>NC_081415.1:31499524-32099524 GCF_030272615.1 Cryptomeria japonica
GAGAGAGAGAGAGAGAGAGAGAGAGGAGAGGGAGGGAAAGAGAAAGAGAGAGAGAGAGAGAGAGAGAGAGAGAGAGAGAGAGAGAGAGAGAGAGAGAGAGAGAGAGAGAGACCATATGACCCCTAACGACACAATTTGGTGTCTTAAGGGGTCTTATGGTGTCTTGAGACACCATAGGACCCCTTAAGACACCAAATCATGTTGTTAGGGGTCATATGGTGTCCCATGAACCCATAGGACACAAAGGGAGAGAGAGAGAGAGAGAGAGAGAGAGAGAGAGAGAGAGAGAGAGAGAGAAAGAGACCATATGACCCCTAACGACACAATTTGGTGTCTTAAGGGGTCCTATGGTGTCGTTAGGGGTCATATGGTGTCCCATGAACCCTTATGACCTTTTAGGACACCATATGACCCCTAACGACACCATAGGACCCCTTAAGACACCAAATGATGTCGTTGGGGGTCATATTGTGTCATACAACCTCGTAAGACACAATATGACCCCTAACAACATGATTTGGTTTCTTAAGGGGTCCTATGGTGTCATTAGGGGTCATATGGTGTCCATAGGGCTCATATGGTATCTTGGGACACCATAGGACTCCTTAAGTTAGGCAATTTTGTCGTTATGGGTCATATTGTGTCCTAAGGGGTCGTAGGCCACAATATGACTCCTTACGACATTTTGGTGTCTTAAGGGGTTCTATGGTGTCGTTAGGGGTCATATGGTGTCCATAGGGGTCATATGGTGTCTTGGGACACCATAGGACCCCTTAGGACACAATATGACCATGTAGGACACAATATGACCCAAAGTGACCCAATATGGTGTCATTAGGGGTCATATGGTGTCCTAAGAGGTCATAAGGGTTCATGGGACACCATATGACCCCTAACGACATGATTTGGTGTCTTAAGGGGTCCTATGGTGTCCATAGGGGTCTTATGGTGTCTTGGGACACCATACGACCTATTATGACACCATATAATGATATTGTATGTTGTCATTGATGTCAATATGTGATATGAATTGAACCAGCATATGTGATATGTGAGAAGAGAGAACCGGCATATGTGTGAATCGGTATATATGCCAAAGTGAAGCGGTATATTTGTTCAAGATGAACCGACACATGGAAGCACTATGTGACTACCGATTGGTAGGCAGTTTCCACTTTAGGATTTCTAGTTGGAGTACCTCAAGCCTGTGTGACTCAATCAGTGATCTTTGTGTGATGAGTTAGCAGTATACTGGAGAACAGGTCGAGTTGCCACATAAGCTGTGTGCGCGTGAAGGATCTTGCATGAAGAAGACTATTCCTATCTACCTCAACTATGTGTGAAGTTTGTCAAATGATGATAACGCATGATGGGTTATCAGCCACCATGAAATCGGCGGATAATGGATGCTAGAGAATGTATTGAGATCGATTCAAGATTGTTTCATTTAATGCAGTATGATTCAATGGTTAGGATTGAACTGCCCGAATTGCTTAACCTAACAGGTTTAGGGTTTAGGATTTTTTCTACAGACCTGTATGTTTCCTATAAGGTCGATGTTGTGTTTCTTTCTAAGGTTGTTGGAAAAATTTGTGAGTGTGTATCCAAGGAAAGTGATACGTGATTCTTGCCAGACCAAAGGAGAGAAGAGATGCCTACAAAGTGAATGTGCAGAAGGTGAAGAGGAGCCAAAATGGATCTGCATTAGCATTGAGTGTTGTTACCAAATCATTGTAATTCCTGTTAATCTCTAACAACTTCAATAGTTGTGAAATCCCTTAATAGGGTAGCCTTAACTGGCTTGATACAAATCCCCTAACAAGGTAGCTTTAACCGGTTTGATTCAAATCCCTTAATCGGGTAACTCGAAGTTAATGAGTTCTGGGTAGATATAGAGCTCTGGAGATCCTTTAGCTATTGAGTTCTTGAAATCCTCTAACAAGGTAACCCCAACCGGGTTTAACCCTTAACCAGGTATTGTAGCCATCCCTTAACCAGGTGATCCCTAACAGGATCAGTTCCTAGCAGAACCTATTGTAATGTCTTTAACCGGACAAGGCTCCTAACAAAGCAGACTTATAAAGAGTTCAAAAGCAGATTGTGGGTATTCATCCCCACCATGGTTTTTCCCAGTTGGGTTTCCACATGAAAAATATGTGTGTCATGTGTGATGCTTTTGTCTTGTGATGCTTTGTTATTACCTGTTGAACATATGATGGTTCCATGTTTTATGCCTGTCTAGAAAACATACTGAACTAACTCTTGTGAAGATCAGATGATAGTTTCAATATTCATGCATGAGGGTGTAAGGGTACTATAGTATTGAGCTAAGAGGAAAGCTCAGTGAGTGACTTGTTTATGATTGTTTTAGTTATTCTGGGTCTTACCGGTTGCACTCTGTTCTAGCCAGTATCACCGCTTGCTAGTCATTTGGAGTATTTGCTGTCAAACCAGTTTTGGACTATATTTTTGTTTGTATTGATTCACCCCCCCCCTCTTAGTACTGGTTTGGTACTATTGGTTCATCTTGAGTTATCAATTGGTATCAGAGCACTCTAGGTCCTATGTGTTGTAAGCTTAACCGCTTGAGGTAAAGATCCCAATCAAATGATGAAGAGGGAAGGTCCAAAGTTTAATAGGGAAAATTTTGGTATATGGAAAGATAGGATGAAGATATTCATCAGAAGCATGGGTGCTCAACACTGGAGTTATGTTGAGAATGTCTATGTTGTCCCTATCGGTACTCTCACCGATGACCAAAAGAGAGAGATACAAGAAAATGGGCAAGTCATGGAAGCCCTCATCAGTATTCTATCTGACATTGAGTTTATTGATGTTCAGGACAAGGTAAATCCAAAAGAGGTATGGCATTCTCTTGAAAATATCTATGGTGGTGATGAACATGTAAAACAGGCTAAGGAAGAAAGCCTGAGAGGGAAGTTTGAAGATATGAGGATGGTTGAAGGTGAGACCATTCAACAGTATGGAATAAGAAACAAAATTGTCGTTGGAGAAATCAAGAGTGTAGGTGGTAAAATAGAAGATTCCACTATGGTAAGAAAAGTCCTAAGATCCCTATTGCCAGTCTATGCAATAAGGGTTGCTGCTATCCAGGAGCTAAGATCAATAGACAAGTCTAAGGTATCCTTGGACTCCATCATAGCCAAGTTAATAGCCTATGAGCTAAATAGGTTTGATGGCAGTGTTCAAAAGACTAAATCGGCATTCAAAGCCTCTGTTATACCATCCAGAAAAGGAAAAGAAGCTAGCACTAGTGGGGAACCTAGTCAGAGCAGAGAAATGAATGATGAGGAGATTCTAATGGCATTTGAAGCTCTCCTTGCTAGGAAGCTTCCTAAAGGAACCGGTAAATACAAAGGTAAGCTACCTTTGAAATGATTTTCTTGCAATCGGATAGGACATATTGCTATAAACTATCCTAATGGTGATAACAAGGACAAACCAGAAAGGTTCAGGAAATTCAAAGGAGGAAACCGAAGAAACTGTTTTGTGGCAGTTGATGAAGGTGTCACAGATGAGGAATCAGAAGATGAAGAGAATGAAGACATTGTGTTTGTTGCTGTAAAGGAAGATGTGGCAGATAAGAAGGCTCTTGCCTCCCGGTTTGATAATTCCAATGAGAGGATCATTGACAGTGGCTATTCTCACCATATGACAGGTGACCGGAGCAAGTTTCTATCTTTGGAGGAGTATGATGGTGGTGTGGTTCGCTTTGGCTATGATGCACCATGCATGGTCAAAGGCAGAGGGTCGATCTCTCTAAATGGAAAGACCAGTGCTGACAATGTGTACTGGGTTGACGGTCTCAGACACAACCTTCTAAGTGTTGCCCAGCTAAATGACAGTGGCCTCACTCTGGAATTCAAGAATGGAGTTTGCAGAATCAAAGGAAAAGATGGTGAATTGGTGGCCACCAGCATGTAGACCAAAGGTAACCTATTTCATCTGAATGCAAATATAAGTACATGTCTTATGGCTAAGCTTGATGATAGCTGGATATGGCATAGGAGACTTTGCCATGTAAACTTTGATAACATTGTGAAGGCTAGTAAGATCAAGGCAGTTAGAGGGTTGTCAGTGCTAAGAAAACTGGATAATACCTTATGCAGAGAGTGTCAATTGGGGAAAATGTCTTCCTCAACCTTTAAAGCTAAATCTTTCACTGCTAACAACTTGCTTGATCTTGTACATACTGATTTATGTAGTCCTATGAAAACTAGAAGTGTGAAGGGTGATAGGTACTTCATGATTCTCACTGATGACTACTCAAGAATGATGTGGGTCACATTCTTGAAAGACAAGTCTGAAGCCTTTGTGAAATTCAAAGCTTTTAGAGCATTAGTGGAGAAGGAAAGTGACAAAAGGATCAAGTGTCTCAGAACTGATCAAGGAGGGGAATTCACTTCTGGTGAATTCAACAAGTATTATGAAGAATTTGGCATCAAGAGGCAACTGTCTGCCCCCCGGACTCCATAGTAGAATGGCCTACCAGAGAGGAATAAGCAGACTATGGTTGAAGTAGCTAGAACCATGTTGATTCAAGGAAAGGTAGCTCACACCTTTTGGAGAGAATCGGTGAGCACTGCAGTCTACACAATGAACCAGGTATTCATCAAGAAAGGTAAGGATTAAACTCCTTATGAGTACTGGACTGGTAAGACACCCGTGGTTAGCTACTTTAGAGTGTTTGGTAGCAAATGCTACATCAAAAGGAGTGAACACCAGAGCAAATTTGATGCAAAATGTGATGAGGGAATATTCCTAGGATATTCCACCAAGAGTAAAGCTTTCAAGTGTTACAACAATAGGACTCAGAGAATTATGGAAAGTATCAATGTAAGAGTTGATGAATCCTCTGAGAAAACTAAGGAAACCGGTAGTGAGCAAGCTGTAAATGAATCGGTTGCAACCTTCTGGGAATGGGTTGTCAATCAACCGAGTACCAGTAACAGTGTTCTTGAACTGGTGAATGCTGATACTGATGAAGATGAGGATGAAGAGGAAAAGCAAGAAGAACCTATCAAGACCATTCCTTGGTATGTCAAGCTAAATCATGATCCTAAACAGATCATAGGAGATAAGGATGAAGGAATCCTTACAAGAAGAAAGATCAGAGAAAACTCATGTATGATCTCTGAATTTGAGTCTAAATCATTCAAAGAGGGTCATAAAGATGAAGACTAGATCAAGGCAATGGAAGAGGAACTTGACCAGATAGAGAAAAATGGTACATGGTCTTTGGTACCCAGACCAGAGCATAAAAATGTCATTGGCACCAAATAGGTGTTCAGAAACAAGCTGAATGAGGATGGCACAGTGATTAGGAATAAAGCCAGATTAGTGTGAAAATGATATGCTCAAGAAGAAGGAGAAGACTATGGAGAAACCTTTGCTCCTATAGCCAGATTGGAAGGAGTTTGTATGCTTCTTGCATATGCAACTTTTAAAAGGTTCAAAGTATATCAAATGGATGTAAAATCTACATTCCTAAATGGTGTACTTGAAGAGGAGGTGTATATTGAGCAACCAAATGGGTTTGCCCTATCTGAAGACAGTGACATGGTATGTAGGCTACATAAAGTATTATATGGTCTAAAGCAAGCACCTAGGGCATGGTATGAGTGCCTACATTCCCATCTTGTGAAGATTGGATTTGAGAGAACAAGTGAAGATAGCAATATCTACTTGAACTTTGAAGGAGATCAGATCCTGATCTATGAGGTTTTTGTTGATGACATTATCTTTGGCGAAGATGACAAGATGAGTCATGAGTTTGCTGTTGAGATGAAGAAAGAGTTTGAGATGTCACTCATAGGGGAGATTAAGTTCTTCATTAGACTGCAAATCCAGTAGATGAAAGATGGAATCTTCATCACTCAATCCAAATATGTCAAAGAGGTGTTGAAGACTTTTGGCATGGAAGATAGCAAACCAGTTGGTACACCGATGGTGACTGGTTGCAAATTGACAAAAGAGGATGATTCTACACTGGTTGATGAGAAGGAATACCGATCAATGATTGGTAAGTTGCATTATGTAGTGCACAATAGACCGGATATTGCACATGCAGTTGGTATTTTTGTAAGGTTTCAGAAAAGTCCAAGAGAATCCCACTGGATTGCAGTCTAGCAGATTCTTAGGTATCTGAAGGGAATAGTTGACTATGGATTGTGGTACCCATACAACAATGATTTCAATCTGAAAGTGTTCACAGATGCTGATTGGGCAGGTAATGTGGATGACCAGAAAAGAACAACCAGTGGTGCTTTCTTTCTCAGTGGTAGACTTGTCTCATGGATGAGTAAAAAGTAGAGTTGTATCTCTTAGTCTACAACAGAAGTGGAGTATGTTGCAGCTTTCATGAACTGCACTCAGACAATCTGGATGAAGCATGTTTTAAATGGCTTCAAAATCCTTGTATCTGAATCAGTAAGGATATTCTGTGACAACACAATTGCTATCAACATTTCAAAGAATCTAGTTTTACATTCTAGAACCAAGCATTTTGAGCTTAAGTATCATTTCTTGAGGGAAAAGGTTTAGAATAAAGAGATTGCACTGGAACATGTTTCCAGTAAGGAGCAGTTAACAAACATATTCATGAAGCCTCTTCCAAAGACTACATTTGTGCATTTAAGAGGTGAATTGGGGGTACTGCCCCTTCAGGAGGAGAACTAAAAGTATTTGTTCCACATCAGTCAGGTATTGTAAAGTCAAATTTTTGTTGATTGATGTGTTGAAGGATGCTACTCCTCAGGGGGAGCAGCATAATGGAACAAGGATGCTTGTGCCTCCACTTTGGCATTGTTGTCAAAGGGGGAGAAGGAGTGAAGCAGAAAAGATATCTGCAGCAAATGGGGGAGAAGATGTGAAGTAGAGAGATATCTTTGTATATTGCCATCAATGCCAAAGGGGGAGATTGTTGGCATTATGTGAACCGGTATAAGGACATAATGATACTGTATGTTGAAATTGATGTCAATATGTGATATGAAGTGAACCAGCATATGTGATATGTGAGAAGAGAGAACCGACATATGTGTGAACCAATATGTATGCTAAAGTGAAGTGATATATTTGTTCAAGATGAACCGGCACATGGAAGCACTGTGTGACTACCGGTTAGTAGGTAGTTTCCACTTCAGGATTTCCGATTGAGGTACCTCAAGCCTATGTGACTCAATCAGTGATCTTTGTGTGATGAGTTAGCAGTATAATGGAGAATAGGTCAAGTTGCCAAGTAAGCTCTATGCGCGTGAAGGATCTTGCATGAAGAAGACTATTACTATCTACCTCGAGAATGTGCCAAGTTGGTCAAATGGTGATAACGCGTGATGGGTTATCAACCACCATGAAATCGGTGGATAATGGACGATGGAGAATGTATTGAGATCGATTCAAGATTGTTTCATTTAATATAGTATGATTCAATGGTCAGGATTGAACCACCTGAATTGCTTAACCTAACAGGTTTAGGGTTTAGGGTTTTTGCTACCGACCTATATGTTTCCTATAAGGTCAATGTTGTGTTTCTTTCTAAGGTTGTTGGCAAAATTTGTGAGTGTGTATCCAAGGAAAGTGATACATGATTCTTTCCATACCAAAGGAGAGAAGAGATACCTGCAAAGTGAATGTGCAGAAGGTGAAGAGGAGCCAAAATGGATCTGCATTAGCATTGAGTGTTGTTACCAGATCATTGTAATTCCTATTGATCTCTAACCACTTCAACAGTTGTGAAATCCCTTAACAGGGTAGCCTTAACTGGCTTGATAGAAATCCCCTAACAAGGTAGCTTTAACCAGCTTGATTCAAATCCCTTAACTGGGTAACTCAAAGTTAATGAGTTCTGGGTAGCTATAGAGCTTTGGAGATCCTTTAGCTATTGAGTTCTTGAAATCCTCTAACAAGGTAACCCCAACTGGGTTTAACCCTTAACCAGGTATTGTAGCCATCCCTTAACTGGGTGATCCCTAACAGGATCGGCTCCTAGTAGAACCTATTGTAATGTCTTTAACCGGACAAGGCTCCTAACAGAGCGGACTTCTAAAGAGTTCAAAAGTAGATTGTGGGTATTCATCCCCACCATGGTTTTTCCCAGTTAGGTTTCCACGTGAAAAATATGTCTGTCATGTGTGATTCTTTTATCTTGTGATGCTTTGTTATTACCTGTTGAATATATGATGGTTCCATGTTTTATGCCTGTCTATAAAACATATTGAACTAACTGTTGTGAAGATCAGATGATAGTTTACCTATTCATGCATGAGGGTGTAATGGTACTATAGTATTGAGCTAAGAGGAAAGCTCAGTGAGTGAATGGTTTATGATTGTTTTAGTTATTCTGGGTCTTACCGGTTGCACTCTGTTCTAGCTAGTATCACCGCTTGCCAGTCATTTGGAGTATTTGTTGTCAAACTAGTTTTGGACTGTATTTTTGATTGTATTGATTCACCCCCCCTCTCAGTACCATTTTGGTACTATTGGTTCATCATTGAGTTATCAATTGGGTCACTTTGGGTCATATGGTGTCCTAAGGGGTCATATGGTGTCCTACGACCCCTTATGACACCATATGACCCCTTAAGACACCATATTCGGTCGTTATGGGTCATATTGTGTTCTAGTGGGTCATATTGTGTCATATGACCCCTTTAAGACATCATATGACCCCTTAGGATACAATTAAACCCCTAATGATGCCATATTGGGTTGCTTTGGGTCATATGGTGTCTTACGACCCCTTAGGACAATATATGACCCATAACACACAATTTGGTGTCTTAAGGGGTCATATGGTGTCCTACGACACCATGACACCTATGGACACCATATGACCCCTAATGACACCATAGGACCCCTTAAGACACCAAATCATGTCGTTAGAGGTCATATGGTGTTGTAAGGGTTTGTAGGCCACAATATGACCCAAAGCAACCCAATATTGTGTCATTAGGGGTCATATGGTGTCCTAAGAGGTCATAAGGGTTCATGATGCCTTAAGCTCTCTCTCTCTCTCTCTCCCAATCTCATAAGGTTTCATGATGTCTTAATGTCATAAGGGTTCATGATGTCCTATGATGTCGTAATATCTTTGTCTCCCCCTCTCCCCTAATCTCTCTCTCTCCCCCCTAATCTCTCTCTCCCTCTCCTTCTCTCCCTCTCCCCTAATCTCTCTCTATTTGTCTCCCCTAATCTCTCCATCTATCTCTCTCTCCCCTAATCTCTCTCTATCTCTCTCTCTCTCCCTTCCCCCTCCCCATCTCTCTCCTTCTATCTCTCTCCCCTAATCTCTCCACTAATCTCTCTCTCTCTCTCTCTCTCTCTCCCTCTCTGCTAATCTCTTTATCTCTCTCTACCTTCCCTCTCATCCCTCCCTCCCTCCCTCTATCCATCTCTCTCTCCCTTCCCCCTCCCCATCTCTCTCTCTCTCTCTCTCTCTCTCTCTCTCTCTCTCTTTGTCTTTGTCTCTCTTTCTCTCTCTCCCATAATCTCTCTCTATCCCTCTCCCATATTCTCTCTCTCTCTCTCTCTCTCTCTCTCTCTCTCTCTCTCCCTCCTCCTACCCATCTCTAAGGGGTCATATTGTGTCTTACGACCTCTTAGGACAACATATGACCCATAACGACACAATTTCTCTTTCTCTCTCTCTCTCTCCCCTAATCTCTCTCTCTCTCTCCCTCCCTCCCCCCTAATCTTTCTCTCTTTCTCTCTATCTCTCTCCCTCCCCTAATCTCTCTCTCTTTCTCTCTCTCTCTCTCTCCCCTCTCTCTCTCTCTCTCCCTCTCCTCCTCTCTCTCTCTCCCTCTCTCTTTCTACCTCTCTCCCTCTCCTTCTCTCTCTCTCTCTCTCTAAAATATGACTAACAAAATCTGATATCGGATAAAATCGGATATCAGATTTCTGCCATCGCCATTAATGTGGCAGTTCAATAAATAAAAGGCGGCAAAAAGAAAATTTTTGGGGACCACAAATTTATATATTAAAATTGGATATCCGAATTTTGCAGTCAAATTTTTAAATTTCAAATTTTGGCTCGGGAATGCTTTGGTATTTGGCTTAGAAGTGACAAGCCTAGGAAGTCAACTGAAAAAACGTGTTTTTCAGTATTCCTTGATTTTCTAGACTTTACACTAGTGGCTCACGACATTTTTTGGAGCCAAAATTGATAAAACGAAAAGGGTTTTTTAAGGATGTTACCAGCTTTCCAAAAATATAAGGCTTGTCTTATTTTGACTTTAATAAATAATAATTGTTTATTTTCTAATTGAATTCTGACAATAGTCCCGATTGATATACTGATTGAAAAACACTCATAACTTTCAAATGGTATAACATTTTTTGAATCCAAAATATGCATCACATCCTATGCTTTGTCTACTATAGCAAAAAATTTTAAAAAATAAAATTTCATAAGGTTTTGACCAAGTTAAGGTGGTCAGATGTAGGAGTTTCTGAATTTCTGAAAAGTTGTAGTAAAAAATTCAAAAATAATTATTTAATTTATAAAAAAATTTAAAAAAATATGTGTCACATCCGGACATGAGTCTAATATTTATATTATAAATATTGTAAAAAAGTATTATGATTTGATTGTGATTAGGGTGGTCAGACATACATCTACTTCTTAATTTTTTCCTGAAATTTTAGTACCACTTCATTGAAATTTGAAATTTTCATCAAAAAGGATTTTTTTTTTCCAAAAAAAAACTAGTAGCTTAGAAACTACATTCAATTTTCTATATATTCTCTTCTTACATATTTAAAAAATAATGTTCACAACTTATTCAAATTTTCATGTCAAGTTGCATAACTCTGATTTTCTAAAATTTCATTGCCATTACGGGCCTGTTTTGGCACACCATGATCTTGCACATACCTATATGCAGCTAATTGTAAAATGATATGCAGCTAATTGATTTTGAGAATTCTCATTTGACATTTGTCATCCCTGTATAGCCACATGTTATTTGCTTTCTTTGTATGTATCATCATTGAGCATTGATTTGTGTTGGGATATGTTGAAAATTTATACAAGCATAATGGTATAATTGAACCATAATGACCTGAGAAAAATTTACATGATTTTTTATTTTGCAAGATAGCACAAGCGTAAAGGTATAATTGAACCAGGATGACTTGAGTGCAGATTGCATAGAAATAGACAAGATTAAACCATTTGTATGCATAAAGTGGAATCATGTCTTCAGTGATGTGTTGTGAATCATGTCTCGAGACAAGTATCGACACAGTACAAATGATCGCCTCACAGACATAAAACTAAGAAAATATTGGAGTCCCCATGACGTTCTCTAGCTTTGAAGCATTGTGGAGAAAATGTAGAGGATCCAATAATTCAAAAAGTTCAAGTGCAAAAATAGTCAAAACTTTATGCAAGATGCAACATTTGATACTTTAGAAAATCATCCATCGTATTTTGTGAATCCTGTTAAGCGATCAATGTTTTGCCTTGTGATTGTGTGAGTGTTGTTTTGCTAGATATGATGTTTTGAGTTTGCGACAAGTTTTAACGGTTCAAACGTGTTGCAAGTTTTGATTACTACCCCTAGTCAAGTGTACTTCTTAACATGGATATGTACAGTGATTACCAAACCATGGTGAGATGCGGTGAAAGGATATGCGGATAAACCAAGATAGTGACTACGCTAAGTATGGCCTGGATGGATATTGTGATAAAAATGTCAAGCGATGGATGGTAGTGCTTTACTATGGATATAGATAGAGGAGCTGTCCTCTCACAATAGCGCCTCTTGCCAGGTTTTCACCAGTTGCTTTTATTGTACCTTTTTATTTGCTTTTTTCTTAATTTTTTGATTTTTTGACTTTTTCGTGCATTTATACTACTCAAGTGTAGTATTTCTTTAGATGGATGTTGTTAGTTGGTTCATTGAGCACATATCCTTTTGAAGTTGTTAGCGGATAGGCGGCTGATCCATAAGCTAATATAATGACATAGGGACCTAACTAGTTAGGTTCAAATTTCCCTTTCTTTTCGCGATCTTGCTGATTTCTAGGATTTTCTTTGAGTACTAGGTCTCCAATTTTAAAAATTCTAGGAATGACCTTGTGGTTGTAGCTCTTGCACATGCGTTGCTGATATGCTTTGAGATGAGTGTAGGCTGTTGGCATTATAACAGACAAGGAGATATTGTTGGCATTTCAATAAGGATATTCAGAAGGTTGTTGATGATTGTGGATATAACTCATCAAGGATGTCTACTGTCTTACTATTATTATTTTGTCATTGATGTCAAAAAATTGATTTTCTAATTCAGTATGATGTTGCCATATCTTAAGAAGTATGATTTGATGAGTATAAAGATGTCGGTAAAAGACACAGAAAGAATGTGATGAATAAGGGGAGGAATAAGTTATTCAATGGGCAACTATTACCGAGTTAAACAATGATGAGATCATGATGTTTAGATTTTTTCGATATCCTACATATGTTGTTGATTGTAAGGTTAATAATATACTATGTTACCAAGCAAAGAACCTAGTCGGTAAACCCTAAGGTTATCGCTATCGGTTAATAAAGGTAGAATGTCTACTGAGTGAAGTTTAGTATTTACCGAGTTGCAACCGAGTAGTAACAGAATGCATTGAATGAATAAAAGCATTATTTAATGAAGGAAGCTAATGAGATGGAACTGATTAAATGATTGGTATGTCATGCATGAAGTTTGTAAGAGAATCTATGGCAAAGGAAAATCGGCAGGAAGATCTACAACTCAGATTGAACCGCAATACCTTAGCACAAGTTCCAAGAAATGTATGCAAGTTCCAAGGCAGGGTAAAACATTTTTAGATCAAAGGATACATTGAACCTGGTCAAGTGTGAAGATCTGATGGCTATGATTAATCATGGGATATGTGATCAAGGAGATTAAGCAATTGGCAAATTGTTTATAAATAAGGAACTGTTCATAAACAATGTATGCAGGCAAGTGTATACACAAGGATGCTACATAGTGATTACCGAGCACTGAAGCTTGAAGACCTATTTTGAATAATAGAGTATAGAGCCCAGTAGATGGACAAGACAAAGTCCTATGACTAGATTGTAATGAGTAAATAAGAATTTGCTTTAGCATTTTTAGATGTGAAGTTGCGGATAGATTTTGATTACTGTTATTTTGTGAAGTGACAGAAAATCTCTTAACCAAGTGGACTTAACAGTCTTATTTGTAAAACCCTCTAGCAAGGTGACACTCTTATTGAGTGTTTGAAATCCGTTAACAAGGCCACTTCTAACAAGGTGAAGATCCTAACAGATCTGAGGGAAATCCCTTAACCAGGTCACATCTAGCAATGTGTTTGTAATCTTTAATAGGATTTTCTTTTAACCGAGCATACTGTAGAAGAGTATATTTCTTAGTGGGTCTAAAATCCCATAGTGGTTTTTCCCTATTTGAGTTTCCACGTTAAATCTGGTGTTATGAGTGTTATGATGTTTATATGCTTTTGAGTTTGCATGTTTAGTAGTTTTGGTTATATTACTGAAGTATATGTTACCGAGGTTGAATCTATTGTTTTTATGGAAGATTAAGTTTGTATGATTCACCCCCCCCTCTCATCTTGTTAGCTTGGCATTTGTACTTAACATTAAGTATCAGAACTATCAATTGGTATCAGAGCATTTGGCCTCCAAAAGAAAAAGTTTAAAGGTACTTGAATAAGTCAAGTTTATCTACATGGCAGAAAAGGATGAAGTTGCACCTATCAGGAGTTGGAGAATATGTTGTATATTATCTGGAGAACGATTTCATTACACTGAGAACCTATCCATTGACAATGGAAGAGATAAAGGCAAAGCAAGAACATATCCAGGCACTGATTGAAATAACATCTACATTGACCGACTCAGAGTTTAATGATCTAGAAGGTTGCAATGATGCAAAGCTAATGTGGGACAAGCTCATATCTGTGTATGGTGGTGATGAACATGTTCAAAGAGCAAAAGTGGACAGTCTAAGAGGACAACTTGAATCTATGAGGATGAATGAAGGTGAGAACATAACCCAGTACAATACAAGACTAAAGGAGATTGTCAATCAAATCAAAGGAGCAGGTGGAACTATTGAAGAAAAGGATATAACAAGTAAGTTGTTAAGAACCCTTCTACCAGCTTATGCAATCTGAGTCTCTGCAATCAATGAATTGAGATCTGTACCCACTATGCCAATTTCTTTAGATGCTACTATTGGTAAGCTACATGCATTTGAGTTAAGTAACTTTGATAATAGTGGGTCATCAATAAATAAAGTTGAATGGAGCAAGTGAAAGATTTTGCAAGAACATAGAGGAAGTACACAAACTATATGAGGAAATCAAAAAGCAAGAAGAATTTGAAGCACTATTAGCCAGAAGGTTACCGAGATGCAAAGATAAGTATAAAGGAAAACTACCTTTGAAATGTTTCAACTATGATAAGATAGGACATATGGCTTCTAACTATCCTGAAAAAGATTCTACTGAAAAGAGAGATTACCGAGATGATAGATAGAAAGATAATCATTACAGAGGACACCAAGACTTCAGAAGAAGAGATAGAAAGTCATGCCTAATAGCTGATGAGGAATCCAATGATGATAAATCAGATGAAACTGATACAGAGGAAGTAGTTTATGTGGCTATCAAAGATGGACCAGATGAAGAAAGGTATGAATAAAAAGCCCTAATATCTCACATAAATACTAATGATTCTTGGATCATAGATAGTGGATGCTCACATCACATGACAGGTGATAAACACAAGTTTGTTATGTTAGAAGATTATGATGGAGGTTATGTAAGATTTGATAATGATGCACCATGTCTAGTAAAAGGTAAAGGATCCATAACACTTCTTGACAATGAAAAATGTAATGATGTTTATTGGGTTGAAGGTTTGAAATACAATTTGTTGAGTGTAGCACAACTAAACAACACAGGTTACCGAATAGAATTTCAGAAAGGAATTGTCAAAGTTCATGACAAGCATGGAAAGTTAGCTGCTACGAGGACATGAACAAAAGGTAACACATTTCACCTTGACTCAACTCAGAATAAGTGTCTGTATGCAAAGATAGATGATACCTAGTTATGGCATAAAAGGTTTTGTCATGTAAATTTTGATAATCTGATCAAGATAAGCAAGAAGCACCAAGTATGAGGTCTACCGAGTCTTGAAAAACCTGAGAATGCTATGTGTTGAGGATGCCAGATGGGTAAGATGACAAGATCAAGCTTTACAAGTAAGTCCTACACTTCTAAGGGAATTTTAGATCTTGTGCACACTCATCTTTGTGGTCCTATGAAAGTTCAAAGTTATTATGGTGATAAATATTTCATATTATTTGTGGATGATTATTCAAGGATGATGTCAGTTATGTTTTTAAAAGAAAAATCAGAAGCTTTTCAAATGTTTAAATGGTACAAGGCAAGATTTGAAAATGAAACAGGAAGACAACTGAAATGTCTTAGATCAGACAGAGGAGGAGAGTTCACATCTGATGAGTTCAACTTATACTGCAATGATCATGGTATAAAAAGACAAGTATTTGCACCGAGAACTCCACAACAAAATGGAATAGTTGAGAGAAGAAAAATATTTATTGTGGATTGTGCTAGAACCCTGATGATTGAAAATAAAGTACCACAAACATTTTGGAGAGAAGCAATAAGCACAATAGTTTACACCCTGAACCGAGTACAACTGAAGAAAGGAACTTTGAAGACACCATATGAAATCTCGTATGACAAGAAACATAATGTAAGTTATTTTAAAATCTTTGGAAGTAGATGCTATGTGCACAAAGATGGTAGAAATGGCAAGTTTGATCAGAAAAGTGAAGAAGGAACATTTCTTGGTTATTCTTTTAGAAGCAAAGCATTTAAATGTCTGATCAAATCATCTAACAAAATAGTAGAAAGTGCAAATGTGAAAATTGATGAATTTGCAGAAAGAAATGATGAAGGAAACTCCAAAGAACCAGAAGATTATGATGAATTTGTCTATGTTCAACTGACAAGTCCTACCAAGAAAACTGCAGAAGAAAATGAAGAGAATATTCAGTTACCGAGTGATGAAGAAGATCATACAAAGCCTACCGAGCCTATATTAGCCAAGTATGTCATAAGAAATCATGCATCAAGTCAGATTATAGGAGATAAGGATCATCCAGTGATGACAAGGAACAAACTGAGACAGAACACATGTCTGATATCTAAATTTGAAACAAGAATAGTGAAAGAGGCATTTAACAGTGAAGATTGGAGAAATGCTATGATAGAAGAGATTGATCAAATCAAGAAGAATGACACAAGGACACTGGTCCCAAGACCAAAGGACAAAAATGTAATCGCTACAAAGTGGATTTTCAGAAACAAGCTGAATGAAAAAGGTGAGGTCATTCGAAATAAAACAAGACTAGCTTTCAAAGGTTATGCCCAAGAAGAAGGAATTGATTATGGTGAGACTTTTGCACTTGTGGCAAGACTTGAAGGAGTAAGAACATTGTTGGCATATGCTACTTACAAGAACTTCAAGGTATATCAAATGGATGTCAAATCTGCATTTCTGAATGATATATTAGAAGAAGAAGTTTTTATTGAACAACCTAAAGGATTTGTTGAAGACAAGAATAAAAATCAGGTATGTAAATTGAACAAAGCTTTATATGGTTTGAAACAAGCACCTAGATCATGGTATGAAAGATTGCACTCTTATTTAATCAAGATTGGTTTTATAAGAACAAGTGAAAACAACAATATGTACATGAAGAATGATGAAAATGGAATACTGATCTCAGCCGTATTTGTTGATGATATTATCTTTTGTGGAAATGACTCTCTATGCAAGAACTTTGGAAACGAAATGAGCAAAGAATTTGAGATGTCATTAATTGGTGAGATAAAGTATTTTATAAGTTTACAGATACTACAAATAAAAAATGAGATTTTCATTACTCGATCCAAGTACATAAAGGAAATCTTGAAGAAATTTGGAATGGAGGATTCAAAACTAGTAAGTACTCTTATGACTACCAACTGTAAATTATCAAAGAATGATGAATCTGCATGTATTGATGAGACACTTTACCGATCCATGATTGGAAAGCTACAATATGTTGTTCACAACAAACTAGATATAGCACATGCAGTAGGTATAGTTGCAAGATTTTCTACAGATCCCAAGGAAACACACATGATAGCAATCAAGAGAGTTTTCAATACTTGAAAGGCACTGAGGATTATGGCTTAGTATATCAGAAAGGAAATGATTTTGACTTAAAAGTTTATACTGATGCTGATTGGGCATGCAACATTGATGATAGAAAAAGCACAAGTGGAGGAGCTTTCTTTTTAGGAGAAAGACTAGTGAGTTGGCTTAGCAAGAAACAAGGATGTGTTTCACAGTCAATAGTAGAAGCTGAATATGTTGCTGCACCATTGAATTGTACCAACATAGCATGGATCAAACAATTGTTGGATGGTATAAATGAGAATGTTACCGAGCCAGTAACTATATTCTGTGAAAATACTAGTGCCATTAACATTTCAAAGAATCCTGTTATGCACTCTAAGACAAAACACATCTGTATCAAATATCATTATCTTAGAGAAGAAGCTCAAGAGAAGAAAGTGGTGTTGGAGTATGTTAGCACAAAGGAAATATCTTCACCAAGCCACTGTTAAGGGACACTTTTGAGTATCTCAGAAGTAAGTTAGGGGTCCTACCCCTATCTTCTACTCACTGACCAAGTTTGGTGAAAGCATCAATTCGATGACACTACAAAATATCTTTTAGGAGTTGATGCTGATTTACACACTTTAGGATGTTTTCTAAAGGTGTACAGGAAACAAATACAGGGAACAGGAAGAAATTATGTTTTAGTTCTTTACTTTTTGGCATTGTTGTCAAAGGAGGAGAAGACTAAAGAAAAGAGGATAAGACTAATGTATGGGGGAGAATACTGATAACAGGGGGAGAGCATTTCAGCATTTCAGAATCTCATAGCAATCCAAATCGAATAGGCCAAATCAATTGGTTTTGCCATCAACGCCAAAGGGGGAGATTGTTGGCATTATAACAGACAAGGAGAGATTGTTGGCATTTCAATAAGGATATTGAGAAGGTTGTTGATGATTATGGATATAACTGATCAAGGATGTTTACTGTCTTAATATTATTATTTTGTCATTGATGTCAAGAAATTGATTTTCTAATTCAGTATTATGTTGCCATATCTTAAGAAGTATGATTTGATGAGTATAAAGATGTCGGTAAAAGACACATAAAGAATGTGATGAATAAAGGGAGAAAAAGTTATTCAATGGGCAACTATTATCGAGTTAGACAATGATGAGATCATGATGTTTAGATTGTTTTGATATCCTACATATATTGTTGATTGTAAGGTTAATACTATACTATGTTACTGAGCAAAGAACCTAGTCGGTAAACCCTTAGGTTATCACTATTGGTTAATGAAGGCAAAATGTCTACCGAGTGAAGTTTAGTATTTACCGAGTTGCAACCGAGTAGTAATAGAATGCATTGAATGAATAAAAGCATTATTTAATGAAGGAAGATGATGAGCTAGAACTGATTAAATGATTGGTATGGCATGCATGAAGTTTGTTAAAGAATCTATGGCAAAGGAAAATCAGCAGGAAGATCTATAGCTCAGATTGAACCGCAATACCCTAGCACAAGTTCCAAGAAATGTATGCAAGTTCCAAGGTGGGATAAAACATTTTCAGATCGAAGGATACATTGAACCTAGTCAAGTTTGAAGATCTGATGGCTATGATTGATCATGGGATATGTGGTCAAGGAGATTAAGTGGTTGGCAAATTGTTTATAAATAAGGAATTGTTCATAAACAATATATGCGGGCAAGTGTATGCACAAGGATGCTACATAGTGATTACCGAGCACTAAAGCTTGAAAACCTGTTTTGAATAAGAGAGTATAGAGCCCAACAGATGGACAAGACAAAGTCCTATGACTAGATTGTAATGAGAAAATAAGAATCTTCTTTAGCATTTTTAGATGTGAAGTTGTAGATAGATTTTTATTACTGTTATTTTGTGAAGTGACAGAAAATCTCTTAACCAAGTGGACTTAACAGTCTTATTTGTAAAACCCTCTAGCAAGGTGACTTTCTGATTGAGTGTTTGAAATCCTTTAACAAGGTCACTTATAACAAGGTGAAGATCCTAACAGATCTGAGGGAAATCCCTTAACCGGGTCACATCTAGCAATGTGTTTGTAATCTTTAACATGATTTTCTTTTAACCAAGCATACTCTAGAAGAGTTTATTTGTTAGTGGGTCCAAAATCCCATAGTGTTTTTTTCCAATTTCAGTTTCCACGTTAAATCTGGTGTTATGATGTTTATATGCTTTTGAGTTTGCATGTTTAGCAATTTTGGTTATATTACTGAAGTATATGTTACCGAGGTTGAATATGTTGTTTTTATGGAAGATTAAGTTTGTATGATTCACCCCCCCCTCTCATCTTGTTAGCTTGGCATCTGTACTTAACATAAAGTATCAAAACTATCATAGGCACGTTGGTGTCATTCATCTAGTAGTTCAAGCTCTTGTAGTCGGTTAACTTGATACTCTTCATTTGGGATTAAGCCTTTCAAAGAGACTCTGAGAGATGGAATTTCTACCTCCAAGGATAAAAGTGATTATGATCCATATACCAATGAATATGGTGTAGCTCCTGTAGGTGTGCGGATGCTAGTTCATGGTGTAGGAGCACCCTTCAAAGGGCTACCACCATTTGTTTTTTATTGTGTTCTTTCTTCTTAATGAAGCCATTGTATATAAAATAAAAGCCATGTGCTCATTGGTCCTAGTTAGGGTCCTAGTTGAGGTCCTAGGGTCATAAGTCAAAGTTGAGTTTTTCTTGAAAATAGAGGGTATGTGTGCCTTTGAGGTGTTTAGGGGTCCTTCTTATCATGTTGGTGTCCTTAGGTTATCCCAAAGTGGGTCTAAGAGTCAAGAAAAGCAACATTGAGAAAGTTGCTCAAAAGTTGCATGACAACTTTTAAAAGTTGTCAAGCAACTTTTCCACCTAGTGATCAAAATCTTTAGTTTAAGCGTGGAAAACCCTAATATGGGCACATAGACTGAAGGAAGGGTAGTATAAGTAGTTACAAACATTAAGATAATGGGTTGGATGTCAGATGTTGTACGGCCCAAGCAAAGTGACTTGACTGTGACTGCAATTTTGTTACCAGTCGACACAAAAGGAGTAAAAGAAGATTGTTAATGGATTGATTTTGAAGAAAAATTGTGTGGAGTGTCTTGTATGGTGTATTTACTTCCATTCTAAGAAATTAGATTACATTTTATTTTTCAAGTTGTGTGTGTTTGTAAATATTTTGTGAACTTGCTTCTCACTGTCCAGTTTTGGACTGGTTTGTGTCAATGGGCTCATAACTCCATTCCCCATTGTGGAATCACCATGAAACCATGGGGAATGAGAGTATAGACCCTATACTATACTTCAAATCAAGCAGGGCCCTTGAAAATGCAAGGAGGCCATCTAAAGACCCACTCCTAGGTGAGACTGGATAGTGCTCGACTAGGAAGGGTTAAGTTGCAGAGGTCTTGGAGAGAAAGGAAGGTTGGAGGAGGAGGAACTCTTTGGAGGAGTTGTAGAGGGGTGAGTGGAGAACCATTTGTGTGAAGGAGGATCTTCCACCAAACTAGACAAGGTGGCAAGAGCATCAGACCAACAATGTGACCCTGGCAGGCCTAAAAACCCTCTTAAACCCTTAAAACCCACCTGGAGCAGTGTACGGACACTTGGAGGCCCAAAACCTAAAAAATCCTTGAGCCCTTGCCAAATGAATAGTAGGTATTTTAGGAAGTTTCATAATCAAGTGCATCATTTGTAAGAGGGAGCCCTAAAGGACCGAGTAGGAGCCCTAATTGGTCACAATCCTTGTAGCCCTATTTTGTAGGCAAAAGACAAAATTGTGAAATTGGTAAGGGGTAGGAAGCTTGAAACCTCTTAGGGGAACATGAATGGGTGGAAAAACCATGTATTATACCTAACCTATCCTTTCTAAGACCTAGGAAGGTGTGGAACAAGCCAAACCCTTATTAGCCTAAGTAAGGGTTCCTTGAAACTCATGAGTAGGTGATACCTTAGGAGTAGTTTTTCAAGTTGTTGGTGGGTGGATTGGGCAAGGTCAAGGGATTCCTCAAGCAGAGGAAGTCCTAGAGACCCTAGGGGTGGTTAGAACACCTGGTGATCCAAGGAAAGGATCCAAGAGAATAGACTAGGCTAGTCTATCCCAAACCCCATCCCATTAGATTGGTATCAGAGCAAGTTTAAGATTTGGTGGACCGTGTATGTCTCTGTATTCTAGTGAATCAGTAGGGGAAAGCACAATGGTCACTAATGCAGAGCTGGCTAGGGAGGTAGAAGAGAAAAGGGAGAAGAATAGACTCCTTGAATAAGCTATAAGTGAGATAAGGGATAAGCTGCAGGAAGTGGTGGATCAGAGGACACAAGGACCTTGGGGTGAAGACACCAAGGATAAAGGCAAGAAAACTATAGACATAGATGACATTATACCTGAACCAGATCCCTTGTTCAATGAAGAACCTTTTGTAAAGGCTATCAAGGCTTTGAATACCAAAGCTTTTGAAGGATTGCCACATTTTAGTGGAAGGATGGACATAGACACTGTCATGGAATGGATTGAGGGTATGGAGAACCACTTTGAGTGTGAGGGAGTGACAAAAGCTTAAAAGTTTAAGGGGAGCAGCTTTGACATGGTGGAAGTACCTGCAAGAAGAGAGAGTTAGCATGGGGAAGCTACCTATTGCCAATTGGAAGGCCATGGTGAGTAAGATCAAGGAGAACTACTTACTAGAGGATTATGAAGTCCAACTTCATAAGAAGAGACAACCATTGAAGCAAAAAGACCTTGATGTGACCTCCTACACCAAAGAATTTCAAAAGCTTTGTCTTAGATCCAAAGTCTAAGAAGATGAATCTATTAAGGTGGCTAGGTATCTAAGCAGCCTAAAGTGGAACATTAAAGAGGAGATAAGCCTATGGACTCCTACTACTATTCAAAAATGTCATCAGCTTGCTGCCAAGGTGGAAGAGAGGAATAAAAGGAAAGGAGACTCTAATAACAGGGGTAGAGGTAGAGGTAGAGAACAAATGAATCATCGAGGTGGTTACCAAAGCAAGGCAAATGAGCAAAGGAAACAAGGAGAAGCCAAGTTGACTGAGCATAGAAGTGAAGCCAATCTCAGAGGAGGCCATTCTAGAGAAAGAGGTGCACAAGGTGGTCCAAGTAGGGGTAGAGGTACAGGTAGGGGTAACTCCTACTTTGTAACTATGAAATATTACAATTGTGGACAATTGGGACACCCGACCTATAGATGCTTTGACAAGCCTACCTCATAAAATAGTGGAAAGAGGGTTGCTTATGCACATGAAGACTCTTCAAGAAGCAAGACACTTGAGGTGGACCATATTGAATCAGAGATTGGAGAAAATCTAATGTTTAATAGGGTCTTGATAAGACAGCCGGTTAAGAATGAACCTAAGCATAGGAGAGCATTGTTTAGGGTGAGATGTAAGATCCTTGGTAAAGTTTGCAAGGTGATAGTTGATTCAGGGTCAACTAATAACCTAATATCAAAGGAGGCAACCAAGAAGTTGAAACTCACAAGGATACCCCACACTAACCCATACAAGGTGACATGGTTGAATCAAGAGTAGAGTGTGCTTGTCAATGAATAGACTTGGGTAGAGTTCTCTATTGGAGGATACAAGGATAACATCCTTTGTGATGTGTAACCCATGGATGCCTGTCACCTATTGCTAGGTAGACCCTAGCAATTTGATAGGAAGGTGATCTATGATGGAGAGGAGAACTCCATTTCCTTCAAGAAGGATAGCAAGACCTTTAAGATTTAGTCTTTGACAGAGAATGAAGAGGGAACTTCAAGAACACCTAGTGTCTTATTGGCTACTGGTAAAGAGTTCTTACACTTGCTACATGAGGAGGAGATAGTGAAGTGTGCAATCTTTGTGAAGCCAAAGGAGGAGGAAGACAAGTTATAGGTAGAGGTACCCAAGGAGGTGAAGCAAATGTTGCAAGAGTATAAGAACATAGTGAGTGATGGAGCACCTACAACACTCCCACCAAGAAGGTCTATAAGTCATCAAATAGACTTTGTTCCTGGTGTATCCCTACCTAATAAAGCTACATATAAGCTCACACTTGACCAAAACAAGGAGGTGGCAAGGCAAGTGCAGGAGTTATTGGAACAAGGACTAATTAAGAAGAGCATCGGCCCATGTGCAGTCCCGATAGTGCTAGCATCAAAGAAGGGAGGCAAGTGGAGACTTTGCACTAATTCAAGGGCAATCAATAGGATCACCATAAGGTATAGGTTTCCTATTCCTAGAATAGAGGATTTGATGGACTATTTAGGAGGTGCTATGTATCTTACCAAGTTGGACCTTAAAAGTGGTTATCATCAGATTACAATTAAGGAGGGAGATGAGTGGAAGACTGCTTTCAAGACCACAGAAGGATTATATGAATGGCTTGTGATGCCATTTGGACTCACCAATGTCCCAAGCACCTTCATGAGGTTGATGAATGAGGTGTTAAAATATTTCACAGGTAGGTTTGTGGTGGTATACCTAGATGACATTCTCATCTATAGCAGAACCAAAGAGGAGCACCTTGAGCATTTGAGATTAGTCTTAGAGAGGTTGCATGAAGAGAAGTTATCCATCAACCTAGAGAAGTGTGACTTCTTGAAGCAAGAGCTGGTCTACTTAGGATTTGTGGTGTCTAAGGGAACCTTGAAGATGGATCCAAGCAAAGTGGAGGCAATCTTGAATTGGCTTGCCCCTAGAACAGGGACTGAAGTGTGGAGTTTCCATGGTTTAGCTCAATTCTATAGGAAGTTTGTGAGGAACTTCAGTGGCATATGTGCACCAGTCCTTGACACCATAAAAGGAGGCCTTAAAACTAAGTTTAAATGGATTGAGTAGGCTGACGAAGCATTTCAATTGTTGAAGCAAGAAGTAGCCACAAAACCTATCCTACTCCTACCTACTTTTGACAAGCTATTCACATTGGAGTGTGATGCAAGTGGAATTGCAGTAGGGGGTGTATTGAGTCAAGAGGGAAGACCTGTGGCATTTTTCAGTGAGAAGCTCAATGAAGCAAAGAAGAAGTACTCAGCCTATGACCAAGAGTTGTATGTATTACTGCAGTCTCTTAAAAAATGGAGGCATTACTTAGTTCTAAAGGAATTTGTGGTGTTCACAGACAACCAGGCTTTGAGTTACATTAACACTCAAGAGAATCTTAGCAATAGGCATTTGAAATGGATGGAATACCTCCAATCCTTCACCTTCACCATCAAGCATAAGAAGGGGCAACTCAACAAGGTGGCAGATGCTTTAAGCAGGAAGTTCTTGACAGTTCAAGAACTATAGTTGTAGAGCATAGGAATAGAAGGTTTCAAGGACCTCTATGAAGGAGATGAAGACTTCTCATCAACCTACAAGGTTTGCAAGGAGTTTGAGAACCATTTCCATGGTGAGTATGCAGATTACACTCTCCAAAATGGTCTCTTGTTCAAAGGTAATCAGTTGTGTGTACCAAGAGGGTCCATGAGGGAAAACCTCATCCAATAAAAACACAATGGTAGTTTAAGTGGACACTTTGGAGTCAACAAAACCTTGGATCTAGTACAAAGGTACTACTATTGGCCAAAGTTGCCAAGAGATGTGAAGAGGTATGTGGAGTAATGTGGTGTGTGTCAAAGAGAAAAAGGAGGATCAAGTAATGCTGGTCTCTATCAACCATTACCGATCCCGAATAGGCCTTGGGAATGTATAAGCATGGACTTTGTAGTAGGACTCCCCAAGACAAAGACAAGTATGGACAACATCTATGTGATAGTAGATAGATTTTCCAAGATGAACCATTTCATTCCATGTAGGGCTACACATGATGCTAGCTATATTGCACATCTTTTCTTTAAGGAGATTGTTAGGATCCATGGACTTCCATTAAGCATTGTTTCAGATAGGGACAAAAAGTTCATGGGCCATTTTTGGCAAACTTTGTGGAGGAGACTTGGAACTAATCTCTCATTTAGCTCAGTTTACCATCCACAAATTGATGGTCAGACTGAAGTCATCAATAGGGTGTTAGGCAACTTGTTGAGGTGTCTAACCAAGGAGTATGGGTAGACATGGGATCTAATCATTCCTCAAGCAAAGTATGCCTATAATGACAGTGTGAATAGGACCACTGGAAAGAGTCCTTTTGAGGTTGTCTATGGTAGACATCCAAGAGGAGTGTGTGAAATCAGGGAACTTGGTCCCATGGAGATGAAGAGTGGCCAAGCAGAGGACATCACTCAAACCATCAAGGAAGTCCAAGAGCAAGTCAAGAAATCCATCCTTGAATCCACTCAAAAACTGAAGTCCAAAATGGATGAGAAAAGGAGAGAGGTTCAGTTCAAGGTGGGTGACTTTGTGATGGTCCATTTGAGCAAAGCTAGAATGCAAAGTGGCAAGCCTACTAAACTGGAAATGAAGAGGGTAGGACCTTGTAGAATTCTAGAAAAATATGGTGAGAATGCCTATAAGGTTGAACTTCCTTTAGACTTAGCCATTTTACTAGTTTTCAATGTTGCTAATCTGATAATGTATAAGGGAGAGATAGTAGGGCAGACTAAGAATCAAGCCAAGGTATTACAAGACTTGGATGTGAATGCCTTACCTCAAGTGAAGCAGCCCATGGTAAAGGGGATCTTGGAGTCAAGGGTGAAGAAGTCTACTAGACACTAGGTCTACATGGAGCACTTGGTGAAATGGATAGGTCAACCTGTGTCTGAAGCTACCTAGGTTGAAGGAAGCAAGTTCAAGAAGCTTGGTATTGATCCGACTCTTCTCACTCCCCTAATTCCTTAGTTTGTTGCAGAGGGGGAGTATGGTGCAGGAGAACCCTTCAAAGGGCTCCCACAATTTGTTTTTGATCGTGTTCTTTCTTCTTAATGAAGCCATTGTATATAAAATAAGAGCCATGTGCTCATTGGTCCTAGTTAGGGTCCTAGTTGAGGTCCTAGGGTCATAAGTCAAAGTTGAGTTTTTCTTGAAAATAGAGGGTATGTGTCCCTTTGAGGTGTTTAGGGGTCCTTCTTAGCATGTTGGTGTCCTTATGTTAGCCCCAAGTGGGTCTAGGAGTCAAGAAAAGCAACATTGAGAAAGTTGCTCAAAAGTTGCAAAAGTTGCATGACAACTTTTAAAAGCTGTCAAGCAACTTTTCCACCTAGTGGTCAAAATCTTTAGTTTAAGCGTGGAAAACCCTAATATGGACACATAGACTAAAGGAATGGTAGTATAAGTAGTTAAAAACCCTAAGATAATGGTTTGGATGTCAGATGTTGTACGGCCCAAGCAAAGTGACTTGACTGTGACTGCAATTTTGTTGCCAGTCGGCACAAAAGGAGTAAAAGAAGATTGTTAATGGATTGATTTTTGAGAAAAAAATGTGTGGAGTGTCTTGTATGGTGTATTTACTTCCATTATGAGCAATTATATTATGTTTTGTTTTGCAGGTTGTGTGTGTTTGTAAATATTTTGTGAACTTGCTTCTCATTGTCTAGTTTTGGACTAGTTTGTGTCAATGGGCTCATAACTCCATTCCCCATTGTGGAATCACCATGAAACCATGGGGAATGAGAGTATAGACCTTGTACTATATTTCAAAGAAAGAAGGGCCCTTGAAAATGCAAGGAGGCCATCTAAAAACCCACTCCTAGGCAAGATTGGACAGTGCCTGGCTAGGAAGGGTTAAGTTGCAGAGGTCTTGGAGAGCAAGGAAGGTCAGAGGAGGAGGCACCCTTTGGAGGAGTTGTAGAGGGGTGAGTGGAGCACCATTGGTGTGAAGGAGGATCTTACACCAAACTAGACAAGGTGGAAAAATTATCAGACCAACAATGTGACCCTGGCAGGCCTAAAAACCCTCTTAAAAACCCTTAAAAACCTTAAAATCCACCTAGAGCAGTGTACGGACACTTGGAGGCCCAAAACCTGAAAAATCCTTGAGCCCTTGCCAAATGAATAGTAGGTATTTTAGGAATTTTCACAAGCAAGTGCATCATTTGTAAGAGGGAGCCCTAAAGGACCGGGTAGGAGGCCTAATTGGTCACAATCCTTATAGCCCTTTTTTTGTAGGCAAAAGACAAAATTGTGAAATCGGTAAGGGGTAGGAAGCTTGAAACCTCTTGGGGGAACATGAATGGGTGGAAAAACTATGTATTAGACCTGACCTATCCTTGCTAAGACCCAAAAAGGTGTGGAACAAGCCAAACCCTTATTAGCCTAAGTAAGGGTTCCTTGAAACTCATGAGTAGGTGAGACCTTAGGAGTAGTTTTTCAAGTTGTTGGTGGGTGGATTGGGAAAGGTTAGGGGATTCCTCAAGAAGAGGAAGTCCTAGAGACCCTAGGGGTGGTTAGAACACCTGGTGATCCAAGGAAAGGATCCAAGAGCATAGACTAGGCTAGTCTATCCCAAACCCCATCCCATCAGTTCTATATGCCCAAAGTGCTGGATTGATTTGTATATGCCAATATTTGCCTACATCATTCACTATTTTCTTTAATATTTTCAATATTGTTTTGTTGGATGCTTCTGCCTGACCATTCCCCTATGGATAGTAAGGTGTAGAGAAATGATGTTGGATTTTGAATTTTTCACATAGTTCTCGTACATCTTGGTTTTTGAAAGGTTGTCCATTATCTGTGATGATGGAACTTGGAATGCCATATCTGCAGATCAGATAATTAAGGATAAAAGAAGCAATTTGTTTCCCAATCACTATGGTCATGGGGACCACTTCTATCCATTGGTAAAGTATTCTATTGCAGCTATAATGAACTTGTGTCCATTTGAAGATGAAGGATGACTTTTGCCGACCAAGTCTAGTCCCCACTGACAGAAGGGCCAGGATGTTATGAATGGATGCAGTTCCTATGCTGGTGCATGTATAAGATTGCCATGGATTTGGCATTTAGGACACTTCTTTGCAAAGTGATAAGAGTCCTTTTCCATTGTTGGCTAGTAATATCCCATTCTTAGAAGCTTTTTAGCAAGAGTAGTACCACTTGAATGTGTGCCACAGATACCTTCATGAATCTCATGTAAAGCAAAGTCAGATTCATTACGATCAAGGCAATGAAGAAGAGTACCATCTAGACCTTGACAGTACAAAGTATCAGTAGTAAGTATAAAGGGCAGCTTGTCGGATAAAGTTACGTTTTTTGTTTTGTGACAGGTCAATGGGTAGGATATTATTCTTAAGATAGTCGTATATTGGTCCATATAATGGAGATTTGGAACCGATCAAGGCATAGATAACATGGGATTCAAAATGATCATAGGCTGGGGAGAACAGTTGCTCTACCAGAAACTCATAACGACTCTGTTGCTCCGGAATTTGCAGTAGTGAAGTGATAGTAGCTGTGGCATCGGCTACTTTGTTGTCCAACCTTGGTATTTGCTTGAATGTGATGTGTACAAAATATTGTTTGAAATCATCCACCATTCGCTTGTATGGTAGTAGCTTATCATCTTTTGTCCGATAGTCATTGTTGATTTGATTGATGACTAGTTGTGAATCTTCGTAGACTTTTAACTCTGTTATTCTCCATTCTATGGCCATTTTGATGCCTATAACAAATGCCTCATATTCAACAATGTTATTTGTGCATGGAAACATAAGCCTATATGATCTTGGTATAGTGTGTCCTTCAGGAGTGATGAATAGAATGCCAACACCCGAGCCATGTTGCATGTAGGATCCATCAAAATATAAGGTCCATTGTTTGGTGGAGATAGCAAGAACATCTCTATCTAGAAATTCAATCTCCATAGTTTTTTTTATAGGTAGTGGTGCTTCTTCTAGTTGATCTACAATTGCTTGTCCTTTGATAGCTCTTTGCTCTATATAGTGGATATCAAATTCATTGAGGATCATGACCCACTTAGCCAATCTACCTGTAAGAGCTACTTTACTGAGTAAATATTTGAGAGGATCAATTTTTGCAACTAGCTTAATTGTGTGAGCTAGCATGTAGTGCCAGAATTTTTGAGAGGCAAATACCACTATTAGACAAGTTTTCTCAATGAATGTATAGTTGAGTTCATATCCGTTCAATGTCCTGCTGATGTAATAGATAGCTCGCTCCTTGCCTTGTTGATCCTCTTGTGCTAACAATGCCCCTAGTGATATGTCTGTTGTTGAAATGTAGAGAATGAGTGGCTTCCCTACTATTAGTGGTACTAGAACTAGTGGGTTCATTAGATATTGCTTGATTTGATAGAAAGATTTTGCACATTTGGCTTCCCATCTGAACGGTACATTTTTATGTAGCAAATGATTGAATGGGAGACTTTTATCTGCTAATTGAGTGATGAATTACCTGATTGATTGGAGTTGTCCTTGTAGAGATCTAAGTTGGTTGATGTTCTTTGGCACTGGCATCTCCATAATTACTTGTACCTTTGCTGGATCCACTTCAATACCTTTAGCTAAAACTATGTAGCCTAGTAACTTGCCTGATGTAACCCCAAAGACACAATTCTTTAGGTTGAGCCTAACTTGGAATTCTTCCAATCCATCAAAAATCTTTTCTAAGATACTTAGATGTTCTGCTCTAGTGAAGGATTTAGCTAGTAAATCATCCACATAGTCTTCCATGAAGGTATGCATCATGTCATGAAAGATTGTCATCATTTCTCGTTGATAAGTTGCTCCTGCATTCTTTAAGCCAAAAGGCCTGACATTCCAATAGTACACTCCCCAAGGACAGGTAAATGCTATTCTATCTTGATCCTCCTGGGCTATCTTAATTTGATTATAGCCTAAAAAATTGTCCATTAGTGATAGAATTGCATGGCCTATTGTGAGGTCTACAATTATGTCGATATTGGGCAAAGGAAAGTCATCCTTTGGATAGGCTTTGTTGACATCTCTAAAATCAGTGTATATTCTAATACTACCATCTGGTTTTGATACTGGTGAGATGTTGGAAATCCATTCAGAATAGTCGATGGGTCGGATAAATCCAACGTCTAACAGTTTCTTCAGTTCAACTTTGACCATGAGTGCTACATGTGGATTCATTTTTCTCAATTTTTTGCTTGACTGGTTTAGCTCCTTGGGCAATGGATAAATGATGCATGATTAACTGTGGATCAATCCCAGGCATATCTACGTATGACCAAGAAAAATTGGTTTGCTTTTTTTTAAAGAATTTAATAAATTCTGATCTTTCTTCCCCTGTTAGAGATTCTGCAAGGTGTATATTTTTGGCTACTTCTATAGTACCAATGTTGATTGATTGAGTGGGCTCAATCAATATGGGTGATCAGTCATGATAATGCTCAGGAAGAGTGTCAACTCTCCCATCTTTAGGTGCCTTTAAAAAGGTTTTCACCCTCAGATGCATCCTTTATTTTTACTTTTGTGTGATCTATTGTTGCCATTGACTGGTTTTTCAGCAGTAGACCTTTTATTTTGCTCATTTTTGTGACTGAGAGACTTGGCACTCCCCTGGTTGTAGACATCGTTACTTTGTTCACTGGTAGAGTCTATTTCTGGGTTAATGGTAAATAAGTAATGGATAATAGATTCATTAGTTGGAAAAATTTGTATATCTTGAGTCTTAGGTTCATCCCAGTCTATGAGATCTGGAAAGACAAGTGTTAAAGAGTCATTAGGTGGATCAAGTTCGACTGTTGTAAGTGTCAAGATGGAAGTTTCATCGTGGTTGGTCTGGGTGTTAAATAACTTAAGGATCTCATCAAGGTCTTTGATGGTATCATCTTCCATATAGACTTGCGCATAACGTTGCTGTTCATTTTCCTTGGCGTCATAGATATTTTGTGGACCAAATTCAAGTGGTCTAGATTCTGTGTTGCATTCTTCTTGAGATATGGATGTACGACTATCTGTTGCACAAATATCTTTAGTAATGTTAGAACAGCTACCCCATTCATATTCATTGGAATCAGTCTCAAAGGTATCATTCTAGATTCTATCAGTGTTATGAACTGGTATGTTGTAGGGTGAGAATAGGTCTTTGATGACTGATACAAGTTTGAGAGTTTTCTCTAATTCTGTGTCAGATCTTGCTTCCACTTTTTGCATTTGTTCATATACTGTCTCTTCTTGAGGAGAAATGATACAATCAGGAGGTGATTCCTCTTTGCCGGATATTAGTTCTTGAATATGATGTACTTCTGTAGATGCTGCCTTCTTTTGAATGATGGGCTTCTCTTGATGGTTCTTTTGTTCTTGATGTTCACGTTCTTTATGTATTGTCTCTGCTGACTCAAATAGTGCCTCCTGCTAGGAATCTTCCTTGTACTTTTTCTTTGCTTTCCACTGAGGTTTTTGATGTTTGCATGGTTCTTTCTTTGGTAGTAGAGTGAGTTCAAAACCCAATCCCTTTTTGTCTTTACTGAATTGTGAAGGAGGATCCAATGGTTTTGTGATGCCTTCCTGATGCTTACCAATAGGTCCTTTGCCATTGTATCCCATTTGCTGCATGATTAAGTAGCCTTTTCCATACAAGTGTGTTGGTATAGCTACTTCCATAGTAGCTGTTTTGTCTTCTTCCTCATCTTTGTATAGCCAACTAAGGATGTCCTTTTCCTCAGATTCATGTGCTAGAGTGCCAAGTTGGATAAATGTGCCATCAAACTTAGTGATGGGCTGAGTTGCTTGATGTGTTGATGCTATAGGTAATCCATGAGATCTAGGTGATGTTGGTAAGTTTGTCAAACACATGGGTTCCAAAGATTATTCCCCCATGCCTTGTTCTTTGATTTTCATTTTCTACTTGAAATCTGTAGGTAATGATTTAGACTTTTCTTGTTGAAGAGCTTGTGCTAAGGAATTTTGTTTCTCTCTATTATGTGGAACCAAGTTGTCTTGGGCTGCCCCCATAGCATTACAATTATAAAATGGATTATGATCAGCTGATATAGAAATCTCCTGCCCATTGTAGGGGAATTTAACACACTGGTGATAAGTGGAGGGTACTTCTTGCATTTCATGTATCCAGGGTCGACCCAATAAGATATTGTATGTGAGGTATATGTCTAAGACCTAGCACATAGTATCCTTTTGTATCAGTCCTACCTGAATTGACAACACCACTGTTCCTTTAGATGATCTTTCTTCAACATCATATGCCTTTATAGTGATGTTTTTGCATGGATCAATAGACTCCTTAGAGAAGCCTAATGCACAGATAAGTTTTAAGGTACAAATATTAAGTCCAGCTCCTCCATCTATTAATACTCATTTAACTCGGTGTTTATAGACCATGACTTCAATATGGAGTGGAGTATTATGTGGATGGCTTAATGAGATATTATTATGCTCAGAAAAAGTGAGGTTATGAGGTTCTTTCATATGAACCACCATGGTTTGGAATTTGTCAGCATCCAGATCTTGATGTACATTTGTTTCTAGTAACACTTGTTCCAATATGTCTTTGTGTTTTCACGAAAGTTTTAGCAACTCAAGTATAGATATTTGAGTAGGAGTTTTGCGCAGTTGACTAACTAGATCATATTGAATTTCGGGTATGGTGTTTGTTGTTGACATATGTCCCTTCAAGACAAATTTTTGAGCTTTGGTTGTTACGTTGACGGATTTATGTTCACGCTTGTCTTTGATTGTGATAACATTGACTTGATTGTCCTCAGCTGATATGTGATTGATATGAGCCCCACATGTATCGTTTGAGGTTGAAGCTCTATCCTTGTTGTAGTTTGGAAGAGGATTCTTGAAAGCTTTGTGGTCACCATTCATCTTGAGACCATTGACCGTTAAATCACCTCTATCAATCATGTCTTGAACAATGTTTTTTAGCCTCATGCAATTATTTGTTTGATGACCTTTATTACGATGAAAATCACAAAAGTGTGAGTCATTCCAGCAGGGTGGTTTGATTTGTGGTTCAAAGTTGTTGATTGCGGGTAAAGAGATAATTTTGTTTGCCAGGAGTTCTTTGAATGCTGACTCTAGTGATTGCCCTAGTGGTGTATAAATGCATTTCGGAAAGTTGCTTGTGTTACCCCATGAGTTTGGATTAGGTCCCCTATTGGTGTTATTGTTTTGGGTATTGTTGGTGTTGTTTGTGTTGAGTTTATCTTGATTCGTATTTGGTGCATAAGTGTTAGTGCCTGGGTTAGCACCTTTGGGATTCTTTGTAACTTGAGGATTACCTAATAACACGAGCATAGGCTGCTTTGATTTTGGATCATTTGATTTAGTTCCTCCTTCATTTCCATTGTTTTTGTTTCTGGTCTAGAATCTAGATTTGTCCAAGTTGTTGTTGTTTTGGTTGTTGTAATTGGATGAACTTGTTCCTTCTTTGAAAAATTTCAACGTCCCTTTCTTGACACATGCTTCTTCTACTTGGATGCCATTCTCAATCAATTTAGCAAAAGATGGTATGCACTGGAGTTTGAGTCTATAACTCATCTCACTATTCAAGTTGTCGATGAAAATTTCCATCTTTTCATTTTTGGGTACATCACGAGGATATCTTTAAACCATATGCCACCAACGTTGAAGGAAGACCATGAATGTTTCATTGTTTTTCTGTTTGGTGTTACAGAAGTCTAACAGTGTGATAGCATGTTGAATGTTATATGAATATTGATTTATGAATTTGTTGACTAGTTCATCGACTGATCTGACGGGAGGTGTGATTTTGGATAACCATTCCATTGTTTGTCCTCCCAAGCTTCTTGGGAATAACCTCATCAAATAGGTATCATCATGAGAAAATTCAAGATTCATTGTACATAATTCTTGAACATCATCACAGGGATCACTTTTCCCATCATAATTGTCAAATTTGGGAACGTTTGAGTTTGGAGGAAAAGGTACCATGTTCAATCTTCTGTCAAACGGATAAGGACAAATATTAGTTAATGAATAGCGTACTGTTGTCCCTTGTTGCATGTCTTGCATTTGTCTTTGTAACATTTGCATTTGTTGAGTAAGAGAAATCAAAGGTGCATTATTTTGCTGAGGGAAGAATTCTTCCCTTGCATTAATTCTAGGCTGAAATGGTGTATGGAACGGTATGTTTTGCTCGGGGATTTTTTGCTCAGGTATATTTTATTCTGGTAGATTCTATTCAGGAATATCTTGCTCTGGGTCACGTGCCTCTTCTTCTTGTTGTCATTCTTGATATTTGTAATTTTGAGATCTTGTTCTAAAAATGTCTATGCCAAAGTCTTGAGGAAGTTTAACTCCTTTGCTTGTGAGCATGAGTAGGTATTTTTCCTTGTCATTTTCCATGAGTCTTTCCACAAGTTTTTGAAACGAAGTGCTCTCTTGACATTCTTGAAGAAGTTCTTCATAAATTTTGGTGTCTTCTAGATTCAGACGCTCGAAAGGATTTGATAATCTCCAATTCATGTTGGATTCTAGTTGCATTTCACTTTGTTTGTTTCATTGAGAGCGAGTAACAATAGGCATCTAGTAGAAGCTTTCTGTGACAAAAGGAATGAACTCTTCTTCAATGTTTTGTTCAGGGGTTGGTGGTTCAAATCGAGGTATGTTGTAAGTGATGCACTTGTCGGGAAAGAATGTTGGATTGATCTTTCCTCCACAATTTATTTGTTGGCTGAATGCTAACTTTTGACAGAATGCTCAACTCCTCAATGGTTCCTTGTCAAATTCATTTGTTTTGTTTCAAAGATATAATCGTATATGATGAAGGAATGTTCGATAAGATTTGAAGAGTTGACGATTGATGTATAAAAAATTATTTCTTTTGGCAAGTTTCGAAGAACTTGGTTGCTATTTCTTCAATTTAGTGTTATGATAAATATTCTTTCTTCTTAGAATATGAGGATTAGTCATGCACAAGTGATTAATGGTTTCCTTTGATTTGTTTTGGATTCAATTTAGCTTGTTTTGGAAGCTCAAGTTTTACTTTATCAAAGTGAAGGTTTAGATGCCCCCTCATGAAAAAGTGCATCAAATGATATGGAATACAAGCTTTCTCGATATGGAAACTCGATTTGACAATTTGGAGTTTTAAACAAGTGTGTTTTTGGGATAAAAATCTGTTTGTTTTTAAAGGACCTATTTGCCACTTGTGATGATGTTTCTTGATTTTGATAGGATAGATATGTTTATCTTGCGACTAGTTTCTGATTTTAGACAACTTTGCTTGATGGAAATTTTCTTTTAGAAATAGCTTTTGATTCTCTGTTTTTGGTTTTCCGATTGATGAAGTTCAGACTGATGAAGGGAACCTTTTGAAATTATTCTCAAAATTTCCAAAATTGACCTCTGTTTTGCCCCCTGTTTTTTTTATTTTGACTACGCGCTGAAACAAAGATGCAATGTGCTATGAAAACTTCTCTATGCGCTAGAGAAAAGACTCTACACTCTACATTGCCCCATGATACATGCTAACTGGTTAATTTTGTTTAATTTTGGTTCAGCTTTGGTTTAAAAGGCCATGCACTAATATGGGCCTTCTATGTGCTAACAGTTAAACTGTACGCACTAAAGTTTGACTTCCACATGCTAAGGTAATGCTTCAACGTGCTAAACTATTTTCAAAATGCGCTAACTATCACTTGTTTGTTTTTAGATCCAAGTGATGCACTACTGTTAAGACTTGACACACTAAAGAGAAGGTTTAATACGCTAAAATATGGTTCCTATGTGCTAAGAAGTTGCTCTTACACGCTAAACTACCCTGAAATATATTGACTTGGTTGTTTTTCTGCAATTTTGGAATTTTTCCTTGAGGTTTTAGCGTTGATAGATGATTTTCTGAAGTAACAAATGAAAGCATGACACCAAAGAGACAACCATTTTTCTTAATCTAAATAATAAGTGTATGTTCTACGAGGATGTGTTCAAATCCCCAATGTTTCAACAGGTTTAGGTACAACATGCATTTCAATCAGACTCTTTATTCAAGGGTCATAAGCAATATCATTGCTCACTAGTCTCGATACTCCATCAGCTCAAATAGCCGTGTCACTCCCTAGGGGGTGCCCATTTTTTTGCCTTTTGCGAGAAATTAACCCAAAGTGAATTGCTTCACAATTGAGTAGTTATCTTGGGAGATATATGGTGAGCGATCTTGGGGGTAGATTCTTCCCCACCCTTGCATTATGATATTGCAAATGTCTAGTTACTGACTCGGCTCAAATTTTCTATGCTAAGGTTCGTAATCAAGCTTCTTGTTCAGTCGTCAGTGATAAACTCCCTCAGGAGGCTTCCCAACCTTTAGAACAAAGGCTTTACGTATCTCAAGGATATTGGGGGAAGGCTAATCGCTGTGTGCAACCATTGAAAAGGACTTTCGTCACTTTCCACTTTTGATTATAGTGGGTTGGAACACTTGGCTTCAAAGTTGTTTACCACTTAGGTCGTTCCCTTCAAACTGGCCAAAAATGGCTTTAAGAGTTTTTCAACCCCTCGGGAAGGCAGGCCTGCTAAAGGTTTTATTGCTTGAATTAAAGAAAGACTTAAGAGTGGTTTGGCTTTTTGATCACCCAATTAAGGGGAGAACATATACCTTCCACTTTTGAAACAAAGCACACAAGTTCCTTTTAACCCTTCAAAGCAATGATTTGTTAATCCTATATGGAGATGTTGCTCTATGAAAACATGGTGTTTTTTTTAACTTTTCAAGGCAACAATTTTCTAATCTAAAAAGAAGAACTTGGTCAACAAAATGAACACGATGTTTTGTCAACAAAAGAAAATTGATTGAAAAGGGAAGATCTTCCCTCTTTAATTGCAAAAAAGACTTTTGGGACCTTGTGTGGTTCTTTACTTTGCTAAAACCTAAAATGAATCCTTTTATACACCAAAGGACGGTGAAGTTCTTTTTAATCCATTTGTTTGCAAAACTTGAAAAAAATTTGACTTGTTCTTTTTAAAACCCAATTTAAAAATTCTCTCCTAGAACAGAAAGAAAAAATTTGTTTTGTGACTCTTTTTAAAGCCCAAACAAAAGTGAGTTCAGTTTTAAGAAGAATTAAAAGAAGTTTAAATTTTAACTAACTTAACTAAGTAAGTGAAAACTTTAAACTATTAATGGTCCTAAAATTGAACTCCTATCTGCAAGAAATTTGTTAGAACCCTGCAAAATAACAAGTAAAATTGTTAGACAATCTGTGGACTTCAACAAGTCTAATTTTTTACATTCGGTTATAGTTTTTGGTTTTGCCTCTATTTGTGATGCGCTACAGAACAAACTGCACGTGCTACTATATAGTCAGGATGCGCTATCAGACAGACCCAATGCACTAAGCTATTTTTGAGATGCACTAAGCTGTTATTCTCCCATGCTGAGACCTATAGGAAAATTTTAGTGAGGATGATGTGCTAAAGCGCTGGGAAATGAGTCCCATGCGCCAAATAGTGAGTCGGATGCGCTAAAAGGTTCACCAGATGCACTAAGGGATGTTCCTTATGCGCTGATTCTCATTTCCCACATACTTACACAAGTGTTTCTTTTTAAAAACCGATTTGATTAATAGGGTAGTGCCCCACAGTGGGCGCCAAAAATGTATGAGGGAAAAGCGGGGCGATGATAAAATATAAAAAATGAAGCTCAAAGAGGCTTATCCACACACCCACATGACTTCTTGGTGCAAGTTATGGAGTCATGAAGAATGACTCAACTTCCCAAGGATGTTTCCATGGTTCTCTATCTCACAAGGTCCCTCAAGCCAATGCTTTTGCTCTTAGATCATTGAGCAAAGTGGCTTAGGGATGACAAATGCAAGAACGAGGGATTCTTATGATTGATTTAGTTATGAAAATGAATCCTATCTATGAATGATTCTACAAATACAATAAACTAGATTAGAAGATGACAAGATTAGTAGAAAAACTATCCTAACATAATATACTAGTTTATGAGTTAAGCTAATGATAAAGGAAATAGTCTAAAATGCTTATTAGATTAATTTCTATTACAAAGAGAAGATAGATGTGTTAATAAAATTGAGCATAAATGAGATACTAAAATCTTGCATGGATCCTTAAAAATGGAGGAATGAGAGCTCTATTTATTGTAAAAATAGGGCAATGGATGGTCAGGATTGAAAGAGTTAATCAAGGGTCAAGTTTTAAAGTTGTCAATCCATGTTTTCAATTTTCACCAATGAAATGGTGACAATTGTCAACATAAGGTTAGTTGAGAGGAGAGGTAAGAAGCATTAAATGCTTGAGAAGACCTCATGGTTACCCTAGGAGGTAAGGGTTAAGGTTAGGTTAGGATTATCCATTGGATAAAGCTTTTACCCAAGGGGTAAACTCTTGTGCAAAGGTTAGAGAATAACCATGGTCAAAGCAATAAATGCTTGATGAGACCCTTGGGTTAGATGGAGGTTAAGTTAGTCAAAAAGTCTCTAACCATGCCACTAAGGGTTAGTTAACCATTAGTGGTTTGAAGACTTTGGGGACAAATTTGTAAGAGTCCTTCCAAATTTAGGGGTATTCAACAAGTTAGCTTGTTGAAGGCATAAAGGCTTTAATTCCTTTTGAAGACTTTACTCCAAATTTGAGAAGTGACCTCCTCAAATTTAGGGAAAAGGGATAATGGATGGGTTTGGGGTTAATTGATAAGGATTAGATGGATTCTAGAAGAAATTAGGAATAGGGTTAGGATGCAAGTGGGAGATGTAGGAAAATGCAAGTGGGTGAGGGAAAATAGAATTAATTAAAATAAAATACTTTATTTCAATTTGGTTGCAATTTGGGAAATTGAATAAATTAGATTTATTCAATTTGGGGTAAACTATTAATTAAATGTTAATTTAATTAAAAAGTTAGAAGAAGGGATTTAATTAAATAAAATGATTTATTCAATTAAATGACATAAAGGGCTTAAGTGAATTTAACTAAATAAATTGAATAATTTACTTAATTAAATAGAAGAATGTGGGTGATTTAGTTAAATTAGATTTAACTAAAATAGAGGAATGAACATAAAATATTCATTTAGGAATATGGTCATTTTTATATGTCTAGAAAATCCAATGATAATGTATTGCACAAAATAGCATCTTCATATGCTGGATTCAGTACTAGTTTAGTTCTGATTGCCTTCACAAAATCCTCCTTCAACCTTCAAATGATGTCTGTGTGTATAGCTCTACTTATTTTTGCATATACCTTATTGCAATCCTTTTCACATTTCACATTTCACATTCCACATTCCGATCTTACAAATAAGATCTTACATATATACCATAACCTAAGACCAATTTGAATAGGTTGGCTCACTAAAAGATATTACAATAAAATCAATTACAAAAAAATCAATATCCGATGCAGGATGTTGGCTCAATGCATTTACAATAATAATAAATCATCTCCATAATGTGTCGTGTTGATCTGGAATAGATATACCTGTCGGTGCATATTCTGGACCAATTTGTCGGTAACAACAAATATGCAAACCCAAATAAACAATTAACCAAATCACCAAAACCAAGTGATCAAATAATGTCTTCGACATAACCAAGTAGTCTCCAAGTCATTCCAAGTGCTGGTGAACAATATAATCTATCGATGAACCAAATACTGGTGACTGTGCATAAGTCTGTAACTTGCCGGTGAACATAACTAAAATCTCCAAGTGTTGATAAGTATTGACAAGTGTTGACATCAATGACAAAACCATATCAACATATCCAAAATGCCAACATTCTCTTGGTGGAGTAACCAAGAAATATACCTTCATCACTCTTAGCATCAAACTTACCAACATAGTCACCTCTTTTGATAAAACATGTACTACCAAAAATCTTAAAGTAACTGACATTAGGTGATCTACCATACCAGTATTCATAAGGAGTTTTATCCTTACCTCTTTTAACCAATATTCGGTTCATTGTGTAGAAAGTTGTGCTAATAGCTTCTCTCTAGAATGTCTTAGCTACACCTCCTTGTATTAGCATAGTCCTAGCAGCTTCAACAACTGACCAATTGTTCTTTTCTACAATACTATTTCATTGTGGTGTCCTAGGTGCAAAAAGTTTCCTCTTAATTCCATTGTCTTCACAGTATCTAGTGAATTTCTCTGAAGTAAATCCACCACCTTGATGAGTTCTTAAGCACTTAATCTTTCTTCCACTTTCTTTGTCAACTAAGGTTTTGAATGCCTTAAAATTTCTAAAGCCTTTTGTTATGTCCTTCAAGAATGTGACTCACATCATTCTTGAGCAATCATCAATAAAGATCATAAAATACCAATAACCTTGAATATTTATAGTCCTTATTGGTCCACAAAGGTCGGTATGAACCAAGTCTAACAAATGTTCTGCTGAGAAATATTTTCTCTTAAAGGTTGAGGATGTCATCTTCCTTGACTGACATTCCTCACACAAAGCATTTGTCAGTTTGTCCAACTGAGGCAAAACTCTTACTGATTTGGACTTACTAACGTTTACAATTTTATCAAAATTTACATGACAGAACCTTTGATTGCAAAGCCAACTATCTTCTACTTTTGCAATTAAATAATTGTTGACTTTAGAACTTAGGTGAAACAAGTTACCTTTTCTCTGCTTGCTAGTTGCAATCAGTTCACCTTTACTTCCATATATTTTTCACATCCCATTCTTTAATTCCAAGGGATAACCTCTGTCATTGAGTTGAGCAACACTCAAAAGATTGTGTTTCAATCCTTCAACCCAGTAGACATCATCTGTACTGCTCTTTCCATTCGAAGAGATGGTTTCATTTCCTTTTACCATGGAGGGTGAGTCATTCCCAAATCTCATAATACCTCCATCAAATTCCTTCCAAGTAAGAAACGTACTCTAGTCACTAGTCACGTGGTGTGAACAACTAGTGTCTATAATCCAATCATCAGAACTATCCATGTGAGAGACTAATGCCTTATGATATGATGTCTCTTATTTAATGGAAACAAAGACAATGTCCTCATTTGCATCTTCTTCATATTCCTCATTTGTAATTCCTCCATCCACTGCAATGAGAAAAACTCTTTTACCTTTGCCTTTGTACTTCTTATACTTCTCATGTTTCTCCTCATTATCTCCATTTGGACAATTAGTAGCAATATGTCCAGTCCAATTACATGCAAAATATTTCAAAGGTAATTTACCTCTGTACTTACTGGTACCTGTGGGTAACTACTTGGCCAACAATGCTTCAACCTCAATCAGACTGTCTTCATCATCAACTTGTCTAATGGGTCTAGACTCATGACTGTGGCTCACTTCTCTATTTTTCCTTACCGGCGGGTTTGAAACTGAGGCTCTAAATGCAGATTCTAACCTTTGAACACTTCCATCAAAACCATTTAATTCAAATATAGTTAATTTACCAATGATGGAGTCAAGAGTAAGCTTTGATTTATCAATAGACTTGAGTTCCTAAATGGCTACAACTTGGATAGCGTAGACTGGTAGAAGGGTTCTCAACATCTTGATAACCATTATTGTATCCTCCACTATACCACCAACACTTTTAATCTCATTGACTATCTCCTTGATTCTCTGACCATACTATTGAATGTTCTCTCCTTTGGCCATCCCAATATCATCAAATTTACCTCTCAAACTCTCCTCTTTGGCAATCTTAACATGCTCATCATAACTATAGATATCCTTAAGTTTCTTCCACACTTCAAAAGTAGTATCCAGTCCATGGACATCAACATACTCTGAATCAGAGAATCAACTGATAATGGTCTCCAATGCTTGATTATTCTCCTGTTGCTCCTTCTTTTGATCATCTGACAAAATCCCACTAGGCAAGTTATATTTAGTAACAACATATTCCCAATATTGACTTCCTAAGATTTTGATATAGATCTTCATCCTATCACTCCACATTCTCTAGTTTTCCCTATTGAAATTTGGACCTTCTTTCTTCATCATGTTTTCCTAGATATTTACCTCAAGCTGTTAGGCTTAAACACAAGAGGACCTGATTGCTCTGAAACCAATTGATGATATGATGAATCAATAAGGATTCAGACAACTACTTAGTGGGGGGGGGGGTGAATCAGTAGATAGAAAAAAACTAAAATTTCACCAAACTTAAACCCAACTCATAAATCAATCACTGAACTAACCAGTTTAGACTCTGTATCAAAAACTGATACTGCACTGTCAAGCTTACCAGTTGACTAATATATCATTATAATAGTGTAACAGATGTGAAACTCACTTACCATTTAACCAAAACATCAATCCACTTTACTAACATCAGTAATATCTCATTTCAAATCTATTTCGGTCATCTAATCATATCTAAGTGGCTTTACCAGCTAAACACATTAACCATATCAAAACATATAACCATAAAATCATTCACCACTTGACACAATGATTTTTGATGTGGAAACCCAAATGGGAAAAACCACGGTGGGGATGAATACCCACAAGTATTCTAAACTCTTCTGAAGTTCGCCCTATTAGGAGCCAAGCCTTGTTAGAAGCTTTACAAAATTGTCCTATTAGGAATAAATCTAGTTAAGGACCACCTGGTTAAGGGATTGAGTACAATTCCATGTTAAAGCCAATACCTTGTTAGGAGTAAACTTGATAGAGGATTTCAAATCCAAGCTAATGGATCACCTGGTTAGAGGATTTAGAAAGCACCAAGCCTATTAAAGCTTACCTAGTTAAGGGATTTAACTATTGTAATGGTTAGAGAACAACAGGGTCTTTGCTGATCTAGAAATAGCACTTGCTTAGTCAGATCCTTTTATGCTCCTATTTGCCTTCAAATTTTTTAATAGATACTCCTTCTAGTTCGATACTCAATCACACTACCACACTTAACCAAATTGCCAACACAATTACAAACAACTCATCAAACTTAAAAAGAAATACAATAGGTCAGTAACACATCACGAAACCTAAGATCTCATAGAGATTACAAACATATCGGTTCAAACATGACTGTTGGATCACCTAGCAATCAACAACACATTATTGAAGACAACTTTGACCACTCTTGGATCACTACACATTAGATCTTATAACTCATCACGCATTATTTACTTCATGCTATGCATTTGTTCATTCCCAAGATAAAACAATTATCTCTATGCACCAAAACCACTTTGAAACTCATCACGTGCAACATGCATACATGGAATCTCCATCTCCATTCATCATTCAATCATAGATCAACATAACCGATTCACCAAGCTCCATCGGTTAGGGTTTGGCATATCAAGGGGTTAGGGTTACCGGTTGATCACTCTGCTTCAAATACCAATATTGGTTTCCTTTACTGCTCTACTACTGATTGCATTATTGCATCACTACCAGTTAATATTGACATCAATGACAACACTATACTTTATTAATGCAATCTTCATGCAATGCCAACATGAATGTGGATGTGATAGATAGATCAAATGAGAGGGGAAATCCTCTGTGTATACTTGCCCGTTTAGAAAATTAACTAATTTTTCTACATGAGCCAACATGGAGAGGTAAATCCTACTCAAATTTGAAATGTGAAAAAGGGTTTAAAGAGGGCCCATTTTAGGGAGGACCATGGTGCCATGTCCTAGTCATGATGAGGAGCATGGTGCCATGCCCTGGTCTTGCCCTATTTCAGGCCAGGATCAAGGTGCCCAAGGGGGTGCCAATCAGGGTTTTTGTTGTTTGTGATGTGTATGAGCATAATCAGGTCTTCAATCAAGCCAAGGGGTTCAAACACTAAAGTGAAGACCCAAATGCAGTCAAAATTGGAAGGGGTTCAATTTTAGGATGCTACTGTTACATCAATGTTCATGCAAGCATGTGTGTGTGATTAGGTTTTTTCATGTTCATGTGTTTGTCATGCCATTATATTCAACATTTGTATACATTCAAAGAGAATTACATCATCATCAACAATTGTAGATCTGAGGTATATCTCCTTAATATTTATTTCAATATTTGCATTATTTCATTCATGATTAATTCCAAATGGAAAACCCCTCTTCCCAAAATATTTTCCTTTCTTTCTATGTGTAGGAAATAGGTACGAGGCTATACTCTAGAAATTCAACAAAGTCAACAGTGACAAACATGTTAGCTTTCAATGACATAAAATTTATAGGACCAGGGTGGATCTATCCTACTTATTCCCAAAAAATCAAGGTGAGCTTTAGAGAATAGGTTTTAGACATCTCATTTTTCTCAGATCCAGATTGGTGGCTTCGTGGGACATCTGCAACTTACTATTTTTATTATATCACTTCAATAATCCCTCATTTTATCTTAATTTCATAATCAATCAAATTCAACTTAGAAGGAGGATTAATCAACCCCACACCCAATTGAATCTAGTCATAAACTCAAACTCCTTTTCTATTAGGATTAAGCCTAGATCTATTGGGTTCAATCCTCTTTTAATGTGTGTGGATTAATTGAGATATTTAGTGGCTTTATTCTCTTGAACCCTAATTCCTAATTTTCACCACATTACAATCTTATGTGCTCTTCTTCCATTCTGCTTGTAGTTCCACTACCCTTAGGGAGTGAGGCCAATTCAATGCAATCATACTTGATATATACATGATTTATCAAATTCACATACTAACTCTAATTAGTGGATCCCTCATGTGCTCTATTTTTGTCATGTGCTTCATTGCCCTTGCTTGTGGGTGTATCATTGGATTTTGGATGCATGTATGCTACCTATAGACACCTAAAAATATCTCATTGATCATGTACTAATTATTTGTATAATTGATTAAATAATTCTTTAATTAATCTTATTCTTCTAAATTCATATTTTTTCATCATCTTACTAATTAGTCCAATTTCAATTCTATCACTATTTAATCATTTAAACCAATTTCTAATGTTAATTAAATATTTATTATTAAACTAATTATGATGTTAATCTTTCAATTTATATAATCTTTATTATTTAAATGAATTCATTTTCAATTTCTATCTCTAATCATTTAATCATTCACCCTTTTCTAAATATTAATTAAATATTTATTTAATTAATTATGATTTAATTCCTTTAATTGAATAATCTTCATTATTTAATTAAATTCAATTTCTAAATAATTAAATAGTTTCTTTAAACTATTTAATTAACTAATTATTTCTTCTAATTTCATTAATTTTCATTAATTCTCCAAATTCAAATTCAAATTCACATTATATAATTTCTTCTAATTTCATGTGCATGATTTCAAAAAGCAAATTGAAAATCAAAGTCAAGTTCTAAATATTGTTGGCATTTTGATGATGTTTAGTTGTGATTGTCATTGATGGACACACTTATTTGTTATATGAGTTATTCTCAATCGGTAGTATGTGATGTATTATTCAAACCAGTATTGTATGCCATTGTATGCATAGTCTTTGTTTGTTGAAGACTATCGATGTTTGTAGAAGGAGCTTACTAGTCAAAGCATGACCGAGGACCTCAAGTAGTAGAAGGACTTCAAGCGGTATGAGGACCCAAAATGGCAGCCAATCTTTTTAATATCAGAACACTATGTTCCAGTTTACCAGTCTTTTTTTGTAAATCGGTAATCGGTATACTATGTTTTGTTAACTGACAAACTTGTAAAGTGTGATGAGTTATCATCCACCGACACCGATGCGGTGATTCTATGTCATGTTACAAATTGTGTCTAGATGCACTGTACTTAGGAAATTGTAGTCTAATCTCATTGGACCAACATGAAATCAGATTCATATATGAGGACATCATGTCTAGAGTTTTATATGTGTGTGAAGTGTTGCATAAGAAGATTAGGTTTTTGCAAGAAGGTATCTTGTGATAGAGATTGTAAGTGTGAAGGAAAGAAGATTGAAGTAATGCTAAAATGCATTAACAGAGAGCAATCAAGGATCTAACTATGCATTTTGTGCTACTTTGTAGATCACTTACTTGTTGATTACTAATCTTTTCGACAAGTCAAAAACCCTTAATCGGGTAGGCTCAGTCAAGCCTATTCTAAATCCTCTAACAAGGTGGTTCACAGTTGTGGATCTGAAATCCTTTAATAGGGTAGTCCTTAATAGGACTTATCTCTTAACAGAGATCAGGATTCCTAACAGGATCTGTTCTGGTGAAGAACATTGTAAGGCCTTAACCAGTCTGGTTGCTATTCTGCAAATAGTAGACTTGTGAGTTTTACTCACTATGATTTTTCCCATTTGGGTTTCCATTTCAAAATATTTTGTGTTATGGTGACTGTGTTATTATGGGTGAATTCTTTATTTTCTATTTTGCTTTTCTGTGTATTAATTGGTTTAATGTTTAAAGGGTTATACCGGTCTGCAGTAAAATTGCTTAAGTGTTTCGTAAAGTTTTTTGGTATACTAATTCACCCCCCTCTTACTATTCATCGATTGGTATCAAAGCCAACCTTTCTTTAAGTCTAACCACTTAAAAGGAGATATGGGGGAATATAGCATGAGGCAACCCACTCACCATCTAGTTGAATCTGAGAAAGTCTATGATGAACTTAAGGTCAAGTATAAAGCCTCTTTAGCCAAAAGAAGAGAACTTGCTGAGCAAATGTTGGAGATTATTGAAAAACAACTCTTCTAGTGAAGCAGACATGGATGACCTAGTCGAAGAAGTGGAGAAACTGAATGAGTCCAAAACTAATCTGAGGAGGGAGCTGGAAGGACTGACCATTAGGATGAGTCAGGATTTGGAAAAATGAAGAAAAGCTGAGGATCTAATGAAGGAAAAGAAGCACAATATCTTTAAGTTGAAACAAGAAATTGGTACCATTACCACTTATCTGCAAGAGGGTAAGGAAAAGAAATAAGAAATGCAAGTAGAACTAAATGCAGCCATTTCTCATAATGAAACCCTAATGAAGACCAATGAAGCTCTTTCCAAAGAACTTGCTGAGACAAAGGAGATACATGCAAAGTTCAACCGAAGTGTTGTAAAGTTGGACCAAAAGCTGGAATCAATGAAGCCATCAAAGGATACCATTGGACTTGGTTTCTTTGCATGTGAGGAAGGTGAATCCCTTGGAACCAATATTGATGCAACAAAAGAGCAACTGGTATCTAAGAAAAGCAACAAAAGCAAAGGTAAGACAAATTTCAAACCTGTATGCTTTAACTGTCATAAGGTAGGACATACTGCCAATGTATGTAGGAGCAAGACTTATAATAATTTCCCTTGCATGCAAAATAATGTGTATGACCACAAGACTAGAACTGGTAGATTTAATAGTCATTGTTATGCATGCAACAAGTTTGGGCATAGATCTTCTCAGTGCGGATCAGTTATGAACAACTCTGGAGGCTATGCACCAAGATCAAAAGGATTTGTCCAAGAACCTGTTATGAATCGGAACCCAAATCGGTATAGAACCTATCACCACAGGTCAAATGGTTATGGAGCGAAAAATGGTTGGAGAGCAACCTATGTGATCTATCATGGTAGTGGTCACACTACTGCAACATGTAGGAGAAAGAATGGAAAGGTGAACACTGGACCATGTAGAGCACCTGGTATGGTATGCTATCATTGTCACAAATTAGGACATCTTGCTAGAGCATGCAGACAAAGACAAAATCCATCGTATGACAAACCGGTTGACCCATAAGGTAAAGGGAAGGTTGATGTTGAAACTGTTATCGCTGATATGGATAAAATTTGGAAAAAGAAATCTAAACAGAAGCCACAAGAAGTACCAGTTTCTGCACCCAGTGTGGAGACCCCTGAACCGGCAAGTTGAGCTTCGAAAAGCTTAAGGGGGAACATATCAGTAACAATGTTTTGAACCCCGGGAGTATATCGGTAAAATGCTTTTATCGGTATTGCTTACCTATCGACCGACAGAAGAAATAAAGTGGTAAAAGGTAAAATTAGGGTTTGTACCCTAATGGTGATGCATTTATTATGGCAGGTAGAAGCATGTATAAAGGCAATTTTTGTAGTCATTTTTACTTACCTATTTTTGAAGAAGCATTTTGTTAGGTCCTGAAGATAACTAAGAGGGGGGGGGGGGGTTAATTAGTTGTCAAATAAATTCAAACCAAAAACAACTTAACCAATTTAATTCTTAATACTGGTAAACCAGTTCAATATGTTGATAGACAGTTTTAATAGTTTATTGCTATACCGGTAAGGATTAGTGCATGAAACATAAAGACAAAGTCATCCACAATACACAACACCAATATTTGTACGTGGAAACCCTATAAGGGGAAAAACCATGGTGGGAAACCTTACCCACAATCAAATGATACTACTGCAGATAGTAAGTGTACATAAATGGGGTTTGCACATGCAAAAAGGCCAAGTGCCTATAGCTCACTACTCAATCACAAAATGGGAGTCACACTGACTACAATTGGATGGTTAAATCCAATAAGAATGTACTTCTAAAATTAGCATCTTCATATGATGGATTCAGTACCGATGTAGTTCTAATTGTCTTCACAAAAACCCTCCTTCAATCTTCAAATGATGTCTGCATGTATAGCTCTGCTTATTCTCACATATACCTTCACACAATCCTTTCTTGCATTCCACACTTGATCTTACAAATAAGATCTTACATTTGTACCATAACCTAAGACCAATTTTAGTAGGTCAGCTCTACAAGATATTATAATAAAATTAATTTACATATCAATTAATACCCGATGCAATAACCGATTTAATATGTCAACTTAATGCATTTACAACAATAATAAGTCATCTCCATAGTGTGCTATGCTGATCTGGAAAAGATAAACTTGCCAGTGTAACCTGGACCTATTTGGCAGTAACAACAAATATGCAAATGCTAATGTACCAATAAACAAAACTCCAAGACACAATATCCACACAATGTCTTCGACATAAACAAGTATTTTCCATATCATTCCAAGTGTCGGTGATCATTATATCTTACCGATGTACCAGATATCAGTGACTGTGCATGAGTCACTTGCTTGTCGGTGAATGTTGTTGATTCTCCAAAGTGCCAGAGTTGATAAGTGTTTAGTAGGTGTTGACATCAATGATAAAACCATACCAAAATACCAACAATCTCCCCCTTTTGCATTGATGGCAACACAAGATGGAAAAACCATCAAAGTGCCATAACATAAATGCCAAATACCCAAAAACCAACAATCTCCAAAAAAAAGATCATAACCAAAAATCAAAATATAGATACAGAGAGTAATAATCTCTCCCAAACAAGAATCTCTCCCCCTGGGAGCAATATGTGTTTTCCTTGTGTTTTTCCATACCAATCTCTCCCCCTTTGACATCAAATGCCAAAGTTTTTACCAAGCCAAGTTCATATACAAAAATACCAATTAATTTAGTATACCAACTACTCCCCTTGAGAAGTAGCTTCTCATCAAAGCCGGAATAAAAGATTTCTCTATTAGTTCTGTCGGTTGATGACAATCATCAACTTCCTAAGCCTCTACCGGTGGGGGTATGACCCCAAGCTGATCTCTGAGATATTCAAAAGTCTCCTTAGGCAGAGGTTTAGTAAAGATATCTGCAATTTGCTCTTTAGTATTCACATTAACCAGTTTTATTTCCTTTGCTTCAACATTTTCCCTTAGAAAATTCAGTTTGATAGAAACATGTTTGGTTTTGGAATGTAATACTGGATTCTTAGATATATCAATTGCTGTAGTGTTATCACAATAGATAGTAATAGGTTCCTTGCATTTTATCTCTATGTCTTTCAACATTTGCTTAAGCCATAGTACCTGTGTATAGTTAGTTGCTGCTGCAACATATTCTGATTCTACTATTGATAAAGATGTACAACTTTGTTTCTTACTCAACCAAGAAACTAGTCTGTTTCCAAGAAAGAATGCTCCGTCGGTGGTGCTTTTTCTATCATCCACATCTCTTGCCCAATTTACATATGTGTATGCACATAATTCAAAGTTTTCATCTCTAGGATACCATAATCCAAGATTTATAGTACCTTGAAAGTACCGGAAAATCCTTTTTACTGTTGATTCATGATTTTCTCTAGGATTACTTTGAAATCTTGAAACAATACATACTGCATTCATAATATCAGGTCTGGTTTGTGTCAAATACAATAAACCTCATATCATAGATTTGTATCTAGTTGGATCAACAGGTGTAGATTTATCCCTTAGTGATAATTTGTCATTTGTGGTCATAGGTGTGCTTACCGGTTTAGAGTTCTTCATCCCAAATTTCTTTAGTAACTCTTTTAAGTACTTGGATTGACTCAAGAGTATACCTTTATCAGTCTATGAAATCTGCAATCCTAAAAAGAATTTTATTTCTCCAATCATAGACATTTCAAATTCTTGCTGCATTTTAATAGAAAATTCTTTACATAATCCATCTTCTCCTCCAAAGATTATATCATCAAAAAATACTTCTATAATCAAGATGTCATCATTAGTCACTTTATAATATAAATTACTATTTGCATTACCTTTGGAAAAACCAATCTTCAAAAGATACTTATCCAATCTTGCATACCAAGCTCTTGGAGCTTGCTTCAACCCATACAAAGCTTTTCTTAACCTGCAAACCATATCTTTGTTATCTGTCAAAGAAAATCCATCAAGTTCTTCAATGTAAACTTCTTCTTCAAGATCTCCATTCAAAAATGCACATTTAATATCCATTTGATATACTTTGTAGTTCTTATGTGCTGCAAAAGCCAAAAATAATCTGACTGCCTCAATTCTAGCTACTGGTGCAAAGGTTTCATTGTAATTAATTCCTTCTTTCTTAGAATATCCCTTACACACTAGTCTTTCTTTATTTCTGATAACCTTACCATCTTCATTAAGTTTGTTTCTGAATACCCATTTGGTTCCAATTACATTTTTATTTTTAGGCCGGGGAACTAATGTCCAAGAGTTATTTTTCTCAATTTGTTCTAATTCTTCTTCCATAACTTTAATCCAAAATTTATCTTCACATGCCTCATTAACTGATGGTGGTTCAATTTGAGAAATAAGACATACCTCTTCATTTGCCAATCTTCCTCTTGTCATAACTCCTTTAAACTTATTTCCAATTATCTGATCTTCAGAATGATTCAGTCTGACATACCAGGGTGTCTTTGTTTGTTGTTGTTCCTTAGTTACTGTGAAATCCTCAGATGATACCGAGGTAACTGGATCTTCATTTTGTATCGGTGGATTCAGTGTAGGTTCATTTGTCAAAATTTTTGTTTCCGTTTCAGAGTCTATATACCTTGAAGTTCCTCTGAATTGTTCATTAATATTTACATTTGTACTTTCAACAATTTTCTGCAATCTTTTATTAAAACATCTATATGCCTTGCTTTTAGATGATTAACCAAGAAATATTCCTTCATCACTTCTAGGATCAAATTTGCCAATATACTCATCTCTTCTGATATAACATTTACTTCCAAAAATTCTGAAATATTTAAGAGTAGGAGTAATACCAAACCATAGTTCATGAGGAGTCTTACCGGTTTCACCTTTGATGTGAACTTTGTTGAATGTATAGACTGTTGTACTGACTATCTCTCTCCAATATACATGTGGTAGGTTTTCTTCTGATAACATACTTCTTGCTGCATCCAAGATAGTTCTGTTTTCCCTTTCAACAACTCCATTCTGCTGTGGTGTCCGAGGTGCTAATAGTTATCTTCTGATTCCATTTACTTCACAGAATGTATTAAATTCCTTAGATGTAAATTCTCCTCCTTGATCTGATCTTAGACATTTGATTTTCTTACCGGTTTCATTTTCTACCATTGCTTTGAATAGTTTGAACTTTCCCAGTGCTTCTGATTTTTCTCTGAGAAAAGTAACCCAACACATTCTAGAATAGTCATCAATGATTAGCATGAAATATCTATCACCTTGTAAGCTTTTAGTTCTAGCTGGACCAAATAAATCAGAGTGAATTAAATCAAGAGCATTATTGGATTTTTTTGGAATACTTTTGAAACTAGATCTAACTTGTTTTCCAAATTGACATTCATTACATACTGTATTGTGAGGTTTGACAATTTTAGGTAAATCTCTAACTGCCTTAGTAGTACTGATTTTCACCATGCAATCAAAGTTTACATGACAAATTCTCTTATGCCATAACCAACTTTCATCAATATGTGCAATTAAGCATTTCTTTTCACTGTTATTTAAATGAAAGATATTACCTCTAGTTTGATTACCAGTTACAATTTCCAAACCAGTTCTATTCATGATTTTGCATTTTCCATTTTTGAATTGTAACTGAAATCCTTTCTTAACTAATTGACCAACACTCAGAAGATTATGCTTTAATCCTTCAATATAGTAAACATTGTCAGTGTTATGCTTACCATTAAGAGATATTGTACCCTTACCTTTGATCAAACAAGCTTTGTCATCTCCAAATCTCACTAAGCCTCCATTGTATTCTTGAAAGTTCAAGAATTTACCTTTGTCTCCTGTCATATGATGTGAGCATCCTGAATCAATGATCCATTCATCCTTTACTTCAACTTTAGCTTCCAAGGCCTGTTGTACCAATTGAGCAGTAGGTACTGGTTGATCTTATGTTATAGCAACAAAAGCCCATCCATTGTCTACTGGATCCTCATCAGAATCATCAGTCACACCTTCATCAGTAATGTAACAAGATTTGTCTTTATTCTTCTTAAATATGTATCTTTGATATTCAAGGTTAGGCTTGTATGTTCTTATAGCTTCTTCTCTTAGTCTAGCATGTCTATTAGGGCATCTTGAAGCCATATGACCAATCTTATTGCAGTTGAAACATTTAAAGGGTGCTTTACCTTCATACTTACTTCCAACTAGACCTTTAGGCATTTTCCTTGCAAAGAGTGCTTCAAGTTCTTCATTTTCTTTCCTGCTTTCTTCAAGTTCTCTTGCATAAAAGGCTTTCCAATCAGATTTGTCAAATGATGGAGCACATGATGTTGATGCTTTAAAGGCCAAATCTGTCTTTATAGTAGCAACAGAACCAAATTCTTCAATTTCAAAAGCTGAAAGTTTCCCAATCAATGTATCCCTAGTTACTGATGTATTAGGCATTGTTCTTAACTCATTTATAGCAGTGACTTTCATTTTATATGTCGGTGGCAATCCTCTTAAAACTTTTGAAACAATTCCATCCTCACTTAAGGTTCCTCCACAACATTTAATACCCAAAACAATCTCGTTTACTCTTTCCATAAAAGAAGAAGTCCTTTCATCTTCTTCCATTTTTCAGATGTTCATACCTGACCCAGAAGCTTTCAAGTTTTGCAATTTTGACTGTGAAATCTCCTTCCTTCAGTGTTTCCAAATGATCCCAAATAGCTTTAGCAGTAGACCTATCTGATAGTCCCATGATTTGTTGATCTGATAATGCACTAAAAAATGCTTCTCTTGCTTTGCAATCATTTTCCTCATCTTTTCCCAAGGTAGGTGGATTAGGTTGACCAGGAGTAGGAGTAGCATAATCATTCTTTGTAACATCCCAGATGTCCTTTCCAATGCAATTTAGATGTGTCTCCATTCTGATCTTCCATATGCCATAGTTTGTTCCATCAAGTTTAGGACTATCCTTCCTGAAATAGTTAGTAGACATTGGATCTCCTCAAGCTGTTAAACTTCTATGAAAGAGGACTAGGCTCTAATACCGATTGTTAGGTCCTAGAGACAACTGAGAGGGGGGGGGGGGTGAATCAGTTATCAAATAAATTCAAACCAAAAGCAACTTAACCAACTTAATGCTTAATACCAGTAAACCAGTTCAATATGTTGGTAGACAGTTTTAACAGTTAATTGTTATATCGATAAGGATTAGTGCATGAAACATAAAGACAAAGTCATCCACAACACACAACACCAATATTTGTACATGGAAACCTTGTAAGGGGAAAAACCATGGTGGGAAACCTTACCCACAATCAGATGATACTACTACAGATAGTAAGTGTACATAAATGGGGTCTGCACATGCAGAAAGGCCAAGCGCCTATAGCTCACTACTCAATCACAAAATGGGAGTCACACTAACTACAATTGGATGGTTAAATCCAATAAGAATGTACTGCTAAAATTAGCATCTTCATATGCTGGATTCAGTACCGGTGTAGTTCTGATTGTCTTCACAAAAACCCTCCTTCAATCTTCAAATGATGTCTGCGTGTATAGCTCTGCTTATTCTCGCATATACCTTCACACAATCCTTTCTCGCATTCCACACTTGATCTTAAAAATAAGATCTTACATTTATACCATAACCTAAGACCAATTTTAGTAGATCAGCTGTACAAGATATTACAATAAAATTAATTTACATATCAATTAATACCCGATGCAATAACTGATTTAATATGTCAGCTTAATGCATTTACAACAATAATAAGTCATCTCCATAGCGTGACATGCTGATCTGGAAAAGATAAACCTATCAGTGTAACCTGGACCTATTTGTCAACAACAACAAATATGCAAATGCTAATGTACCAATAAACAAAACTCCAAGACACAGTATCCACACAATGTCTTTGACATAACCAAGTGTTTTCCATATCATTCCAAGTGTCGGTGATCATTATATCTTGCCAGTGTACCAGATACCAGTGACTGTGCATGAGTCACTTGCTTGCCAGTGAATGTTACTGATTCTCCAAAGTGCCAGAGTTGATAAGTGTTTAGTAGGTGTTGACATCAATGATAAAACCATACCAAAATACCAACACATTTTTCTAACTTGAGCTAAGCAACAAAGCGATCAATCTTGCAATAAAAGAAGAAATCTTGTGCAAGACTCAACAGTTATTTCAATTTATTTAGAGTGGAGGTTAGAGTGTTAAAGAAAGCTTTTGGAGAAGTGCGTTGTGCTTGACATCGGCGAACCCTAGTTTGGAGTGAAAAGGTATTTTTCATCGATTCACTCTTATCATTCGGAATTATTTAGACATGGCTTCTACATCCAAAGTCTCTTCTAGTTCTTCTGCTCCTAAGGAGTCATCTAAATCTCTTAGGAAGAAGTTGAAATGCAATTCCCTATCTCAAATTCCCATCGGAGTCATTGTCAAAGAGGATGTTTCTGGTTACATTGATTTCAAACTGGAAGATTCACTCCCAGTTGAGTTTGTTCTATGGAAAAGATAAGAAGATTAAACTAGAGAACAACGTGATCAAGAAGAAGAAATTCCACAATGCAGTATATTTTCTCAAGGAATTCACAAAAGATCATATAAGAATTATTCTTAGTAGGGTTCATGGTGATAAGATGTATCTTGAGTGAACCCATGATATCACACTAGAGGCAATCCATGTTGTGACCGGTTTCTACAATATTGGAGAAGTTCCTATTCTTCGTAAGATCACATAATCCAAAGTGACAGAGCTCACCGGTTCTGTGAGCGACAAGAGGGCAATGACTATCAACACCATAGGAGATGACTTGGTGAAGTATGTGTGCATGGTGATTGGGTATAGAGTAATTTATGCTAGCAGAATGAACTCTGTTCCTACAGCTGCGATGCATGCCGCTTATTGAATGATCAAGGATGATGCAAAATATGACTTGTGTACCTATATTCAAAAAAAACTCACGGAGAATTTGAAATCCATCAAAGAATACAAGACACTAAGGTTCAGATTCGATCAACTACTTGTCAGGTTGCTTTTCTACTTTCAAGGGTATTTTCTGGGAGTTGGTGATGTTCAATGGTCAAGTGACCTACTGGTTACCAAAAAAATCAAGGAGAGTTTGCAAGTAGTGGGATCTACCTATCTGGAGATTCTAAACAAGTATTTTGATGAGTTTAGATTGAAGATGAACTAGAGAACAAGGCTATCAGGTGACCTGAAAAGGAAGTATGAAGATGATATTTGTTTCACGATCAAAGTGGATCATTGCATAATGGAAGTGGTTGAGCCAAGAGAAGATAAAGTTGAGCCTATGGGATATGAAGTGGTGAATGATATACTCATTGGGTATGCCTCTACCCTACTTGCTTCACCGCTTGATCCAAAGAAGAAGAGGACTGGTAACTACTCTGAGAGGGTTAATCCTACTAAAATACCGAAGCAGAAGAAGATGAAAGTTGTGCTATAGGCATTGGCACCAGTTACATCTGTTGTTAGTCCAAAAGTGACTAAGAGGTCACCAGCCAAGAAGAAACCGGAGGCTATTCCGCCAAAGGTATTTGAGAGGAAGAGGAAAACCAAGAATGGAGCACAAGATTCAATAGACACTGAATCAGAATATGAAATGAAGAAGGTGAGGCAATCAAGTAAGAAGACCAAGCCAACTAGTAATGTACTTGCAACCTCTACACTGGTAAATATACATGTTTCTTCTTACAAGCCTATGACACATTATCAAAGGATTATGAAGAATATTAGAAAGAAAATTCTTGATGATCTAAAAGATTATTTTGATGATCTTAATGATATTGAAAAGCAGGAGGTAGAGAAAGAACTCATCAAGTATTTATGTGATAATGATCGGTCTCCAATTGATATCAAACCTATTATTTCTAATTCTTTGTATAATTCTTTGGATAATAAATGGTGCATTGTCATTGAAAAGGAGCAAACAATTAGGGAGCAAATTTTTTTGCTCAATATTTCCTAGATGCTTCCAATTCTGAATTATTTGAGCTTCTTGATAGGTACAAAGGCATCTTTTTCATGAGAAAGAGAAGACTTCAGTTACTTGGAGGTAAAATATTTGTAGTAGAAAAAGACACTCATCTATAGGATAAAGTAGCTATCAAGATGCAGAAGGTATCCAAAGCAAATCAATAGGCTGAGCAAGAGCTTGACCTATCAAAATATAAACCAGATGAAACCTTCAATGATTAGGGAGAAAGAATAGCTGAGAAAAATGATCCTATTGATGTGGATGCATTAGATGCTAAAGATACTAAACCAGAGGTAGCTGAGAAGGAGAAAGCAGATAAGGAGAAAGATGATAAGGAGATAGATGAAAAGGAGAAAGAAGAGAAAGAAAAACTAGAGAAATAGAAAGCAGAAAAAGAGAGAGTGGAGAAGTAGAAAGTAGAGAAAGAAAAAGTGGAAAAAGAGAAAGATGAGAAAGAGAAAGTGGAGAAAGAGAAAGATGAGAAGGAGAAAGCAGAAAAGGAGAAAATGGAGAAGGAGAAAGTGGAGAAGGAGAAAGTGTATAAGGAAAAAGAAGAGAAAGAGAAAGCAGAGATGGACAAAGTGGAGAAGGAGAAGGTAGAGAAGGGGAAACTGGAGAAATAGAAAGAGGAAAAAAAGAAGGATGAAAAAGAGGCTAAGGAAAAAGAAGAGAAAGAGAAGAAGAGACAAGAGGAGATCAAAGCAAAGGAAGGTCGACAAACTACCAAGACAATCGTAGATCAAGTTCAAGCCATACAGGTTGATCCCACTAGTCACAATGAATTAACTCTTGCCTGTCTCACCAAATCGGTAGATGAAAATGAGCTCCTGAGAAGTATTCAAATTGCTCAAGAATGATTGGAGGAAATAAGAAGGAAGAAAGAAAAAGATGTTATTCAACTTGTTGTTGACACTCTTTCAACCTTAGTCCCTGATACTGATCTTTTCGGTATCGATTCCTCACTGGCCCAGTTGAAGCTTCTATGCACAGTAGTGGGTGATCAAGTGTAATAATTGGAAGATGCTACCCTGGATATTGCAGAGAAAAATCATGCAAAGGCACTAAAAGTTGCATTGGTGAAGCAATTTAATGAAGACAAAGCCAAGTTGATCCATCAGAGAGATGATATCAGTTTGGCAATGGATGAAGGACAAAAACTTTTGAGCAAAATCTGCCAGCCCTATTTATTCTATGATGATGCTCTTAAGAAGAAGGGTCAACTTCAATCAGAGTTAAAGCTGTATATAGCGAACTTAAAAGTTCCATATGATTCCTTCAGTGTATGGGCAAACTATGCAGAGTCACAGGCACCAGATTGACAAGATTGATTCAGAGATCTGCAAGCGGACTCAAGATCTGCAAAAGCTTCAATTGCTTTTGTTACCTAAGTTGTAGATTATTCAGAAGTGCTTCCTGAACATGGACGCCATTATTGTCACTCAAGAATTGAGCACTATTAATGCCATGGAGGAATTAGCATTCCAGATGAAGACTCAAAGTGAAATTGTTGCCTCACTCCTAGATACTTGGTCTACAAACATGAAGGAATTTTTGAAAAAGTTTTAATTCCTTTTTGAATCATTTTACTCATTAATGTCATAAACATATACTCTATTTTTGTGTTATGCAATATGATTTTGGTAAATCTTTACAGCATGTTTGCATTACTTTGTCATTGTTGGCAAAGGGGTAGTGGTATTGTGAAAATTTTATGCAAATGGAAGTAGTACATGCTTGTAATTTTGGCAAAGGGAGTAGTGTATATGCTTAGGGGGAGTAATTTGATTATGGCATCATTTTTTATTTTGTAAGCACTTAGATGTCAAATTTTCCTAAGTGTTGCCATCAATTCCAAAGGGGGAGATTGTTGGCATTTTTATGATGTTTAGTTGTGATTGTCATTCATGGGCACACACTTATTTTCTATATGAGTCATTCCCAAATGATAGTATGTGATGTATTGTTCAAACTGGTATTGTATGCCATTGTATGCATAGTCTTTGTTTGTTGAAGACTATCGATGTTTGTAGAAGGAGCTTACCGGTCAAAGCATGATCGAGGACCTCAAGCCATACGAGGACTTCAAGCAGTATGAAGACCCCAATTGGCAGTCAATCTTTTTAAGATTGAAATACTATGTTCCAGTTTACCAGTCTTTGTTTGTAAACCAGTAATCGGTATATTATGTTTTTGTTAGGTCCCTGAGACAACTGAAGGCAGGGGGGTGAATCAATTGTTTAATAAATTTAGCCAAAAACAACTTATCCAAACTTAATGTCAGTAGACAGTTTATCAGTTAATTGCAGTAGCGGTAAAGATTAATGCATGAAATAGAAAGACAATAACAACTACAATACATAATACCAATATTTGTACTTGGGAACCCTGTAAGCGGAAAAACCATGGTGGGAAACCTTACCCACAATCAAATGATACTACAAATAGTATGTGTATACAATAGGGGGTTTGCACATGTAGAAAGGCCAAGCGCTTAGAGCTCACTGCTCAAACACAAATGGGAGTCACACTAACTACACTTGGATGGTTTAATCCAATAATGATGTACTGCTCAAAATAGCATCTTCATATGCTAGATTCAGTACCGGTTCATTTTTTATATGTCTTCACAGAAACCTTCCTTCAACCTTCAAATGATGTTTGCGTGTATAGCTTTGTTGATATTCGCATATAGCGAATTACAATCCTTTCCACATTCCCATATCGATCTTACAAATAAGATCTTACATATATACCAAAGCTTAGGACCAAAATGTGTAGGTCGGCTTTACAAAAGATATTACAATAAAACAATTTACAAGTAAATCAATAACCAATACAATATCTGATTCAACATGTCAGCTTAATGCATTTACAACATTAGTAAATCATCTCTATAGCGTGTCATGCTTATCTGGAATAGATAAGCCTGTCGGTGCTTATTTTGGACCTATTTGCTGGTAACAACAAATATGCAATCACGAATATACCAATGAACAAATCTCCAAGAAGAAGTGTCCAAACCATGTCTTCGACATAACCAAGTGTTTTCCATGTCATTCTAAGTACTGGTGAATAAGATATCCTGCCGACGAACCAGATACTAGTGACTATGCATAAGTCACTTGTTTGGCGGTGAACATTGCTAATTCTCCAAGTGCCAGAGTTGATAAGTGTTGACATCAATGAAAAAACCATATCAACATATCCAAAATACCAACTATCTCCCCCTTTGGCATTGATGGCAACACAAGATGGAAAAAACATCAAAGTGCCAACACAGAAATGTCGAATACCAAAAACCAACAATCTCCCAAAAGAGATCATAACCAGAAATCAAAATTCAGATACAGAGATTAATCAATCTCTCCCCCTAGGAGTAACATGTGTTTTTCCATATCAATATCTCCCCCTAGGAGTAACATGTGTTTTTCCATATCAATATCTCCCCCTTTGACATTAAATGGGAAAGTAATACAAAAACCAGGTTCAATTTTTGTTGTATTATCACAATAGATAGTTATAGGTTCTTTGGATTTTACCTTTATATCCTTCAACATTTGCTTAAGCCATAATACCTATGTATAGTTAGTTGCTGCGGCAACATATTCTAATTCATCTATTGACAAAGATGTGCAACATTTTTTCTTACTCAACCAAGAAATTAATCTGCTTCCAAGAAAAAATGCTACACCGGTGGTGCTTTTCTGTCATCCACATCTCTTGCCCAATTTGCATTTGTGTATGCACATAATTCAAAGTTTTTATCTCTAGGATACCATAAGCCAAGATTTGTAGTGCCTTGTAAGTACCGGAAAATCCTTTTTATTGTTGATTCATGATTTTCTTTAGGATTACTCTGAAATCTTGATACAATACATACTGCATTCATAATATCAAGTCTTTTTTGTGTCAAATACAGTAGGCCTCCTATCATAGATTTGTACCCAGTCGGATTAACAGGTGTAGATTCATCCCTTAGTGATAATTTGTCATTTGTAGTCATAGGTGTGCTTACCGGTTTAGAGTTCTCCATGCTAAATTTATTTAGTAACTCCTTCAAGTATGTAGATTGACTAAAGAATATACCTTTATCAGTCTGTGAAATCTGCAATCCTAAAAATAATTTCATCTCTCCAATCATACACATTTCAAATTTTTGCTGCATTTCAATAGAAAATTCTCTACATAATCCATCTTCTCCTCCAAAGATTATATCATCAACAAAAACTTCTATAACCAAGATGTCATCATTAATCACTTTATAGTATAAATTTCTATCAGCATTACCTTTAGAAAAACCAATCTTCGAAAGATATTTGTCCAATCTAGCATACCAAGCTCTTGGAGCTTGCTTCAACCCATACAAAGCTTTCCTTGACCTGCAAACCATATCTTTGTTATTTGTCAAAGAAAATCCATCAGGTTGCTCAATGTAAACTTCTTCTTCAAGATCTCCATTCACAAATGCACATTTAATATCCATCTGATATACTTTGTAGTTCTTGTGTGCTGCAAAAGCCAAGAATAATCTGACTACCTCAATTATAGCTACCGGTGCAAAGGTTTCATTGTAATCAATTCCTTCTTTATGTGAATATCCCTTACACACTAGTCTTGCTTTATTTTTTATTACCTTACCATCCTCATTAAGTTTGTTTCTGAATACCCATTTTGTTCCAATTACATTTTTGTCTTTAGGTCAGGGAACTAATGTCCATGTGTTATTCTTTTCAATTTGTTCTAATTTTTCTTCCATAGCTTTAATCCGGTGTTTATCTTCACATGCCTCGTTAATTGATGCTAGTTCAATTTGAGAAATAAGACATACATCTTCATTTGCAAGTCTTCCTCTTGTCATAACTCCTTGATACTTGTTCCCAATTATCTGATCTTCAGAGTGATTCAATCTTACATACTGGGTGTCTTCATTTGCTACTGTTCTTCAGTTTCAGTGGAATTTTCAGATGATACCAGTGTAACTGGATCTTCATTCTATAGCGGTGTGTGTTCATTTGTTAGTATCTCTATTGTCGGTTCAAAGTCTATATACCTTGAAATTCCTCTAAACTGTTCATCAATTTTCACATTTGTACTCTCAACAATTTTATGCAATCTTTTGTTAAAACATCTATATGCTTTGCTCTTAGATGAATAACCAAGAAATATTCCTTCATCACTTCTAGGATCAAATTTGCCAATATACTCATCTCTCCTAATATAGCATTTACTTCCAAATATACCATAGTTCATGAGGGGTCTTACTAGTTTCACCTTTGATGTGAACTTTGTTGAATGTGTAGACTATTGTGCTTACTACCTCTCTCCAATATACATGTGGTAGATTTGCTTCTGATAACATACGTCTAGCTACATCCAAGATAATTCTATTTTTCCTTTCTACAACTCCATTCTACTATGGTGTCTAGGGTGCTGATAATTGTCTTCTGATTCCATTTACTTCACAGAATGTATTAAAATCCTTAGATGTAAATTCACCTCCTTGATCTGATCTCAGACATTTGATTTTTTTACCGGTTTCATTTTCTGCCATCACTTTGAATAGCTTGAATTTCCCAAGTTCTTTTGATTTTTCTCTAAGAAAGGTAACCCAACACATTATAGAATAGTCATCAATGATTAGCATGAAATATCTATCACCTTGTAAGCTTTTAGTTCTAGCTGGACCACATAAGTTAGTATGAATTAAGTCAAGAGCATTATTGGATTTTTCTGGAATACTATTAAAAGATGCTCTAACTTGTTTTCCAAATTCACATTCCTTACATACCAGATTGTGAGGTTTAACAATCTTAGGTAAATCTCTAACTGCCTTAGTTGTACTAATTTTCACAATGCAATCAAAATTTACATGACAGAGTCTCTTATTCCATAGCCAACTTTCATCAATATGTGCAATCAAGCATGTCTTTTCATTGTTATTCAAATGAAAGATATTACCTCTAGTTTGATTACCGGTTGCAATTTCCAAACCAGTTTTGTTCACAATTTTGCATTTCCCATTCTTGAATTGTAACTAAAATCCTTTTTCAACTAATTGACCAACACTCAATAGATTATGCTTTAAACCTTCAACATAGTAAGCATTGTCAGCATTATGCTTACCATCAAGAGATATAGTACCTTTACCTTTGATCAAACAAGCTTTATCATCTCCAAATCTTACTAGACCTCCATTATATTCCATAAAAGTCAAGAATTTATTTTTATCACCAGTCATATGATGTGAACATCTTGAATCAATGATCCATTCATCATTAACTTCAATTTTAGCTGTCAGGCTTGCTCTACCAGTTGAATAGTAGGTGTCGGTTGATCTTATGTTATAGCAACAAAATACCATCCATTGTCTGTTGGATCCTCATCAGAATCATTAGTGACTCCTTCATCAGCAAGATAACAAGACTTGTCTTTATTCTTCTTAAATCTGTATCTCTGATATTCAAGGTTAGGATTGTATGTTCTTCTAGCTTCTTCTTTCAATCTTGCATGTCTATCAGGGCATCTTGAAGCCATATTACCAATCTTATTATAGTTAAAACATTTAAAGGGTGCTTTACCTTCATACTTACTTCCAACTAGACCTTTAGGCATTTTCCTTGCAAATAGTGCTTCAAGTTGTTCAAGTTCTTCATTTTCTCTCCTACTTTCTTCAAGTTCTCTTGCATAAAAGGTTTTCCAATCAGATTTGTTAAATGATGTTGATGCCTTAAAAGCTAAATCTGTCTTTATAGTAGCAACAGACCAAATTCCTCAATTTCAAAAGCTGAAAGTTTTCCAATCAATGTATCTCTAGTTACTGATGTATTAGGCATTGTTCTTCACTCATTTATAGCAGTAACTTTCATTTTGTATTCTAGTAGAAATCCTCTTAAAAATTTTGAAACAATTTCATCTTCACTTAAGGTTCCTCCACAACACCCAAAACAATTTCATTTACTCTTTCCATAAAAGCATAAATCCTTTCATCTTCTTCCATTTTCAGATTTTCATACCTGACTCGGAAGCTTTCAAGTTTTGCAATTTTGACTGTGGAATCTTCTTCAATGTTTCCAAATGGTCCCAAATAGCTTTAGTAGTAGATCTATTTGATAATCCCATGATTTGCTGATCTGATAATGTGCTCAAAAGTGCTTCTCTTGCTTTGCAATCATTTTCGTCATCTTTTCCTAAAGTTGGTGGATTAGGCCAACTTTGAGTAGGAGCAGTATAGCCATTCTTTGTAACTTCTTAGATGTCCTTTCCAATGCAATTTAGATGTGTCTCGATCCTGATCTTCCATATGCCATAGTTGGTTCCATCAAGTTTAGGACTGTCCTTCCTGAAATAGTTAGAAGACATTGGATCTCCTCAAGCTGTTAAACTTCTGCAAAAAGAGGACTAGGCTTTGATACCAATTGTTAGGTCTTGGAGACAACTAAGAGGGGGGGGGTGAATCAGTTGTCTAATAAATTTAACCAAAAACAACTTATCCAAACTTACTGCTTAATACTAGTAAACCAAACTTAATGCCGGTAGACAGTTTATCAATTAATTACAGTACCGGTAAAGATTAATGCATGAAACAGAAAGATAATAACAACTACAACACATAACACCAATATTTGTATGTGGAAACCGTGTAAGGGGAAAAACCACGGTGGGAAACCTTACCCACAATCATATGATACTTCTACAGATAGTATGTGTATACAATAGGGGGTCTGCACATGCAGAAAGGCCAAGTGCCTAGAGATCACTGCTCAAACACAAATGAGCATCACACTGACTACAATTGGATGGTTAAATCCAATAATGTTGTACTTCTCAAAATAGCATCTTCATATGCTGGATTCAATACTAGTTCAGTTGTGATATGTCTTCATAGAAACCTTCCTTAAACCTTCAAATGATGTCTGTATGTATAGCTCTGCTGATATTCGCATATACCAAATTACAATCCTTTCCACATTCACATATCGATCTTACAAATAAGATCTTACATATATACCAAAGCCTAGGACCAAATGTGTAGGTCAACTTTACAAAAGATATTACAATAAAACAATTTAAAAGTAAATCAATAACTGATGCAATATCCGATTCAACATGTCGGCTTAATGCATTTACAACATTAGTAAATCATCTCCATAGCATGTCGTGCTGATCTGGAATAGATAATCTTGTCGGTGCTTATTCTGGACCTATTTGTTGGTAACCGCAAATATGCAAACACGAATATACCAATGAACAAATCTCCAAGACAAAGTGTCCAAATGATGTCTTCGACATAACCAAGTGTTTTCCATGTCATTTCAAGTGCCAGTGAACAATATATCCTATCGGTGAACCAGATATCGGTGACTGTGCATAAGTCACTTGCTTGCCGGTGAACATTGCTAATTCTCCAAGTGCCAGAGTTGATAAGTGTTGACATCAATGACAAAACCATATCAACATATCCAAAATACCAACTATTTTGTTTACTGGTAAACTTGTAAAGTGTGATGAGTTATCATCCACCGACACTGATGCGGTTTTTTTGTGTCGTATTACAAATTGTGTCTAGATGCACTGTACCTAGGAAATTATAGTCTAATCTCATTGGACCGACATGAAATCAGATTCCTATATGAGGACATCATGTCTAGGGGTTTATATGTGTGTGAAGTGTTGCATAAGAAGATTAGGTTTTTGCAAGAAAGTATCTTGCGACAAAGATTGTAAGTGTGAAGGACAGAAGACTGAAGTAATGCTGCAATGCATTAACAAAGAGAAATCAAGGATCTAACTAAGCATTTTGTGCTACTTTGTAGATCACTTACTTGTTGATTGCTAATCTTTTCGACAAGTCAAAAACCCTTAACCACGTAGGCTCAGTAAAGCCTATTCTAAATCCTCTAGCAAGGTATAGTTGTGGATCTGAAATCCTTTAACAAGGTAGTGTTTAACAGGACCTATCTCCTAATTGGCATAAGATGAACTAGTATGATGATAATGCATGTTGTCATTGATTTCAATAAGTGTAGGTGAACCAGTATGAAGATTGGAAGAATTTGTTATTGATGGTCAAGTAGGAGAACCGGTATGAAGGGATGAAGTTGACCGGTGTTAGGGTTTCACTAAGTGTGACAACCGATTAGTAGTCTCAGCTCTAGGGTTTCCGGTTTGGCAATCTAGCTTATGCGATGCAACCGGTGACATTCTATGATGTGTTAGCTAAAGAGATAAGGATGAGATCGAGATGCCACGTCAGTTTTGTGTATGTGAAGGATTTCCTTGAGGATCTTGCATGTGAAGATCGATTGCATTAAATGTCTACCTCATGAATGAACATTCTTCTTAGCGGTATGTAAAGAGACTGTGATGGGTTACTCATTTTCATATACAGTGAAGAATGGATGATGCAGAATGACTTGTGATCTATTTTAGATTATTTTATTGTATGCAAAGTGTTTGAACAGTCAGGATTGGACCGCTTGTAATTGTAAACCTAAAATGTTTAGGGTTTATGCTACCGACCTAATTGTTGTCTATAGGTCAATGATGTTTATTATTGTTTGTGTTGGAAAATGTTGTGTTTGTATCTGAGTGATGAGATACATACCACACCAGTGAGTGGAAAACTACAGAGTGTGATTGCAGAGTAGAGGAGCTAAAAAGGATTTGCCTTAGCATGTAGTGTTGTTATCAGATAAAGGCTTTACATGTTGTCTTCTAACCATTTCAATAGTAGGAAAATCCCTTTACCGGGTAGCTTTAACAAGCTTATTGCAAATCCTCTAACCAGGTGACTCAAGATCATTGAGTTCTTCAAATCCTCTAGCGAGGTAACCTTTAACAGGGTTTCAATCTTTAATAGGGTATATAGCCATCCCTTAACTGGGTGATCTTTAATAGGATCGGTTCCTGACAGAACCTTATTGTAAAGTCTTTAACCTAACTACCTTCCTAACAGAGTGAGCTTCAAAAGAGTTCAAAAAAAAGCTTGTGGGTATTCATCCCCACCATGGTTTTACCCATTTGGGTTTCCATGTGAAAAATTTGTGTGTCATGAGTTTAGCTATCTGAAATCTTACTATATTTAACCAGTATTGCTATGGTTAAGTTCAGTGATGAAGACAACCGATTAGCATTGTTTTAACTAGATAAGTTGTTGAGAATTTTTGTATGTACTGATTCATCCCCCCACCCTCTCAGTACCAATTAGGGTATTTGTTGTTCATCATTATTCATCAATTGGTATCAGAGCAACTCCAGGTCCACGGTGATATAAGATTTACCGCTTGAGGTAAAAGATCCTACTTTAATGATGAAGAGGGAAGGTCCTAAGTTCAATAAAGATAACTTCAAAATATGGAAGGAAAGAATGAAGATTTATGTCAAGAGTTTGGGTTCTCAACGCTGGAGCTATGTTGAGAATGTCTATGTTATCCCCATTGGCACTCTAATCGATGATAAGAAAAGAGAGATTCAAGAAAATGGGCAAGTCATGGAAGCCCTTATTAGCAACCTATCTGATATTGAGTTCATTGATGTACAAGATAAGAAGAATCCTAAGGACGTATGAGACACTTTGGAAACCATTTATGGTGGTGATGAGCATGTCAAGCAAGCTAAGGAAGAGAACCTTAGAGGAAAATTTGAAGACATGGGGATGATTGAAGGAGAGACCATTCAACAATATGGCAAAGGATCAAGACTATGGTTGGAGATATCAAGAGCATTGGTGGAACAATTGATGATGCCACCATTTTCAGTAAAGTTTTGAGATTATTGTTACCGGTCTATGCAATCAGAGTTGCTGTTATTCAGGAGCTAAGGTCTATCAACAAAACCAAGGTATCTTAGACTCTATCATTGCAAAGTTGATTGCATATGAGTTGAAAATCTATGATGGAAGTGTTCAGAAGAATGAGTAAGCCTGTAGAGCATCTGTTGCACCAACCAGAAAAGGAAAATAAATAAGTACCAGTTATGAATCCAAGCAATGAAAAGATATGGATGATGAAGAGATTCTGATGGAGTTTGAAGCTCTTCTTGCCAAGAGACTTCCAAAAGGCACCGGAAAATACATAGGTAAGCTTCCTTTAAATTTTTTTTTGTCCAATAAGATAGGACATATAGTTGTTAATTGTCTTAACAATGACAATAAGGATAAACGAGAGAGGTTTAAAAAGTATAAAGGAGGAGGTAAAAGAAATTGTCTTGTTGCAGTGGATGAAGGTGTTACTAATGAAGAATCTGAGGATGAAGAGAATGAGGACATAGTGTTTGTAGCTGTAAAGGAAGAAGTGTCTAAAAAGAAAGCCCTTATCTCTCGCATTGACAACTCTAATGAGTGGATTATTGGTAGTGGGTGTTCTCACCACATGACTGGTGACAGGAGAAATTTTTGTCTCTGAAAGAATATGATGGAGGTGTTGTCTGGTTTGGCAATGATGCACCATGCTTGGTGAAAGGTAAAGGATCCATCTCACTAAATGGAAAGAGAAGTGTGGATGATGTCCACTAGGTAGAAGGTCTTAAAAATAAACTTTTGTGTGTTGCTCAACTAAATGACAAAGGACTCATTCTGGAGTTCAAAGGTGGAGTATGCAGTATAATTGGAAAGAGTGGTGAAGTTATTGCCACCGATAAGTAGACCAGAGGTAACTTGTTTCATTTGAATGCCAAGATTAGTCAGTGTCTAATGGTGAAGTTTGATGACAGTTGGATATGGAATAGCAGACTTTTTCATATAAACTTTGACAATATTGTAAAAGCCAATAAGATCAAGGTAGTAAGAGAATTGCCTTTGCTAAAAAAACTAGATAATTCTTTGTGCAGAGAATGCCAACTTGGGAAGATGTCTTCCTCAACTTTCAAAGGTAAGTCTTTTTCAGCAGAGAACTCACTTGATCTTGTGCACACTGATCTGTGTGGTCTAATGAAAACTAGAAGTATTCAGGAAGATAGGTATTTCATGATTCTTATTGATGACTGCTCAAGAATGATGTGGGTCACATTCTTGAAACACAAGTCTAAGGCATTTGGAAATTTCAAAGCCTTTAGTGCATTGGTAGAGAAGGAAAGTGGTCAAAGGATAAAATGCCTAATAACTGATCAAGGAGGTGAATTCACTTCTAATGAATTCAACAAGTACTATGAAGAGAATGGTATCAAGAGGCAGTTGTTTTCCCCAAGGAAACCACAACAGAATGGCATAGCAGAAAGGAATAATAGGACTGTAGTTGAAGCAGCCAAAACAATGTTGATCCAAGGATAGGTTGCTCACACTTTTTGGAGAGAAACGATGAGCACTACAGTCTATACTATGAACTGAGTACTCATCAAGAAAGGTAAAGATAAAACCCCTTATGAGTAATGGACCAAGAAGACTTCCACTATGAGTTATTTTAAAGTATTTGGCACTAAGTGTTATGTCAAGAGAGGTGAGCATCTAAGAAAGCTTGACGCTAAATGCGATGAAGGAATATTTCTAGGATATTCCACTAAAAGAAAAGCTCTCAAGTGCTACAACAATGGGACTCATAAAATTGTTGAGAGTATTGTTGTTCATAAAAAAATGATTAACCCAAGTACACCTGCAAATCAATCTATGAGAAAATCCAATCTCAATCAATGAAACACTTCAGGGCTTGGACAACATAACATAGGACCCTAATTGATCCTCCTACACTTCAGGTTCTGCTAGACCTAGGGGGGACACCTTTTGATGCATGAATTTAACTCATTACACACTTATGACTGCATCAAACAATAGGCAGATAGATCATTTCACAAGCTCAACAAGTTAGGAAACACTACAGATTGGCTAGATCTGTACAAACAATAGGATGAAATAGAGATTAGAAAGAATAGAACACAAACCCCTAAACATAAAGGGAAATATATTTGTCTTTAATTTTGTAAATCTGAAACTATCCCCCAAATCTGCAAGACCAGTGCCTTGTTCATTGGGCAACAAAGTCACACACAGAACTGCAAACATGTATCCTAGTTGCAAGTTTGTTTTCCTTACAAGATATCCCTACATTAATACCTTATACTAATGCATTACTCAATTTATTCACAAAATTATCAAATCTGGGACACATTCCATTATTCATGATTGATTACAGAGTTTAAAACCTTCATTGAAGGATACCCACAAACAATCATACAACCTCCTTGAAATTGACAAATTTCATCCTCCTTGAGGATTCAATTCATAATAATGAAATACATACACAGAGACAATAATGTGGGAAATTTACTCATGCCTGACACAAGTAAGATCTGCAACTAGAAAAACAAGTTGTCATTTTGCAATGTAATCTCTGTACCCTGAAACAAACCAAAGAATTTTACAAATTTGGGTCAAGAAGTTCAGAGATGGAAGCCATGAAAAATGGAGCATTTCCTCCAAAATTATGGAACCATTACAATGAGAAGAAAATGGGAATCAGATGAGGAGGGAAAAATATCAGAATTCATCAGAATTTGCGAAGTGTCTTCTTTTTCCTTAACTGTAAAATATCTCCTTCCATTCCATGGAAACTGCTCTCAAAATATCCCATATTTTTTGAAACTAACTCCATAACTGCATTCCTCCTCCTAAGAGCTTTCCAGTGATATATGATACCTGCTATTTTGGACAAAAACGGACCTCTGGGCGAATTAATCATTCTTATGCCTCCATTTAAATTTTTAATTTTTTTATATAGTTTTCAACTATATATTTAACTTTGATTTTTACCAATTTTTGATTCCTGACGCCTAGACACGTGGCAGTCTTTGATTCACCGATAGGGTCCACTAGGTACCACCTCATCAATCTACCACCTCACTTCCTTGTGTACGCCACCTGTCTGCTTTCTTGTCGGCCACCTCATCGCCACCTCAGTGCCATCTCAGTGGGACCCACAAGCTGGACCTCCACCTGGACCACCACATCATCTTTCGCCATTTCGCAATGGCTAACGAGCTTGCATCTTCAGGTCACAAAATCACGTCAGTCGTCGGATCTTGTTGAACCTTCAAGGTCTTTAACCTTGGTTTTTTGCATGTGCTTTTCACTATTTCGCGAAGGGTATTCTTCAAGCATCTTCCCTTCACGAATCCACATGCACCGTAGATCTCTAGCAACTTGCTCAATCTTTAACTTGCCTTTTCTCTACAAAAATTTCCTGCCTAGGGATCCATACTCGCATGGGGTCCACCTGGTCGCCACTTGGCCTCCTTGGTCACCTCAGGAAGCACACCCACTCGTGTGGGGTCCGTCTAGGCACCCAACCTACACCATTCATCAAAAGCCTCAAGCTCTTGACACTATACTTGTGTGAAGCTTTGGTTATAAATATCAAAAAATTACATTCCCCAACCAATGTGGGATAAAGCCTCATGCTTGGAACTGGATGTTCTAAAGCAATTTCTGAGTTTTAATGGAGGCCAATACATTTGATTTAAATTTTGGAATGCCTCCTTTGCCTTATGAGCCACGCAGAGGGAAAAGAGCCATACACAGCTTGCTTGAAAGTTTACAGAGCCTTTATCAGCAGACTTTAACAACTCTTTTCCTATAACCATGAAGGGATATTAGCTATGCACCTACCATTTGCCTTTGCTGAAAGGTTTCTATGCTGCCCCCTACCACCATGCCACGTAGGGGAGGGAAGATGCTGGCAAGGGAGCTCTGCAAAAATCCTCCACCATACCACGTGAAGCTTATGCCAATTTTCACTTGCTGCAAGTTTCATGTGGCCTCCAAACAGCCTTTACGCAGGGAGGATTGACAAAAGCGATGGAGTTTGGGTTACAAATTTCTGTCGTTGTCTTTGCTTTGGTCAAATGTTTCTCTCCAAAGCTCCATGCAAAGGGTCAAACTTCTGTTTGCATTAGCTTGGGGTTTTACATGCTTATTTCATTAACCATGCAGGAGATTGCATTGGCTTGGAGGCTTCATGGCCCACGTGACCTGCCAGTTGCATTTGTTTGAACATGTTTGTATTTTCCTTCACACTTGCAGGGAGGGCTTTGGCAAAGGAGCTACACAATACACCTCATTCACGCCATCAGCACTTGCCTGAAGAATTTGACTTTAAAAACAGCGCCTTACAAGGACCACGCAGAGGGAGGATATTATCAAAGATTATGGATTTAGCCTTGCCAATGTGCATTCGATGGAGTTCCATTGCCTCTATATGTGAAGGACGTAAAATGCTTTGAGTCTTCAAGGCCTGAATCATATCCTCACTAGCACCAAGATCTTTGAAGGTTCTCAAGCTTGAGGTAAATACTCAACAAATTTACCCCACCTTTCATGGTTATTTTTAGTCTTTGAAATATCTTTGCAAGTGCTATCCACGTTGGTATCTTCTCTCCTTAACAAGGGTTTTATTTTGTTATTTGTGCTCTCCTCGAATTTCTTTCCCTCTTTCATTTTTGCATCATTTCCCATTCCACATGCTTCACTCATTTCCTGAGCAATTATCTCTACAATTTCCTTAGTAATCTCATAAGTATCATCAACACTTATACTAACTTTTGGAAAGGGAATTGATAAGCAACAGTGATAATATCCATTGTTATCATATTTAAATTGTTGAGATAAATGAGCTTCATGAATGACATATTGATCCTAATTTTCAAAACCATAAAGTTCCAATAAAGCCTCTCAGTTATATGCCCACAATATGAAATGAAGTCACCTCTTAATAAACCAATTTGCCAACAAAATCAATGCATGAGCATGAGCAATGTCGGGCCCCAAAGTGGGTCCGACTAAAAAAAAAATTGTTTTCATGCAACTGACCTCTGAAATGCCTCATGAACCATAAACATACCTTTGGAATCGATCAGCACCATTTTCTGATCATCAAACTGAGTTTTGCAACTTTCAAGCACTTACACCACATTTTCACATTTAATCGCGAAGACGTAATTTTCAAACTGGTCAAAACACCTTTCTGGACCACGCCATCTGATAGGCGTGTACTCTGATATACAAGCATGAACTTCGCCAAAAAAATTTTCAAGATGAATCCCGAGCGAAGAGATATTAATGGTCAAAAATGACCAACTGGCTTTGTCAGCACTGCGGACCTGATGAAGTCAATGCATAGGCAACTCATGATGCCTTTCTTAAAAATATCAAACGACCTCCGTAGACCCTCAAATCTGAAACATAGGTACCTTGAAGTACATATCAAAACTTAGAATTATTAGTTTGACCAAAAGTCTGACTGGGTGCAAATGGTGCGCTCATGAAAATAGCCACATTAACTGATATAACAATGTAAGTACGGATCACTGAAACAGATGGCTCAATAAACCCTTTTGAAAACCGATTAAATGGAATGGCAGGAGCTTGAAAATAGAAACAGGGCTTGTAATTTATACCAACAATAGCTCGGAACAAAAATTCTGACATGACATTCACTGAGGCAACTTTTACACTTATGCAAAACAGGCCTCTGACTAGGTCCTGAAACAGGGATTTGCCAAAACATACAAACTGCAAACAGATCGAGCTTTGAAAACCAAGCAAATGGATTCATAAAGACTTGAAAATTTGCATGTTGACTCACATTTATGCATAGAATTCAATCCATTTTGATTTCATCATGACAATCAACAGGGCAAAAGACATAAACACCCAAAGTAGGCTACTTAGTAAAATCTACATTTGCACCTAAAATGCACTTTCAGCACACCCCTTGAAATGGGCACCTGATCAAGTTATCCAAAATAAATTTTGAAAGTTGCAACACACTGCATAGACCAAATGAAAGGTGTAGGACACTTATCCTGAGCCTTACCCTTTGAAAATCATCTAGCTCCATTTTGCCCTCTCTCTAACTAGTCCATTCAAACTGACTCATTTGGAAATGGAGAGCAAATTTTTTGAAATGGGCCTCTAAAATTGACTCAAATTTAATGATTCCCAACAAGTATCAATGTCAGGGTTGATGAATCTCCTAAGAAACCTGATGAAACCAACAACAAGCAAGTGGAAGATGAACCAGGTGTAAGCTTCAGGGAACTAGTTAAGAAAGAAACAAGCAAAGACCTCAATGTTCTTATACCAGTAGAAGTTGCAGTAGGTGAAGAAGAAGATGGAGAAGAAGAAGAAGAGGAAAAGCAAGCAGAACTAGCTAGACTCATTCCCAGATATGTGAAACTACATCATAATCCGAAGCAGATCATAGGAGATAAAGATGTCAGGATACTCACAAGAAGAAAAGTGAAAGAAAAATCTTGCATGATTTCTGAATTTGAGCCTAAGATCACTAGAGAGGCACTTATAGATGAAGATTAGATTAAGGCAATGGAAGAGGAGCTGGACTAGATAGAAAACAATGCAACATGGTCTTTGGTACCCAGACCGAAACACAAGAATGTCATAGGTACCAAATTGGTCTTCAGGAATAAACTGAATGAAGAAGGCACAGTTGTAAGGAACAAGGCAAGACTTGTATGCAAGGGATATGCTTAGGAAGAGGGAGAAGATAATGGAGAAACCTTTTCCCCAGTGGCTAGACTGGAAGGTGTTCGAATGCTACTTGCATTTGTGGCATTTAAGGGATTTAAGGTATACCAGATGGGTTTGCCTTATTAGAAGATAGTAACATGGTGTGTAGATTACACAAGGCCCTGTATGGATTGAAACAAGCACCAAGGGTATAGTATGAACAGTTACACTCTCATCTTGTGAAGATAGGATTTCAAAGAACAAGTGAGGACAACAACATCTACTTGAAATTTGAAGTTGATCAGATTCTTATCTATGAAGTGTTTGTAGATAACATAATATTTGGAGGAGATGATGAAATGAGCCATGCATTTGCAGATGAAATGAAGAAAGAGTTTGAGATGTCTCTGATTGGAGAGATAAAGTTCTTCATTGGTCTATAGATTCAGTAGATGAAAGGGGGTATCTTTATTACCCAGTCCAAGTATGTCAAAGAGGTGTTGAAGACCTTTGGCATGAAGGAGAGAAAACCGGTTGGTACACTGATGGTGACCAGCTGCAAATTGACTAAGGAAGATGATTTAATGTTGGTGAATGAGAAGGAGTACCAGTCAATGATCGGTAAGCTACACCATGTAGTACATAGCAGACCGGATATTGCTCATGCAGTGGGCATTGTGGCCCATTTTCAGAAAAGTCTAAGAGAATCCCACTTGGTAGCAGTCAAGAAGATTCTTAGATACCTAAAAGGGATAGTTGATTATAGATTGTGGTATCCATACAATAGTGATTTTAATCTCAAAGTATTTACTGATGCAGATTGGGTAGGTAATGTGGATGACCGAAAGAGCACAACCGATGGAGTACGAAGAAGAGTCATATTTCCCAGTCTACAGTTGAAGTGGAGTATGTGATAGCATTTATGAACTGCACTCAAGCAATCTAGATGAAACATGTATTGGATGGTTTCAAAGTACCTATATCTAAACCGGTGAGTATATTTTGTGACAACACAAGTGCAATAAATATTTCCAAGAATCCAATATTGCATGCTAGAACTAAGCACATTGAGCTCAAGTATCACTTCTTGAGAGAGAAGGTTCAAAACAAAGAGGTTGTATTAGAACATGTTTCCAGTAAGGAGCAGCTAGCACACATATTCACTAAGCCCTTACCAAAAACTACATTTACCTATGTTATAGTTGCACTGGTCTATGTTGTTTATAGTTGCAATGCTACATTGAGTATTGCCATCAATGCCAAAGGGGGAGACTGTTGGCATATGATGAACCAGTATGATGATAATGTATGTTGTCATTGATGTCAATAAGTGCAAGTAAACCGGTATGAAGATTGTAAGAAGTTTTTATTGATGTTCAAGTAGGAGAACTAGTATGAAGGGATGAAGTGGACCGGTGTCAGGGTTTCACTAAGTGTGACTACTAGTTGGTAGTCTCAGCTCTAGGGTTTCTAGTTTGGCAATCTAGCTTGTGTGATGCAACTGGTGATATTCTATGATGAGTTAGCTAAGAGATAAGGATGAGATCGAGATGCCACATCAGTTTTGTACATGTGAAGGATTTCCTTGAGGATCTTGCATGTGAACGTCAATTGCATTAAATGTCTACCTTGGGAATGAACATTCTTCTTAGCGGTATGTGAAGAGAGCATGATAGGTTACTAATTTCCATATGTGGTGAAGAATGGATGATGCATAATGACTTGTGATCTGTTTGAGATTGTTTTATTCTATGCAAAATATTTGAACGGTCAGGATTGGATCGCTTGTAATTGTAAACCTAAAATGTTTAGGGTTTAGGGTTTATTCTACTGACCTAATTATTGTCTATAAGGTCGATGATGTTTGTGTAGACACTTAAATATAATTATTTTTAATTATTTTTAATTCCTCACATAATTAATTAATTAATTATGTTAATTCAAATTCTCCTCAATATTAATTAAATATAATTGATATTGTCACTATAGTATGTGACTGATTTATTTAATAAATCAATCCCTTTCTTTATTCTTCTAAAAGATTAAATCCTCACAAATCTTCCTCTTGGCTATTTAATTTCAATTAATTAGTTAACCCACATGATTCCTACAAACCATCTTCTTAATTCATCATTAACCTAATAAAGTCTTCTAGAAACTCCCTAAACTCACTTAACCTTATTCTTCTAATTTTTAATTCCCTCTACTCATTCTCTCTCCTAGTCAAATCCTCCTACAAATCCTAATCCCACCTAACATTTCCTCTAATCCCCCTCCTAATGAGTTGCTAATGGCTAATCATCATGATTAGCCACAAAGTCAACTCCTTGCCCCTTCCATCCAACCACTAGCTTTTAATGCTCTTTTCTTAGGTGAATGCGAGATCTTCAAAATCTCACAATCCTCTAGGCATCCTCTCTCCCAAGGAATTTTTAATTCCTTCTTATTCCTCCAATCCCCATTATTATCCCTTTTTGGAGAATTTTAAATTCATCCTCCCCATTCTTCAAGGAATGTCACATCCCTTGATCCTCTCAAGGCACATTGGGAAGTCTTCCCAATGCACTTTACTCTTCTCAAGGTACCTTGGGAAGTCTTCCCAATGTACCTTGAGGAGTGTGGAGACAAGAAATGCCTTTAAGGCATATCTCTTGGTCTCCACACCCTCTCTTGGGCCTTGTGTGAGCTCACAAGCAATCCTAGCCATCCATTCTTCATCCCCTCTTCCTATAAATTGAGGACTCCATCCCTCCATTCTTCATCTCCAAGTTTAGTAATCTTATGTTGTCCTTTTGAGCCCAGGAAATCATCTTGGAAACCTTATCATGTTCAAATCATATCTCTATTAGGATTCCCATAGATACTAAGAGGGGGGGTGAATCAGTATCTAACCGGTGAATTGAATTTCTTAACTTAAAACATGTAGAACATATTATAACAATGTACCGGTATGCAAGAAATAATGCAATAAATAGAATTAAAAGCAACCACATGAAAAAAAAACCATAACACAAGGTTTTAACGAGGAAACCCGGTGTGGGAAAAACCTCAGTGGGATTTGTGACCCACAATATTCACTTACTGGCCAATAAGAGAATATTACTGCTACAAGAGGGGCTTGCACATGCAGAAAGGCCAACTGCCTAGAGCTCACTGCTCAATGGGAAGTCTCACTGACTTACAATGATGGATTATATAAATCCAGTATCTTGTACTGCTTCAAAATAGCATCTATAATGCCAGATCCAGTACCGGTTTCTTCTCTGCTTCTTACATAAACCCTTAACCTATAATTCGCATAATAGGTCTGCCTTATTTCGCCTAAAATATATTTTTCTCACTTGCTTATAAATGTTCTATAATGATCTCTTATATATATGAGTCATTTTACAATGATGCCAAGTTGGCTTACAAAGATTTTACAATAATAAACAAAATATAATATAACAAAAATCCTGTCGGCCTCTGTGCCAGTATGCTTCCTTTCTCTATCAGTGCTAGTGGTCCGAGTGCCGGTGTAGAGTCTGATCTTGCTAGTGCCGGTGTAATGCCTTGCCAATGCCATAGGATTGTAAGGTTGCCATCAATTACAAAACCTTGAATCACCTACAATGTCTCATTGGAGTGTGCAGATGCCAACAATCTCCTCCTTTGGCATTGATGGCAACACTCATGAGAAAATTCAAAAGTGTATCCAAAACTTGTAATCCAAAAATATGTTACCAAAAATATAAGAGCTCCCCCTGAGCAAAAAAATGTTCTACCGGTTATTTTCTCATACTACTGCTCCCCCTTTGGCATCAATGACAAAGGTTGTCAAGATGTTAGTAGAGTTGTAGTCTCACTTAACCTTGTAACTGGGTGGTTACAATTTGAAAAAGATCTGCCAAAATCAAGTTTATACTTTCCATAAACTTCTTGCTATCCTTTATTGCTATCTCTATTCTTTGAACTGTATTGGTGAGGTGCTACATATGGTCTGCCAGTGTTCTCTATCCCTGTACTAGTGCCTCAGATATTTCCTTCCATAATGATGTGAGATAGTCCAATCTTGGACTCAATCTTAGTCTCAAATTCTTTGCCTTATTTACTATTCTCTCCTTTTCTCTTTCTAACTTAAGTAACCCTTCCTCAAAACTTGTTATCCTTTGTTCAAAAACTGATAATGTATCAGGTGAGTTAACAAAATTGTCAGCAAGTTTATTTATTTCTTCTTGTACCTTGCTCATTTTCTTATCTATGTCTACTGTCAAAAAGTTTGTCTTGCAAGTATCTTTGTAAAGAGTTTTAAATTCCTTCAGTAAGTTACATAGTTTTGGTAGAAGTGTGTCAAATTCCCTAGTACACTTCTTTATATGATCTTCAAAGAATTTTTGCTTTTCAATTTCTAACTTATCCTTCAATGCTTCTTCCTTTATTTTCTCAACAATCACTGTGTTCTCAGTGATGTATTTACACAAAGTGTCAAGTCATCTTAAAGAATCCTTATTGTCTATGTTACAATTAGGAGCTATCATCTTCAAAATTGGGATTGTGTCATCTATAGCTTTATAAGGCTGTGAACTACAATTTGTTATCCTTTTGATGGAGTCCAAAAGTACTTCAGTTACATTTGTTGATTTGTAACCTGTTGAGGAGGAACCAACATTCTGAATTCTATCGGTGGAGGAAGTAACCAAGCTTACAGTGACCTCTGGTAGGTCAGTCTGTGTTTCCATTTCTTTAAGCAATGGTTTTTGATCTTCTCCTATTGTCGGTGGCACTTTTTCCATGTGAACCTGTTCCTATTCCACAGCCTATTGCTCTGCTTGTCTCTCTGTTTGTTGCTCTGTTTTAGTCTCAGTCTGAGTCTCTACCTATTGCTCTGTGTTATCAACTTCAACTTTTCTTTCAGTATTGTCAATGTTGTCAATTGTCGGTGGCTCACTAGCCATATCTATCTTGCCGATTGTATCTTTGTCTATCATAATGTTGACCTATTGTGTATCAACATCAACTATGTATAGTACTTCAGGATTAGGATTTGTATCCTCTATGTCCATACTCTCATCTACCAGTTGATCTTTAGTATTTGTTACCGGTGATGTAATTTGAGGTGGTGGGGATAAATTATCTTTTACTTTGATGCTCAGAGGTCCACCAACCTTTCCTTTTCCTTTGTCCTTCTCCTTTTGGTATACCTTTAATGGTTTGGGGTTCCTGTATTCTTCCTATTTTTCTTTTTCAACAAGGAATATGTCCCATGCATTTTTTGTTTCCTCTATTACTTCATTCACTCTTCCAACCATTAATGCAATATGTCGGTGTGTAGTAGAGAATACTGACTGGTTGGCTTCTGCAATTTAGTCATCTATCTCCTTAGGTGAGTTTACTAGGTAAACAACAAGTAACTTTTCAATTTTGATTTTCTTATCAAGCTCTACAACAACTTGTCTTCTTTCTTCCAGTCTTTTGAACAATTCGTCTGGTAGATCATCTATCACTTCCATTAAGAACTTCTTATAGATGTCCATGTGTAAAATAACTTTGTTTTCAACTTGTTCTTTTTCATCTACTGGCAGTGTATCATAGACCTTTCCTATGTTCTTGAGTTTCCCTTCCTTTGTGATTTCATATAGCAATTTGTCAAGAGGGCCCATGTTTTGTTTAGTCTTCTTCTTCTTTGGTGTCAAATTTTTCTTTGGTGTTGTCTTTCTAACCGGAGACCTCACTGCCTGTTGTTTTTGTCTAGTCCTTCTAGGTGAAGGTGTGGATGTCGGTGAAGGATCCCTTTTCCTTACAAATCTTTTGAAAGTTGCAGGCATGTCACTCTCTGAAGAAGTAGCTACCAGTGATAGGTGATTCTCAGGCTATAGAGTTCCTAACTCATCCTCAGTGATATCGGTTTGTTTCAATACATCTTCTTTAATAGCCTTAGCCTATCTAGAACCTCTTCTCACACCTGCTTCAACCTTTTTCACTCTCTTCTTAGATTGAATTTTTTTTTTAATGGTCTCAGCACTACCAAATACTTCTTCCTTTGGTTCATTTGGTGCTTCCAGAAGTGCTTTAGCATAAGTCTCAATTATATGATCATCAGTCTCATAACCCATCTTTGTTACCCAAATTGTTCTTGGGATGACTGCTTCCATCCAGATCTCATCCTTTTTTATTACAAAACATATATCATCCTTGTATTTGTTGACAATCTTATATGATAGTTTGATTCTTTTGTTCATCCTAACCTTTAGTGCTTGAAAATAGTCATGAATATTCTTTTCTTTATTTTCACCCATGTTATTGAATAGGCCTGTTAACTGTTTTCCTACCAGCATATCAAATCCAAGGTTCTTACTGCCTATACCTAGAACCTATTTGGTTATGTGTAGCATCAAGCATACAAGTAGATTTCCAAATCTAAAAGTTCCTTTCTTATCCTTCTTGATTTTGCCTAAGTTATCAATCAACTCATCTTTTAACCATTCACATACATCAATTTTTACATTGTCTTTAACCATGTCATAAGCACTCTTAATGCATAAACTACAAACTGAGTTAAGTTTGTTTGCATGAGTTGCTTTGTACCCTAAAATCATGCTAACAAATCTCACATTTATATCGGTCACATCATTAACCCTCAGAGACCTTCTGTCTGATGATGCACCAGTTAAGTTCATTACTAGGTCATTGGAGACCTTCTTAGTCTTGTCTGGTTAGTTACCAATGGAAGGTAACCCTATTACTGCTTTCACAGCTTCCTTTGTAATATTGTATACTAAATCAAACCAAAAGAATGAACCATGTACCCTTCTTAAAACTATCCTAATCACCTCCTTGGGAAATTCAGGAATGCAGAGGATTTCAGTGAATCCTAGGGTTTCAACAACTTTATGTTCAGGTTTCACATTTCCAGAGTCATCACATATAACAGTCTTATACATGTTTTTAATTTTTTCATCTCCTAATTCCTCTATGTTGCAATGAATATATATTCTGGGATCTTCTGCAAAAATGAATCCTTTTGGAATTTGGGAAAAAGCACCTACATTGTCATCTTTCTTAGCTACCTCAGGAACTAGCTGAAATATGGGCCTAGGGCATTTTATAACCTCGACTACTGTAGGGTTTGGTATGAATTCAGGTGCAAAGGAGGATGCCATGATAATAATACCTTTTTCTGCCTTTGGATGGATTGATTGCTGAAGTGCTTTGCCTCTTTGCTCGAAATCCCTTAGCTCTGCAAATTTCGTGCTCTTCGAATGTTTGAAATCTCAGTGAAGTGAAATAGAGCCAAAACCACAAATTTATAATGTTTATTTACCATCTACCACATTTAATGTATGCCGGTTAAGTAGCCACTTAACATTGTCTGCTGGTATAGAAGTAATTTCCAACTTCTCACCATTAACTGAGGGAATTATAGCATATGTATCATTGATTGCCAAACCCTCAAGAAATTTTTCTTCAATTTGATGAAGAGCTTCCTGCCGGTGGAGTATTACTCTGTCCTACTGGTGAAGCATCACTCTGTCTTGTCGGTGAAGTGTTGATTGGTTCTACCGGTGGAGGAGTATTCCCATCAATATTTAGGTCTAACTTTTTAATCCATTGTTTTGAGATTTCTTGCTTAACCTCTTCAACTTTATCTTTACCTTTCAAGTCTGTCGGTGATCCTTTACTTCTACAAAATTTTGCAATATGCCCAATCTTGTTACATGCATAACAAGTCATATTATTCTTCTAAATAGCTTTCCCATAACCTATGCTGGTGTGTATTCTGTATTGATTAAATAGGTGTCCAAATATTCCACAAACATAACATCTCACATTCATTCTGCAATTTTTAGAGTTGTGACCAACTTTGTTGCATTTTGAACATTAACCAGTGGGTGTGTTGATATTCTGATAATTTCTAGATCTACATTCATTTTCTCTATGACCATACTTATTACAGTTAAAGCATTTTCCATTGAATTTATAAGCATTAGGTTGTCTTACCGGTTTGCTATGATCCTGAGTGTTTACAGTACTGGAGCTTTCACCAACTTCAAAGCCAATTCCATAAGTGTCACCTTTAGGTTTTTGATTCTTTAGCAAGTTACCAAGTTCCTCTGAGATTTTCTTGAATTTCTCTTTATGTTGATTTGCAGTATCTAGTTCTCTTTCTAAGACTTATTTCTACCTCATCAGTTCATTTGATTCATTCTGAGTGTGCATCAGACCTGTCTTCAACAAATCATTTTCATAACTGAGTCTTGTGTTTTCATTTGCAGCATCACTTAGTCTTCTAGTCAAATCTTCTTCATTCTTCTTTCTATCTTCAATTTCTTTACAAAATCTCATAGTCATATCCTACATCTCATTCTTTGTTGTCATGTTCTCTTGCTTCAGCTTGTTTATCATATCATTAAGAGTTTCTTTTTCATCACTCTCATTTTGCATCTTTTCACAAAGTTCTCTTCTCTTGTTTCTTGAAATAGTAAGATTTTTTTGAAGTGCCTAAATGATATCCTGAGCTACCTTTAGATCATCTTCTAGTTTGATATTTTTCAGTTTTTCTTCATCATAGTCTGAAAGAGCTACTTCTAGTTGCTTCATTAGATTTTCCATCTCTACCGATGTCAAGATCTTCCTCAAGCTGTTAGGCTTCTGAAAATAGAGGACCAAGCTCTGATACCAATTGTTAGGATTCCCACAGATACTGAGAGGGGGGGGGTGAATCAGTATCTAACTGGTGAATTGAATTTCTTAACTTAAAACATGTAGAACATATTATAATAGTGTACTGGTATGCAAGAAATATTGCAATAAACAGAATTAAAAGCAACCACATGAAAAACACACCATAACACAAGGTTTTAACGAGGAAACCTGGTGTGGGAAAAACCTCAATGGGATTTGTGACCTGCAATATTCACTTACTGGCCAAGAAGAGAATATTACTGCTACAAGAGGGGCCTGCACATGCAGGAAGGCCAACTGCCTAGAGCACACTATTCAATGGGAAGTCTCACTGACTTACAATGATGGATTATATAAATCCAATATCTTGTACTGCTTCAAAATAGCATCTATAATCCCAGATCCAGTATCGGTTTCTTCTCTGCTTCTTACATAAACCCTTAACCTATAATTCATATAATAGGTCTGCATTATTTCGCCTAAAATATATTTTTCTCGCTTGCTTATAAATGTTCTATAATGATCTCTTATATATATGAGTCATTTTACAATGATTCCAAGTTGGCTTACAAAGATTTTATAATAATAAACAAAATATAATACAACAAAAATCTTGTCGGCCTCTGTGTCGGTATGCTTCCTTTCTCTGTTGGTGCCGGTGGTCTGAGTGCTAGTGTAGAGTCTGATCTTGCTAGTGCCAGTGTAATGCCTTGCCGGTGCCATAGGATTGTAAGGTTGCCATCAATGAGAAAACCTTCAATCACCTACAATGTCTCATTGGAGTGTGCATATGCCAACAATCTCATCCACACTTGATCATCTCATCCTTATCATCTTCCAAATCCATTCCAGTTGTACACAACATTGGAGAGCCATCCACATCAAGCAAGCAAGAGGATCACATCAAGTGGAGCATCACCAAGGGGCGCCTTCACTTCATCAAGCTCAATTTGAGGGAGAGGTATAAGGTTTTGTGAGGTATATGCATCTTATTCATGTTTTCATGTGTTTTGGAGTTATGTCTTTGATTTCATATGATTATATGTTTGACTTGCATGCTTATTAACTATTCCACCTCAGAGGTCTTTTTCTCCTCTTCAATTTGTTTTTGTTTGTGTTGGCAAATATTGTGTTTGTATCTGAGTGATGAGATACTTGCTAGACCAGTGAGTGGAAAACTGCAAAGTGTGATTGCAGAGTAGAGGAGCTAAAAAGGATCTACCTTAGCATGTAGTGATGTTATCAGATCAGAGCTTTACCTGTTGTCTTCTAACCATTTCAATAGTAGGAAAATCCCTATATTGGGTAGCTTTAACAGGCTTATTGCAAATCCTCTAACCAGGTGACTCAAGATCATTGAGTTGTTCAAATCCTCTAGTGAGGTAACCTTTAACAGGGTTTCAACCTTTAATAGGGTATATAGCCATCCCTTAGCCGGGTGATCTTTAATAGGATCGGTTCCTAACAGAACCTTATTGTAATGTCTTTCACCAGACTAAGCTCCTAACAGAGCGAGCTTCAAAAGAGTTCAAAAACAAGCTTGTGGGTATTCATCCCCATCGTGGTTTTTTCCATTTGGGTTTCCACGTGAAAAATCTATGTGTCATGAGTTGTGCATTTTTCATGTGATGATTGAGCAGTCTTTGTCTAGGTGAATATGCATGCAAAGCTAATGGTTATGGTATTACTAATACAACACATGCATGAGTATATTGGTGAAGTAGTTATCAAGTGTTGAATTTTATTTGAAGTATTCAGTTTTATTGGTTTAGCTGTCTGAAGTCTTACTATGTTTAACCGGTATTGCCATGGTTAAGTTCAATAATGAAGACAACTGAATAGCATTGTTTTAACTTAATACATTGTTGAGAAGTTTTTGTATGTACTGATTCACCCCTCACCCCTCTCAGTACCGATTAGGGTATTTGTTGTTCATCATTATTCATCAAGATCAGGATTCCTAATAGGATCTGTTCTAGTGAAGAACATTGTAAGGCCTTAACCAATCTAACCTTAACCTGTCTGGTTGCTATTCTGCAAATAGTAGACTTGTGAGTTTTACTCACCGTGGTTTTTCCCATTTGGGTTTCCACGTCAAAATATCTTGTGTTATTGTGGGTGAATGCTTTATTTTCTATTTGGCATTTCTATGTATGAACCGGTTTACTATTTAAAGGGTTATACCGGTATGTAGTAAAATTGCTTAAGTGTTTGGTAAAGTTTTTGGGTATACTAATTCATCCCCCCCTCTTAGTATTCATCAAATATATTCAAATGATAGATTGAATTTAAAATAAATTCAATTTTTGAATTAAATCTCATGCAAAGGTTAAATTGAAAATCAAACTCAAAGTGAAAGCACATGCTAAATTAATTAAATCAATTATATTTTCAATCTATATTTCTATCTTCCACTTTGCTTTTTTTTTCCAAAAAAGCTTTCAATCAGTTAACTATTCCATCTATTTTAATTGATCTTTTCAATTAATTGATTAATTGCATCATTTCTTTAATTATCTCCGTGTGAGCTTGAATTGCATTGTCAGAATGTTACCTGTAATAAGTTAGTTTCACAAAATACAAATGGAAAAGCTACAGGAAATCCAAATTCAACCAATGAAACTACATGAAATACATATTAAAATAAAACATTTTTTTACCTTCATGATTTACGTCTCATTGTTTCCTAACTCCACTATTCCTGGTTGTAGATGGTGTTCTCTTAGACAATGCACTGATGGCTTCCAGGATGACATATGAAGAATGGACTGATAACTTGTAGTTAACTGATACTATGATACGCAAATACTACATGGTTATGCTAAAAATGATTATGCTAAAATGCTATTTGCTATTTGCTATTTGCTTCAAAAACTCATGGATGTATATGATTGATTTCAAGACTAACTCTCTCTCAACTGAAGCTCTTGATTTTATAGACTTTGAGAGGATTAGATGATGTGGCTCAGATCAATGGTCATGATCAGATCTACAAATTTGAATGGTTCTGAGTAAAGGTGAAGGTTGAGAGAAAGGGGGAAGGAGAAGACAAGTGTCACTCATCTCACCTTGACTGGGTTGCTGATTGAGAGAATCTAGCAATGGATGGAGGAAATTTAGGCATGAGAGGACAAGTGGACTCAAGTCCTTCCTAAGATGTAGGGACTGTTGGAGAGAATATAGAAGTGATGAATACTAAGAGGGGGGGGTGAATTAGTATGCCAAAAATCTCTGTACTTAAACACTTAAACAGTCTGAAGATAAACTGGTAAAAAAATTTAACAGACAGACCGGTTATCACACATGCAAGCCAAAATGCAAATAAAGCATTCACCCACAAAAGCAATACAACCATAACACAAGATATTTGACGTGGAAACCCAAATGGGAAAAACCACGGTGAGATGGAACTCACAAGTCACTATCTGCAGAATAGAAACCAGATCGGTTAAGGTCTTACAATGTTCTTCACCAAAATAGACCCTGTTAGGAATCTCAATCTCTATTAGGAGATAAGTCCAATTAAAGACTACCTTGCTAGAGGATTTTAGATTCACAGAAGTGAACCACCTTGTTAGAGGATTTTACAAAAGGCTTTTGGGCCTACCCAGTTAAGGGCTACAGACTTGTCAAAGATGTGAGTAATTAACAAGTATTTGATCTATCTGATAGCACAAACTACTTGGTTAGATCTAGTATAGCTCACTGCTAATGCATTCCAGCATTACTTCAGTCTTCTCTGTCTCTCACTTAGTTACAACTTGATCTTCTCAGATAAGATCGCTCTTACAACAACTCAACAACCACCTTAAACCCTAGCACAACATAAACCCTTTTAGCAACAACCTAAAACCCTAGACATGATGTCCTTTTAAAGGAATCTGATTTCATGTTGGTCCAATAGGATTACATTACAATTTCCTAGGTTCAATGAATCTAGAATACTTAGTAACATGTCACAAAAAGCACCGTCAGTGTGTCGACACCGTCAAACGATCGGTGGATTGGTAACTCATCATAAAATGTCGATTGGTAACTCATCATAGAGTATTACCGGTTCATACAAAATATCAGTTGCTAGTTTGACAAAAATGAAGACTGGTAAGAATGTGTTATGCCTCCTTGCTCCCTCATACTGCTTGAGATCTACGAACCGCTTGGGGTCAACATGCCACTTCAGATCGGGAAACACATTTTGCAAAATCACCAATAGTCTAAAGACTAGAATACAACATACCAGTTGGAACAAATACCGGTTGAGCTCTAGTTCATACATATAAAGGGGATCTTAATGTAAGTGTGTGTCCATCAATGACAATCACAACATAAACATAAAAAATATGCCAACAATCTCCCCCTTTGGCATTGATGGCAACACTTAGGAAAATAAAATTTTGGCATCTAAGTGTTTTACAACAAAAACATGCCATTAACAAAATTGCTCCCCCTAAGCATATACACTATCCCTTAATCAATACAATGTATAGCAATTTTGCATACAGAGCATAAACATTGAGATATCAGAACATATAGCATATATCAAAGCATATAGCAAAATTTTAAAACTAGATACTTCTCCCTATTCTTCTCCAAAATAGATAGAGTACTTCTCCCCCTTTGCCAACAATGACAAAGTACTATTGAACAACCCTGTTTCCATTTGATATTAAAATAATAAAAGTTTATGACAACAATGAATAATACTTGTCAAAAACCGATTTATAGTCCTGCAAAAATTGTTTCATTGATAGAGACCTGGACTCAAGTAGGGAGGTGGCCACTTCTTTCTCTATTTGCATCTGGGATAACTATTCCTCCATGGCATCAACTATGCTCATCTCTTGCATAACTGTCAAGGCATCCAGGTTCAGATAACACTTCTGAAGAATTTGCAGACATGGTACCAGGGATCAAACTGGTAAGGGTGTCTACAGCCGCTTGAATTATGTCTTGCTCCTTTTTCCTTCGAATGACTTCAAGGCGCTCTTGAGCAACCTTGATACTCTGCATTAGCTCAAACTCACTTGTAGACTGGAGATTGATAGGACTGGAGATATTAGTCAGTTTGGCTTGACTCCTAGTTGCCTTTGGAGTCTCCATCTATGTGCTCTTCATCGCTTCCGCTGCCTTGTCCGCTTCTTCCTTCTTCCTTTTCTCTGCTTTCTTCCTTTTTTCTTGTTCCTTGTCTTCCTCTTCTTTCTTTTTCCTCTTTGCTTCCTTCCTCTTCTCCTCTTCTTTCTTTTCCTCTTCCTTCTTCTTCTTTTCTTCTTCCTTCTGCTTTACCTTTCCTTTATCCTCCTCTTCCTTCTTCTTCTTTTCCTCTTCCTTCTTCTTCTTTTCCTCTTCCTTCTTTTCTTCTTCCTTCTTCTTCTTTTCTTCCTTATCCTCTTCTTCTTTCTTTTTCCTATCATCTTCTTGTTTGTTCTTCTCTTCATCTTTTCGTTTCTCCTCTTCCTCTTTTCTCTTCTCTTCCTCTTTTCTCCTTTTCTCATCTTCATCCCTCTTCTTTTTCTCTTCCTATTCCTTAGCTGCTTTCTGTCTGTCCTCAGCTTGCTCACTACCCTGTTTGGCTTGTTGCACCTATTCTGTTCCCTTAGAAGGTATGTCCTAAGTGACATCTTCTATGTCTAGTGCATCGACATCAATAGTGTTGATTGGTTCTTCAACGAGGTTTCCTTCTTCATCATAAACTTCATCCGGTTTGGATATGACTGGTTCTTTTTCCGCTTGCAGGTTGGCCATACGTGCTTTGTGAGCTTGAATAACATGATTCATATGCTGATGAGTGTCTTTTTCAACATCATCAATTCTTCCCTCTAACAGCCAGAGTCTTCTTCTCCTTGTGAAGAAGAGTCCTTTATTTTGGTCCAAAACATCAAATAATTCTGAGTTTGAGAGGTTGGGAAAGTACTGTGCAAAGACTTTCTCCCTAATCTCCTGTTCTTTTTCTATGGCAATGTGCCATTTATTATCTAATGCCTTATATAATGAATCTGGTGTCTGAGATTTAATCTCTGATGGCGACCGGTCATTCTTACACAAATAAATAATAATTTCCTATAGTACTTCTTCTTTCTCCTCATCACTAAAATCATCATAGTAATCTACTAAATCATGAAGTAATTTTCTCCTAATGTTCTTTACTGTTCTTTGACAATGTGTCAAAGGTTTATATGAGGAGATATCGATATTTACTGGTGCAGACATTGTCGGTTCATTCTTCTTCATCTTCTTAGTCTGTCTGGCCTTCTTTGGCATTTCATCAGACTTAGTCTCTTCAGAGTCCGGTTCATTTGACTTAGTCTTTCTTTTTCTTTCAAAGACTTTTGCCGGTGCCACTTCCGATTTCTTCTTTACAGGTGATCGCTTGGTCACTCTTGGAGTTGCAGTAGTAGCCGGTGCCGATGCTGCAGGCACTGCCTTTGCTTTCTTTGCTGCTAATTCTTTTCCTTTCTTAACAGAGGGTTTTCTCGATCGATGCAATCTTCTCCAGATAGGTTCCGGTCCTCTTAGCCTTAGGATCAAGAGGCGCAATAAGGGTTGAGGCATACCCTTCCAGCATATCATACATCACCTCATAGCCCATTGGCTCCACTTCTTCCATTCTAGCCTCAACAGCCTCCATTAAGCATTTGTCCACCTGGATGGTGAAATAGATGTCACTCTAACCACTAACTCAAGTAAGAAAAATAATATTTAAATTAAATGCGGAATACTAAAATAATTATTTATTACCTCATCAATTTAAATCAATAGATTAAATTAAATCCAAAAATCTCTAAATTAATTGACAAGGATATTATTAATCTCTAATAACTTTTTAATTGCTTAGGAACTACATTAATTAGTGCTAGCACTTAGATCTTTAAGACTGATTAAATATTTAGATGATAATAATAATAAGTCTAAGTTTTGTCTAAAGGGCCGAATAATTCCATAATGAGATTTGCCCTATAAAGTTTAATCTCAATAACCTATTTCTAGATGGACTAAAATATTCCCCCATAGCCAAAACTAACTTACCAAATCTGTTATAAAATTTCTAAAAGATTAAATTCTAAGAGATATTTAAATTTTAAAACAACAAATCGAATATTTACATGCCCATATGTTTTTTAAAAAAAAAAACATATATAAAATATAAGTACATTATAAAATAATAATCCAAAATTAGTTCCTACAAGCATATATTACATCATGTGTGTGTGTGTGTCTATATATATATATATATATATAATTCTTTTGTTTCCTAAAGAAAATAGACTATCCACAAACCCTAAAATATAAGTTATAAAAATAAGGAATTCTTACTAAACTTATTTTTATATTTCTTTTCCATTCCAAGTTTTTCTTTATATTAAATTCTTACCCTAACCTGAACCGGGTTAGGGTTTTAAACTTTTGTGCAGGTTGAAAGCGAGCTATGGCGGAGGGCTTATGGAGGCGGAGGAGGGTGGCGGTGCCAGGTGCCGCCCACTGTGTGTCCACACAGTGGTTCAGCCCTTTGGCTTCCCCCCCACCCGCAAAAGTTTTTTTTTTTTTTTTTGTTTAATATATATTACATATATAAATGGATTTTAAATATATATATATATATATATATATATATATATATATATATATATATATATATATATATATATATATATATATTAGATGCATTTGAAAATAAGGGTTAACTCTACTATGCCAAAATATAGATGTTATATATATTTTTTTGAAACTTTTTAAACAGATTGATTAAAATATTTTGATTTAAATCCATGTATTTTTTTATTTATTTTAAATACCATAAATCAGAGATAACCTATTTGACTTTAGATTTATTTTCTGCAAATAAATGATTGACAGAATCCAATAAAATTAAACAGCAACTATAGAAATATGATATTATTTAAATTTAATAGACTATTTAACTCTAGATTTTCATTTCTGCAAAGAAGTAAATGACTGGATTCAACAAATTTAAATAGCAACTATATAGATGTGATATTATTTAAATTTAACCTTAGAGATATGCATAAGGAAATAAACCGATCTTTTATTTTTAGAAGTAACATGCAAATTTAACTTTCATTTTCAAAATACCATGTATACAATCAACATTATTTCAAGGACAATACATAACTTAAACTTCAACATAAATATTTCATTTTGCAATAAAATAATAGTTAATAAAAATAATGTATTTCCTTAAAGTATATTTAAATTACAATATAGTCAACCTTACAAATGGATCTCTCATTTCTCTTAAATGAGGACTTTAAATAAAATAGATACATTTCCTTTTCAAAGTAATTACAACATATAGTTCCATTTTACATTGCTGCAACTTAAAATATAAAATATTCCATTTCCAAATCTTTTTTTGCAAACAAATAAATCCAGCAACTTCTACTTGTCCTTTCCTTTTCTTCCAACCAACTTGCTAATAAATCATAGGCTATGACCATGGAGTGCTCACCTCCCAACCTAGGCTTACTAGAAGCCACCCTCAAGCTTGGAGAACCAAGCCCTAGACATGTTACAGACATGCAAACACAAGAAGCAAGGGAAAAACATATAGCATACACTTTCCCAACCAAGGCTACACTTCATCACAAAATGTGATGATTTTACACGGGTGGTAGTGGACCAAATACCCTGAGGAGATTGCAAGAATTGTAGAACACAATGCCACCTCATAGCAAAACAAAATTATTTCATAAGATCATTAACCCCTCATTCCTTATGCCCCCCAAGGCATCTATGCCATACTTTCTCCCCTTATGACCCCCAAATGCACAAACTAGGCCATGCAGCAAGGGTCACAAATACACCCATTTAGTTCGCTCTCATAAAGAGAGTCTCTCATTCGAGGGCTATCAAACTTCCACCACCCGCAAGACCATCCTACTCTCCCAAGAGTAGAAGGCCTTGGTTACTCCCAAGACATAGAAAAATACATACAAGAAATAAAAGATAGAACACAAAATAATTTTTACAAAGGAAAATACAAGAAACCAACCTCTACATACAAGCAATCTTTTCAACATAAACATGCAACATAAAAACAAGGAGATGAACCAACCTTCAATCTGCCCAAAGGTATGCTAGAACTAGTTTGAGGATGAGCAGCCCAAATCCACAAATCTCCTTTCCACACTTAGCCAAAAAATTTTAATCCAAAAACCAAACTTTTCAAAATGCATAGTCTCCAAAAAAGGAGAGTGGCTGATTCCCCACAAAATCTCTCATTATTGCCTAAGAAGACCTCAGTGAGAGTTCTCACAGGTTTCTAAAAATTGTAAAAGGAAAAAGTAAGAAAAAGATGAAAAAGGATCTCTCATCAACAGGGAAGGTTATCTAACCTAGATGGCACCTTCTAATTTTGAATTTTCGCACATCTTAGAAAATCCACTTTTTGGGATGACTAAACAGTCACATGGGAATAGACACATGCCTAAAAAAACTCCTCACTCATAGGTATACCTTATGGGCTCTATGAAACACCTTTATGTTAGGAATCCCACAGATACTAAGAGGGGGGGGTGAATCAGTATCTAACCGGTGATTAGAATTTCTTGAATTAAAACATGTAGAACATATTATAATAGTGTACCAGTATGCAAGAAATAATGCAATAAACAGAATTAAGAATATCTACATGAAAAGCACACCATAACACAAGGTTTTAATGAGGAAACCCAGTGTGGGAAAAATCTCGGTGGTATTTGTAACCCACAATATTCACTCACCAGCCAATAAGAGAATATTACTTACAATAGGGGCCTACACATGTAGGAAGGCCAACTGGCTAGAGCTCATTGCTCAATGGGAAGTCTCACTGACTTACAATGAGGATTATACAAATCCAATATCTTGTACTGCTTTACAATAGCATCTATAATGCCTGATCCAGTACCGGTTGCTGCTCTACTTCTTACATAAAACCTTAGCCTATATTTCGCATAATAGGTCTGCCTAATATTTTTCCTTAATGCTTCCTCACTCATTACCAAATGTCTACAATGATCTCTTTTATATATAAGAGTCATTTTACAATATGCCAAGTCAACCTACAAAGTTTTTACAATAATAAACAAAATATAATATAACAAAATCCCGTCAGCCTCTATGCCGGTATACTTCTTTTCTCTGTGTCAGTGCCGGTGTTCTGAGTGCCAATGTAGAATGTGTTCTGCTAATGCTGGTATAATGCCTTTGTCGGTGCCATAGGATTGCAAGGTTTCAATCAATGAAAAAACCTTCAATCACATACAATGTCTCATTGGAGTGTGCATATGCCAACAATCTCCCCCTTTGGCATTGATGGCAACAGTCATGAGAAATTTCAAAAGTGTATCCAAAAATTATCCAAAAATGCGAAGTCCAAAAAATGTTACCAAAAATGTGTGTGCTCCCCCTGAGCATATGATTCCTGTGATATATTGAATTTTCTCATCCCAGTACTCCCCCTTTGGCATCAATGACAAAGGTTGTCAAGATGTCAGTAGAGTTTGTAGTTTCAACCTTGTAACTGGGTGGTTACAATTTGAAAAAGATCTCCCAAAATCAAGTTTATACTATCCATAAATTTCTTGCTATCCTTTATTGTTGTCTCTATTCTCTTCACTGTACTGGTGAGATGCTGCAAATGCTCTACCAGTGTTTTCTATCCCTGTATTAGTGCCTTAGATACTTCCTTCCATAGTGATGCTAGATAGTCCAATCTTGGACTTAGTTTTGATCTCAAATGTTTTGCCTTATTCACTATTCTTTCTCTCTCTCTTTCTAATTTAAGTAAATCTTCTTCAAAATTTGTTATCTTCTCCTCAGAAACTGATAGTGTATTAGGTGAGTTAACAAAATTATCTGCAAGTTTATTGATCTCATCCTGTACCTTGCTCATCTTTTTGTCTATATCTACAGTCAAAAAGTTTGTCTTACATGTGTCTTTGTACAAAGTTTTGTACTCTTTCAATAAATTACATAATTCCGATAGAAATGTGTCAAAATATCTGTTACACTTCTTTATTTGCTCATCAAAGAAATTCTGTTTTTCAATATCTACTTTATCCTTCAATGACTCTTCCTTTATTTCCTCAATGTTTTCTATGATATATTTACACAGTGTATCAAGTTGTCCTAAAAAATCTTTATTGTCTATATTACAGTTAGGAGCAATTACCTTCAAAATTGGTATGGTATCATCAATTGCCTTGTAAGCTTGTGAGTTGCAGTCTATTATCTTTTTGATTGAATCTAATAGTACCTCAGTCACATTAGTTGATTTGTAGCCTGATGATGAACCAACATTCTGAGTACCATCAGTGGAAGTAACCAAGCTTGTATTGACCTCTGGTAGGTCTATTTGTGTCTGCATTTCTTTAAGCAATGGTTTTTCTATTTCTCCAGTTGCCAGTGGCACTGTTTCCTTATGTTCTTGTTCCTGATGCTATTGTTCCTGTTCCGATGCCTTTTACTCTGTTTGTTGCATTGTCTCAGTCTGAGTCTCTACCTTTTTCTCTTTGTCTTCTGTCATTTTCTCCTGTGTGTTTTTAGTTTACTCAACTACCAGAGGCTCACTAGCCATGTTAGTCTTATTAGTTGTATCTTTGTCTACCACTATGTTGATCTTTTGAGTATCAACATCCATAGTATATAAGACTTTAGGATTAGGATTACCATCATCTACATCCATATTCTTAGCTATCGGTTGATCTTCTGTAGCTATTTTTTTTACCAGTGGAGTAATCAAAGGAGGTGGGGGTAAGTTGTCTCTAACCTTGATACTAGGTGGTCCACCAACTTTACCTTTACCCTTGTCTCTATCTTTCTGATAAACTTTTATGGGTTTGGGGTTCCTATATTCTTCTTGTTTTTCTTTTTCAACTAGGAATATATCCCATCCATTTTCTGTTTCTTCAGTCACCTCATTAACTCTTCCAACCATTAAAGCAATGTGCCGGTGTGCACTAGAAAATACTAACCGGTTGGCTTGAGCAATTAGGTCATCAATTTCTTTGGGTGAGTTTACCGGATAAACAACAAGTAACTTTTCAATCTTTATTTTCTTGTCCAGTTCTATTACTGCTTGTCTTCTTGCTTCCAGTCTCTTAAATAGTTCATCTAGAATTTCATTTACTACTTGCATCAAAAACTTCTTATACATATCCAGATGTAATATAACACTATTTTCAACTTGTCCTTTTTCACTAGTTGTTAAAGTGTCATATATTTTCTCTATATTTTTCAATTTACCTTCCTCTGTAATTTCATTCAGCAGTATATCAAGAGGGGCCAAGTCTTTGTTTGTCCTCTTCTTCTTTTTGGGTGTTAGTTTCTTCTTCTTTGGTGTAGCCTTTCTTACCAGAGATCTCACTGCTTGTTGTTTTTGTCTTGTCCTCCTGGGTGAGGGTGTGGTTGCCAGTGAGGGATCTCTTTTCCTTACAACTCTTTTGAAAGTTGCAAGCATGTCACTCCCCAAAGAAGTACCTACAGGTGATAGGTGAGTTTCAGGTTGTGGAGCTACTAACTCATCCTCTATTATACCAGTTTTCTTCAACACATCTTCTTTGATGTCCTTTTCTTGTTTGGAACCTTTCCTTACAACTGCCTCACCTTTTTCACTCTTTTCTTTGATTGTATTTGGCTTTCAATAGTTTCTGCACTACCAAATATTTCTTCCTTAGGTTCTCTAGGGGCTTCTAGAAGTGCTTTAGCATATGTTTCAATTATATGATCATCTGTTTCATAGCCCATCTCGGTTACCCAAATTGTCCTATGGATGACTGCTTCCATCCAGATTTCATCCTTCTTAATGACAAAGCATATTTCATCTTTGTATTTGTTGACAATCTTTTGTGATAACCCAATTCTTTTCTTCATTTTGGCCTTTAATGCTTGAAAGAAGTCATGAATATTATTTTCCTTGTTTTCTCCCATGTTATTGAATAGTACTGTTAACTATTTGCCTGTCAGTATATCATACCCAATTTCTTTGTAGCCTATACCGGGAACCTGTTTTGTTATATGTAGCATCAGACATACTAACAGATTTCCAAACCTAAAAGTTCCTTTCTTGTCTTTCTTAATCTTTCCAAGGTTGTCAATTAATTCCTCCTTTAACCACTCACATATATCAATCTTTGCATTATCTGTGACCATATCATAAGCACTCTTAATTCATAAAATTGAAACTAAATTGAGTCTATTTGCATGAGTAACTTTATACCCTAATATCTCACATTAATTTCTGTTACATCATTAACTCTTAGGGACCTTTTATCGAATGTTGCACCAGTTAGGTTTGTAATTAGGTCATTGGATACCTTCTTGGTTTTATCTAGCCTTTTACCAGTGGTCGGTAACCCTATGATAGCTTTCACAACTTCCTTAGTGATTTTGTGGACTGCATCTAACCAGAAAAATTCACCATGTACCCTGCTTAAGACTATCCTAATCACATCCTTGGGGAATTTAGGAATGCTAAGGATCTCTGTAAATCCTAGGGTTTCAATGATCTTGTGTTCATCTTTTACATTGTCGGTTTTATCACATATCATAGTTTTAAACATGGTTTTAATCTCTTCATCTCCTAGTTCCTCAATGTTGTAGTGGATGTAAATTATAGGGTATTCAGCATAAACAACTCCCTTGGGAATTTGAGAAAAAGCACCTAAGGTATCATCTTTCTTTGCTACCTCGGGAACTAACTGAAATACGGGCCTAGGTCTTTTTATCACTTCGATAATAGTAGGGTTTTCTATATATTCAATTGCAAAGGTGGATGCCATGATTAAATACCTTTTACTGCCTTTAGGATGGATGAATGCTTGGAGTGTTCTTGCCTCTTGCTCAAAATGCCTTAGCTCAGAATCTTCATGCTCTTCGTAGGTTTGAAATCTTGGTGAAATGGAATGGAGCCAAAACCTCAGTTTTATAGTGTCTTTTTGCCATCTACCACATTAAATGCATGCCGGTTAAGCATTCACTTAACATTATCTGCCAAAAAAAAGTAATTTCCAACTTCTTATCTCTAACCAAGGGAATAATAGCACATGTGTCATTAGATTGCCAAACCCTCAAGGAAACTTTCTTCAATTAGATGAAAAACTTCCTGCCAGTGGAGCATTGCTCTGTCCTGTCGGTGAAGCAATCACTCTGTCCTGCCAGTGAAGCATTGGTTTGTTCTACTGGTTTGCTATGATCCTGAGTATTTGCAGTACCGAAGCTTTCAAAAACTTCAAAGCCAATTCCAGAAGTGTCACCTTTAGGTTTTTGATTCTTCAGCAAGGTGCCAAGTTCCTCTGAGCTTTTCTTGAATTTTTCTTTATGTTGATTTGCAATTTCTAGTTCTCTTTCTAAGACTTCTTTTTGTCTCATCAGTTCATTTGAGTCATTCTAAGTATGCATCAGATCTATCTTCAACATGTCATTTTCATAGCTAAGTCTTGTGTTCTCATTTGCTACATCACTTAGTCTTCTAGTCAATTCTTCTTCATTCTTCTTCCTATCCTCAATTTCTTTGCAAAATCTCAGAGTCATATCCTGCATCTCATTCTTTGTTGTCATGTTCTCTTGTTTCAACTTGCTTATCATATCATTAAGTGATTCCTTTTCATCATTCTCATTTTGCAATTTTTCACAAAGTTCTCTTCTCTTGTTTCTTGCAAAAGTAAAATTTTCTCAAACTGCCTGAATGATATCCTGAGCTGCCCTTAAATCATCTTCTAGTTTGATATTTTTCAATTTCTCTACATCATAGTCTGTATGAGCTCCTTCAAGTTGCTTCATCAGATTCTCCATCTTTACCAGTGTCAAGATCTTCCTCAAGCTGTTAGGCTTCTGAAAATAGAGGACCAAGCTCTGATACCAATTGTTAGGAATCCCACAGATACTGAGAGGGGGGGTGAATTAGTATCTAACCGGTGATTAGAATTTCTTGAATTAAAACATGTATAACATATTATAATAGTGTATCGGTATGCAAGAAATAATGCAATAAATAGAATTAAGAACATCCACATGAAAACCACACCATAACACAAGGTTTTAACGAGGAAACCCGATGTGGGAAAAACCTCGATGGGATTTGTGACCCACAATATTCACTCACTGGCCAATAAGAGAATATTACTTACAATAGGGGCTTGCACATGTAGGAAAGCCAACTACCTAGAGCTCACTGCGCAATGGGAAGTCTCGCGAACTTACAATGTGGATTATACAAATCCAATATCTTGTACTGCTTTACAACAACATCTACTATGCCTGATCCAGTACCTGTTGCTGCTCTGCTTCTTACATAAACCCTTAGCCTATATTTTGCATAATAGGTCTGCCTAATATTTTTCCTTAATGCTTTCTCACTCATTACCAAATGTCTACAATGATCTCTTTTATATATAAGAGTCATTTTACAATATGCCAAGTCGGCTTACAAAGTTTTTACAATAATAAACAAAATATAATATAACAAAATCCTGTCAGCCTCTGTGTCGGTATACTTCTTTTCTCTATGCCAGTGCTAGTGTAGAATGTGTTTTGTTGATGCTGGTATAATGCCTTTTCCGATGCCATAGGATTGCAAGGTTGCCATCAATGACAAAACCTTCAATCACATACAATGTCTCATTGGAGTGTGCATATGCCAACACTTTAAACTACCCCTAGGAGTCCATTTGATCCCTTATAAACCCATCTGAAGTTTATTTTCGGGTCAAACTTGAGTTGACCACTCCAAAGACTCTCTACTCAAGGAAATTTTAGAACCACATTCAAATGTTTGAAAAAGCTATAGTTAAACAACTCCCTTCAAGAGACAAGTCAAAATTCAAGACATAAATCAATACTTGCGTCAAGTGACACAATAAAATACATTACAAAATTACACATGGAAATTATCTCTTGTTGGATTTAAATAAATCAATAATAAAATTTAACACACATGCATCATTCACTATTATAAATAAAATATGATACATACGGGGTGTTGTCTCTCCAAATAGACAACCCCTGGCTTTACGAATGTACATAGGTCTAGGTTTAGTTCTCCATAATATTTCCATGGTCACATGGATAATTTTCCTGCGCATCTCAGTTACACATTAGTACTTCCAATTAACCTCATATAATATTTAAACACATGAATAAGAATACACGTCAGACACTCTGCATACAATTGATATTAAACAAAATCAATATATCTTGTATCAAAATAAATCCAAATAAGCAATTATCATAATCCTCATAATTTTGATCCATACATAAACATGCATCCTATTTCTATCATCATAGTAAAGTCCTACAATTCCAATAATGGCATACATCATCACAAAGTAATCCTATTCTAGAATCATATAGAGTTCTATATCTATAATGAATAGAAATGAAGCATCAATATATATCAATGTTATCCAAATCATGAAATCATATAAGTTCCAAATCCATAATGTATAAAAATAAAGCATCCATAATAGTCTCAACATGAAAAATACTGAAATGCTAGGATGAGTCGGGGTAGGGCCTCATAGTTGGCTAGACCAGATCCAAAAAGATAAGTGCAAATCACCAAAATAATAGCTAAATGATGTGTATATGTCATCCCAATAAAAAAAAACACAATTTGATAATGCTCTGTTCTTCCTGAAATACTGGTTAATCAGCTAACAGTTAATACTGTAGACACCTAAAATTGTCATGTCTAATTAAATAAATATTTTTATTTATTTAATTATTTTAAGCCTAATTATTCTATTAATTGAATAACTCTTTATTTATTTAATTAATTCATTTATCCTCTTCTAGCCTTATTTTTCATTTGAATAAATACTTTTATTTATTTAAATTATCCTGTTCTAAATTAAATAAATACTTTATTTATTTAATTGATCCCACTTCTTCTATTTATTAAATAAATCTTTATTTATTTAATTAATTCATTAACCTTTTCTACCTATGACATATGTCATTCATCTCTTAATTCCCACACTACCTACCCTCTCATTATTTTCTTATTTCCTTTACCTACCCTATAATCATAGCCGACCATTTATCTCTTACACCTCTCAATCTTATCCCTCCATTTCTTATAATGTCTTCTATATAAGGAGATGCTTCCTTCATTATCCAACCCTATGCATCCTGATCAGTTGACTCCCCGGCTACACTACGCTTTTGAACTCTCATATGCGATCAAGCCTACTTGCAACCACATTTCCATTCTTTTTTGAGCTCTTGTGCACACATAAAATATGAGAGCAAATATATCAAGCAAGATCAATGGAGATAGGAAGAATGGAGATTGAAACCCTATTGAACATGTGATGGTATAATATTTGTGATTTTATTTGATTTGCATTGTCTTAGGTAATCTTCATATGTTATGGTGGATCTTTCTTGTTGTTAGGCTAGGGGTTTGTGGTTGAATTCATTTAGCCTTTCAATATTGTTGTTTCCACTTTTCACCATATACATTTTGGCACACCTGGTGGGACTCTTGACCCTTTTGCATTTAACATCTTTTATTGTAGATTTTGTGCTTTTGAAGTTGCAGATCTGACATTTTTGACAACATTTCAACATTTTCGTGTCTACGCACTTTCGGATAACGTTTTTGATTTTCTGCCACATTTGTGACATCTGGAATCATGTCTGCGTCTTCGACATTATTTTACTTTTTTTTGCAGATTATAGGGTTGCATCTATGTTCCCTAATTGCGTCTGTGAGGCCTCTAGACACATCAGTGTTTGCAAGTTGTGTCTGTGTTCAGAAGACACGTATGTGTTAGATCTACGCGTGTTTGCATATTTCCATAGCATTTGTGTTACTGATAACTATGTCTGTGTTCAGTTTTTGCATTTTGGTTTCTTTGATTTGGCTTTTCATCATTCAAATTTCAGATCTGGTTTATATTGAGCTAACATTTTCAGATCTATCTAATGAAATTGGTGCAACTTGTTTTGAAAGCAAAATCATTTTGTCGAAGGCCCCTATTTCACAAAGTCTTTTGGATCTAAAATTTACCTAACTTGTATGCTTGTAGGAAGGGGTGATCATTTGAAACAATCCAAAGTACTAATAGATCTTTGTTGCAGGACCTTGGCAAGGGTTTTTGATCTTTATTGTGTGTCTTGTTTTCATAGAGTAGCAAACACTTCAATTGGTGCACTAAAATTGAACCAGTGTCCTTTGTGTCTTGAGCAATAGGTTCTTTTTGTTTAATCTTTAGAGGGTCTTTCTTCCCGTGTGGTCATTAGGACTACTAGTGAGGAGAGAATGACCCAAGTGGTAGCGAGGAAAACCCACCTCTTCCAAACCACTATAAACAACTGTATTCATGGTGAAAACTATGGATAAAGTGTGTTGATTAGTTCATACGGACACTATGTCTCCCCATAAACCCATTTGATCAAATTTATTTGATCAGTTGTAGGGCATAACCCCTACCAACTATGAGCATTTTGTATTTATAGAGATCAAAGTGCTGCATGTATGGCCACATGAGCGGATGCCCTTACTAGCACCTTTTTGTTTTAGAAGCCAAAATCCTTCTAGTTGTTGGGTCAAGAGGTCGGACCTCTGGAGCGACCCACACACATACGGTTCTTAGTAGAGATACAAAGTTCACCACAGGGAGTTTTCATGGGGACTGATGCTTGGCTGCCCCAAGAAGTGAGTGTCGAGGGTGGAGCCAGTGGGGTCAAGCATCTAAGTATCTGCTCTGAATAGTGTAGCCTTGGAGGAAACCCCATGTGGGATCAACAACTATTGTTCTGGCCAGCCATAACAATTGTGCTTGTCTTATTTTGAACAATCAAACATTCAAGACCAAACATCAAAACATTGTGTCTTTTGTGTCTTCAAGTGTATGCAAAATAATTTTACATCAAGCAACACACTTTCTTTTGAGTCATGTTGAATCTAAAAACTTGCAAACATTGAGTCCTCATCAACGTTGTATCCTCTTGTCACAGAAAATTGTCAAAAAATTCAGATTTGGTCACAACAAACAACTTTACAAATTGGAAAAATTGCACTCAGTTTTCAGAAACATGTCTGTGTCATATTGTAAAGCGGAAAATCGCGATCGAACCCTGGTTGTTCTCCCCTCTTCCAACTCCAAGGAGAGAGAAGGGAGGTTCGCTAGGATTCGATGGTTTTCACTTAGGGGAGAAACTTTACATTCAAAAGAGGGGTTGAAACCCACAAGATCCAATCCCACGCAATGCAAGATTGGATGCTAAATGTGTTTCAAGGGTTAAGACAGCAAGGCTACCCTCTTTTGTAAAGAATGTGCATAGGAGAATTAAGCTAGGAATGCATAGAAAGTGACAAAGATTCGCTTATAAACTGAGATAGGAATACAGTATGAAGCTGCAGACCTGGAATTAGTAGTAAAATGTTGATACGGCACTGTCTTGCAAATTTGAGCAAAAGTTGTTAGGACGATGGCGCCCGGCGCCACGGTCCTCCGAAAAATCCGCGAAACGAAGGGGGATCTGTTCGTCTCTGTACAAGGATTCCAGATCTTCAATCTCAGCCGCGTACCTGCAACCTATACACAGAAAAGCGAAGACGATTGGGGGGTTAGGGATTAGGGGTTTGCCTTTAGGTCAAACCCCAGTTTTGGAATTAACCAAGAAATGAGAAAGAGCTGTAAATGTAAATGACTGTAAAACAAGTACTAATACCTTGTTCTAAGGATGTTTGTGTCCTTATGTGCAAAGGTTTAGATGTTGTATATTGTATGTTGTAGTAGTATGTGATCTCCTCTTCAATGGTTGAATCCTTGTCTTGAATGCAACACTTAGCCTTGAATGGAGACTTGAAATGATCAATTGCTTGAAGGAATGCTTGAATGCTTGAATGCTTGAGTATAGTTTCCACGCCTTTTTCATCATATGACCTTCTTACCCAAATGGGAGAGGCAAATGTAGTTTATATACTTGTCAATTAGGGCTGATAGACTGATTTTCCCGACCTTAGGCCGACCAGGAAAGATAATTTCCAAATTGCAAACAAAAAGACCCGAGACCCCTTAGGAGACCGGGCCCAAAATAGGACCCAGGGACCAGGGCGCTGGGCGCTCTGGTCCCACCTCCTGGGACAGCAGAGTGCAAGGAGGTTTAGGCCAGGGTACTTGAAAAATGCAGTTTTTGGTGTCGTGAGCAAGTTTCGGGGTCTCCATTCAGGTTGCGTGTTGCGTCGCCATCGTGAAGACCAAAATGCAGTCGAAATTGCAAGTGTCGTAATTTTAGGACGCTACATTTAGCCCCCACTTTAGCGGGAGTATGTATGCTCATACTTCCGGTAAAGTACAAAAAACAACATTGAAAAACTTTCACCACGTCAAGGAGGCAAGATACACCAAGCCCCCAGTGGACTAAGGATCTTATGACTTCGATTGACAAAGTAAAAGGGAAGATCACGAGGGAGAACCATGACTGTCAGTAGTAAGGTTCCCTCACTATGAGTCATGCAAGAAAGATATCAAAAATTCTCAAGGCAAGGTTAAATTTGCCAAGAAATTCTCAAGTATCTTGAAAAGATATGAACGGGATGTATGCCCCCCTACGTTAAAGCGATCGCACATACCTCACCGGGGGTGATTGTTTTAACGTAGTGATACACATAAGAATGAGAAAGGAAAGGAGCACGTTATCACAAGGATTTAGCCCCCAAGTGTGAGATAAGCCCAAGGATATTAGACACAAAACACAAAGCACGAGGTGACTTCGCTTTCCTTGGGGTCAGTATGTTGTATGATAAGTCATGTATATATATATCATATGTATGTATGCATAATTGTTCTTCATTCCCCAATCAAGGAAGGTCACCTAGAAGAAGGGAACACATGTGTCTTTTGAGTCAACATGAGAGAGATCGAGAGATCTCAATGCTTTGCATCGTCCTCAAGTAGACAACACTAAGGACAACAAATAGAAGAATGAGAATAACATATAGAAGAAGTAACACAAGAGAGGAGGAGAGAATCTGCTATGCTAATGTATCTAGTCTAGCATGTCATCTACCCCCCGATCTTGCTGATCAATGTTTCGGGAAGGCAGGGAACACGCTAGAGGAGGAACATCCAACACAGCAAATGGAGCCATCACAAGATCCAAACAAGGGCTATGTTTATGTCCCGAGCCACATTGTTCTTGTCTAGGAGCTAGGATAAGTGCTTTAGAAAATTCATTAGATAAATGGTTATCAATATCAACAAGTTCATATTCACTATCAGAATGAACAAGAGTAACATTTTCATCATGAATAACATTTTCATCTATATCATCATCAAGATTTATAAAAATAGGATCTTTAACTCACACAGGATCAAGACCATCATGCATCTTATGTTTAGGAGATTTAGGCTCAATGTCTGGCCGAGGAGAAAATGGAATAATGCTTGTTGAAGGTGTTTTTGGAGATTTCAAAGTTTGAGCTCTAAGACGACGCTTTCGCCGGCATTCACGTGCAGAACGATTTCATCTAGTCTTAGTAGGAAGTGAAGAAGATTGAGGAGGAGGAATGTTCTCATCCCTATCACTTGGGTGTTTAGGTTGTGGTCTCTTAGGCTGGCTAATAGGAGAAGAAGAAGGTCTCTTCTCTCTATAAAAAGAAGGAGGAGGGACTGCTCCATACAAAGGAGGAATATTTGGTTTAGGAAGAAGACCAAGTCCATCATGACGAGGAGGGATAGGTCTACTTTTAGGAAGTTTATTAGATATAGACATAGTCACATCCATAGGGATGGGTTGGGAATCTTCTTGAGGAAAGACATTAGTTTTATCTTTCAAAGGAAGAACTTCCTTCTCAAGAATGATAGGAATGTCAAGTTTAGGTGTTCTAGGTTCACTTAGAGATAGGATCATATCTGTTTTCCACTTTTGATAAGATTTGAAAAGATGATCACTTCGCGGAGGAAGAGATTGGAATTGTTTAGGCCAAAAGTAATCAATAGGAACACTAGAGGTTCTTTTAGCTGGTTTAAAAAGACTATGATTGATAGTAACAACTTCACCATTATGGGGAAATTTCAAACACTTATGAATAGGAGAAGCAATAGCTTTCATGGAAGATAGCCAAGGATAGCCAAGCTTCACACGAAATTGTTCGGAAGATGGAATAATAGCAAAGTTCACATCAAGGGATTTGTTATGGGCCTCAATAGGTAATGTAATAGAACCAATTGCAGGAGAAGAAAATGCATCAAATAGTTTCACAATCACATCTGTTTTGTCATAGATCACTTGATTCAATTGCAAAGTAAAAAGAAATTCTTCAGTAATAACATTAACCATGCACGAAGGATCAATAAGCACTCCACGGCAAGGTATATTCTTGACTTTTGCAACTATGTATAAAGGACCATCAGGTGCCCTAATGGTTTCACTAGAATCAAATGTGATGGAAGGTTCTTTAGGGTTTTCTTGCTGCTCTACAAAGTTAATCACATTTGGAGTCATAGACACAAGACCATCAGATGAAAAAGAGGAATCATTAGTCTCAATCGCATTAGAGGTATGAGAAGGTAATAGATCAGTGAAAATCTGAAGATTTTGGTTAGGAGGAGCTACAGATGTGTTGCCTTTATCATTCACTCCAGAAACAGAGATAGTATTATTATCAATCAAATCTTGAATTTTACCCTTTAAAGAAAAACATTTTTCAATATCATGCCCAGGCTGATGATGAAATTGACAAAAAGCTTTATTATCAAAATAAGGTGAAGTAATCTTTGCAAGATCAATTTGTCTTATAGGAGGAAGAGTAAGCACATTTTGTTCCAATAACTTATTCATAATACTATGCAATGATTCATCCAAAGGAGTATACTTTCTTTCTTTCTTGAAAAATTTAGAAATAGAAGGCACACCTGATGCTGCATTCACATTGTTGTTGATGATGTTTTCATTGAATTTGATGGAGTCTCTGTTCAGTTTAAACTTCCCAAATGGTTGTTGACTGCTATCACCCTTATCACTCGGAGCCATAGGATGTGATTGTTCCATTTGACTCACAGTCAGTTGATAATTGTGAAGAGTTGCACACAACTATTGGAAAGAAGTAAACTCAGAAAATAGAAGTTTGTCTCGAATATCTTTTTGTAAATTAGAAATAAAGATTCTTTGAATATCATTGTCAAGCACTGGAAAAGAAATTTGAGCATACAAATGCTTATATCTACCAATGAAATCAGTCACTTTTTCTTTAACACCTTGTTTACAATGCATTAAATCAATCAAAGTAACTTTAGGACTTATATTGTTTTGAAATTGTTGAATGAAATCATTTGCAAGTTGTTCGAAAGAAGTAATAGAATAGGAAGGCAACGAGCAATACCATTGTAGGGCTTTGTCTCTTAATGTTTTCATGAATAGTTTTGCAAGCAACCTTTGGTCATAAGCAAAATCAGTACAAATTGTTTGAAAAGTCTTAACATGTGTTAGAGGATCTCCTTTACCATTATAAAGTTCCAAATGCGGGATTTCGACATGTTTAGGAGGAATAGCTCGAACAATGTCAAGAGAAAGTGGGCTCGTAACATCAAATGTGGGCACACTAAACTTAGATTGGTTCATAGAGGCAATTTGTTGCTGTAAAGAAGAGACAGTTTGTGCAAGATTGTTAATGGTCGGTTCAGTCGAAGAGTTCATATTAGATGTGTTAGATTGAGATGGAGGTGTTATGTTATTGAAAGAAGGCAAAGAGTAAGGTGGTGGGACCCTATGATAATTAGTCACAGGAGATGATTGGACAGGAGGAACACTACAAGGAGGAATGGAATGGTTGAATGAATTGCCCCCTTGCGTCATATTCATTTGTGAAGATGTAATAGGAACACTCATTGAAGGAATGAATGAAGAAGTCAGATTGAATGAAGGAAGAGGGTTAATTGAAGAAGAGGGATTGCCCCCATGACTAGTGATCACAGGAGGAATGTCTTGTGTAGAAGTAGCCATTATGTTTGATGTAAAGGAAGGTATGCTAGCAATAGAAGTCATCAAAGGAATAGAATGATTGACTTGTGTAGGAGGTTGTGTATAACCTAAAGATTCGGCACAACTCTTTATAGGCATCACATTCGAATCCACGATGTGTGCAATACCACGCAAAATATCAATTCCATTCTTATCACTTTGAAGCATACGTTTTAGACCCTCAATTAAAGGAAGAGCTTGACTATCAGGGTATTCATGAGACATCCATTGTCGAAAATCATCAAATTGGTTATCCAATTTCGAAATTTGTTCTTCAGAAACGTCATGGAGAGCTTCTTCATCATTAGGAGGATTAGAGGAATTACCCATGTCCTCGTTAAAAAGGCTATTCAAATTAGGTTCCATCTCCTCAGTAGTTAAACCTTGGAAAGACTTATTCTACGGCTTCGTCTAACGGGAATAGTGTAAGTAGGGCTTATTGTTGTAAAACTCATGCACTAGAGAGAGAGAGAAAGTTTTGATTTTAGAGGTAGCAATTTTCAGTAAAATCAGCCAATCTTCTGGATTTAAGCTGTTAAATGCAATCACAACAGTCTCCCGAAATCTCAGAAAAAATGTTCGGGACCGTGGCGCTCGGAGTGCAACAGAGTGCTTGCAACTTTTTTCGAAATTTGCAGGGATGAAAGGTATGATGATTTTAAAGCCAATCTGAAATAATTGAGTAATTTTACGATCTGTAGGTAGGCCAAATTAAAGTTGCAATCTCAAAATTGAACCCTACCCAGATTGTCGAAAAATGCAAAATTTGAATTTTGAAAAAGAGAGGGAAACTGAAATTTTGAATTTTATGATTTTTAGAGGGAATGCCAAAAGCAATGCAAGTTTTGAAATTCAAAAGTTGACTCAATTTCACGCAAAATTCAATTTTGAAAGCGGAAATCAAAGTTGTTGTAATTAAGCACTTAATTTCAAAAGTCACAAAATGCAAGAATTTGAATAAAGCACTGAAATTTTTAATGAATGTTAACGCACTTTTCAGATTTAGGACAGTAAGAACACAATTTTGACAAAAAATTTCAGTTTCAATGATTTTTGAATGTTTAAAAGCCTTAATCCAAGCAATTACAAGACCAACTTTGACTGTAATTTTGAAGGTGTTAAAATTGATAAAATAAGCCAAAATTCTGGATTTTAGCAGGAAAATACAGTAAGATCTTGCTCCCGAAATTTCGAAAAAAATGTCGGGGACGATGGCGCTCGGCGCCACGGTCCTCGCAACTTTTTTCCATATTTTCAGGGATGAAAGATATTGTGATTTTATTGCGGATTCCAAAGTTACAGCTAATTTGGAGATGTTTTGATCGGTCAAATTGTCAGACAAAGGTTGAATCAAGAGGGTTTCAAAAATTAGGGTTTTGACACTTAACCACTTAATTTTCAAAATTAAAGCACAAATATGAATTGATAATTTGTAATAGAAGGATAGATCTGAAACAAGCATTAACATTTAGACATTTCACAAGCTTAATTACTAAAAAGAAATTTTAGGGTTTTTATGCAATCACCTCTAAAATTTTGCAAAAGATCAAACATGGAAATGTAATCAATTTTTTCAGATCTAAGCATGAAAAATTAGAAAGGATGTTCACGTCGGGTTCACCAAAATGTAAAGCAGAAAATCGCAATCGAACCCTGGTTGTTCTCCCCTCTTCCAACTCCAAGGAGAGAGAAGGGAGGTTCGCTAGGATTCGATGGTTTTCACTTAAGGGAGAAACTTTACATTCAAAAGAGGGGTTGAAACCCACAAGATCCAATCCCATGCAATGCAAAATTGGATGCTAAATGTGTTTCAAGGGTTAAGACAGCAAGGCTACCCTCTTTTGTAAAGAATGTGCATAGGAGAATTAAGCTAGGAATGCATAGAAAGTGACAAAGATTCGCTTATAAACTGAGATAGGAATACAGTATGAAGCTGCGGACCTGGAATTAGCAGTAAAATGTCGATACGGCGCTATCCTGCAAATTTGAGTAAAAGTTGTTAGGACGATGGCGCCCGACGCCACGGTCCTCCGAAAAATCCGCGAAACGAAGGGGGATCTGTTCGTCTCTGCACAAGGATTCCAGATCTTCAATCTCAGCCACGTACCTGCAACCTATACACAGAAAAGCGAAGACAATTGGGGGGTTAGGGATTAGGGGTTTGCCTTTAGGTCAAACCCCAGTTTTGGAATTAACCAAGAAATGAGCAAGAGTTGTAAATGTAAATGACTATAAAACAAGTACTAATACCTTGTTCTAAGGATGTTTGTATCCTTATGTGCGAAGGTTTAGATGTTGTATATTGTATGTTGTAGTAGTATGTGATCTCCTCTTCAATGGTTGAATCCTTGTCTTGAATGCAACACTTAGCCTTGAATGGAGACTTGAAATGATCAATTGCTTGAAGGAATGCTTGAATGCTTGAATGCTTGAGTATAGTTTCCATGCCTTTTTCATCATATGACCTTCTTACCCAAATGGGAGAGGCAAATGTAGTTTATATACTTGTCAATTAGGGCTGATAGACTGATTTTCCTGACCTTAGGCCGACCAGGAAAGATAATTTCCAAATTGCAAACAAAAAGACCCGAGACCCCTTAGGAGACCGGGCCCAAAATAGGACCCAGGGACCAAGGCGCTGGGCGCCATGGTCCTGGGGACCAGGGCGCTGGGCACCCTGGTCCTGAGGGACCAGGGCGCTGGGCGCTCTGGTCCCAGCTCCCGGGACAACAGGGTGCAAGGAGGTTCAGGCCAAGGTACTTGAAAAATGCAGTTTTTGGTGTCGTGAGCAAGTTTCGGGGTCTCCATTCAGGTTGCGTGTTGCGTCGCCATCGTGAAGACCGAAATGCAGTCAAAATTGCAAGTGTCGCAATTTTAGGACGCTACACATATAACTGCATCTGTGAAGGACAAAAATGCGTCTATGTTCTCTTGAGCAACATTGCATTTACAAAATCTCAGAAACGCGTCTGTGTCTGACAGAACCACATCTGTGTCAGGAATTTGCGTCTGTGAAGTATATAGGCACGTCTATGTTCAGAATTGAAATTTTTTTATAGCCCAGCAAACAAGAACAGTTAGTTTCAGACTTATTGAGCTTCCTAAGTTATCTCTCCAGATTTTCATCTAGAATTCAACCTACCTTTGGGTCTCACAAATTCCATCATTGCTTTACACCTTGCATTACATTCACATTTGTCTAAACTTGAGTCAAAAGGTCACTTGCTTGTCCTCATCTTGCTTTGTCAGCATACTACATACAGCAACATTTTGCTAAGTGGTCCCTCATCAAGGTCTATCACCTTTAGGTCTCATTTGGTCTTACTTAGAGTCAAGGTCAACTTACCTCATCAAGAGAAACTATCATCTCTTTGGAAGCCACACCTACTCTACTACATACATACTTGGTCTTACACTTTGGACATTGTAAGTAAACCTCAGATTCATTTACATTCCATCCAACTCTTGGTCTTCCATACTCTTTCCATCTTCATCTAGTCTCCCACATCTTGGTCAATACCTAGTTCATGGTTCAAACCCATTCACAAAAATCTAGGAGAGAAGCTAAAGAGGCTCAAGAGTCCGCAAACATGAGTTCTTATGAGTATGACAATGATATCTTCTTCAATTATGATCATACCACATTACCTGACATGGATGATTATAGAAACATTCCAAATATTGAGAGCATGGACAATACAAACAAAAATGATACACACAATGACAATATGGACAACATTTCAGTACATTCAGTAGAAGTGAAAGGCTCCATTATGGATCCTCGTTTAAATTGATTGGTTGAGGAAATAATGAGGAGAGATAGACAATACTTCTTACAAGTGATGGCACAAAGAGGAGCTAATATCCCTCATGATTTTGACATGTCTCAAATAATGGAAAATTTACCTTTGCAACAACCTCACCTCAACATGGATCAAAGGAGGCCTAATAGTGGAGGCAATAGAGGACCACATATGGTGCCTGAATCACCATCATCTTTGTTTCAAAAACTAGAGGTCCCACATACACATAGTCAAGCATATGATACTCACCTTCACAAACCATTATGGAAGTCTTATGCAGAAAAATATGCTCAATAGCATACCAATGCTAAGGATCAACCACCAAGGCAATTGGATATCCAAAGGCATGATCAAAATTTGGACACAAGGAAACACCGCACCAAATTTGGGGGCAACACACTAGAACAAACTCATGACATGCCTGTAGAGTATGGTATATATGGACAAAGTAGATATTTCATTCCTCATCATGACTCTATACCAAGTGGTCCATATACGCAGCATCATTATAGACCTCCTCCATATGAACATGTGTATGATCAATATCATCCATTTATGCAACATGATCCTCCTCTAGCCAGTGCCTTAGGAATGGGATATGGTCCAAGAAGTCGGTCTCCACCGAAGAACAATTTGGAGCAGCAAATTAAGGACTTACAAAAGAAAATGGAGGACATAAATACACTGAAGCCAACTTACACAATGAGAGACATATGTCCCTATCCATTTGACAAAAGCATTTCAATGCCTCCATTTCCTACACACTTTGTGACACCTAAGTTTGATAAGTATAGAGGAAAAGGGGATCCTAAGACATATATACGACAATTTTTCACAGCTTGCATTGAGGTAGTAGCAGAAGAGACATATTTTATGAGATTATTCCCACAGAGCATAGGTGATCAAGCTATGGAATGGTTCTCCCAACTCCCACCTGGAATTAAGTCATGGGGTGACTTAGCAGAGGCATTCATCCAACATTTCTCATACAACATAGAGATAGATATATTAATCACTACTCTATGCAACACCAAACAAAAGGATGGAGAATATTTTTCATCATTTTTACAAAGATGGAGAAATCTAGCTAGCAGATGCTCTTGTGAAATTCCACAAAAACAAATGGTAGAGATGTTCACTCAGAATGTTAACAAAGGCATTGGTTATGACCTAAGAAAAGCTTGTTTGTTGACCTTCAAGGACATTATTGAAAAAGGCTTAGCAACATAGAAGGTCCTAATTGAACAAGGAGTCATTAAGATATTCAAAGAAAACAAAGATGACTTTAAAGGAAAAGACAAGCCAAGATTTTGGAATAAAAACAAGAACACAGTCAATGATGGTGTTGTTGATGCCAATACAGTGCGACCCAAAAACATCTTTTTGAGATCAATCTCTACAAACAATCAAGTGAATACTCAAACAACTTCAAAATCATGAAGGAAGTACACCCCATTGGGAGAACCACTAGAATCAGTTTTCAAGAAGCTAGTGGCAAACAAAATAATAATGATTCTAGATTTGCCTCTATATGAGCCAAAGGTTAAACCAAATTGGTGGAATGATGATGAGTATTATGAATTTCATAAGAGCAGGGGTCATAAAATAGGAAATTTTCATCGACTGAAGAACATCATACAAGATCTCATTGATAGAGGTGACATTGGGATTGAAGGGCATTCATCCAATCAAGAACATGAAATGTTTAAGGAACCATTCCCAAAACATGACAAGGGAAAAGCTAAAGACACAGATGACCAAACCAACTACACCAGAGCATCTTATAACTATGATTCAACTATTAATCACATTTTGATGGACATTTATGTCTCTACCATTATCATCAAGGACAAAACGCCTAAGAATTCTACCCAAAGACCCAAGATTGTCCTAAAAGGCATTGGATCTTTTTCCGAACCTACCTCTGAATGTAATGTTACAACTCGTCAAGGTAAATTCACTTTGCAAGGTGCTCCAGCTAAAACCACCACTTCTTCATCAACCAAACCTGAGTATGACCTTGTAGAATAGTTAGGGAAGACACCCACACTCATCTCCATCCTTGAGCTCTTACGCATATCCCCAACACATAAAGCTATTCTTGACAAAATCTTGAGAGACACTTATGTCCCTACTAATCTGAACATGGACTAGTTTCAAGCCATGGTAGGATACCTTTCTATTCAACACTCCCTTACATTCACAAAAGATAATGATGCCTCCGTAAGTCAGCCACATAATGCACCTTTACACATTGAAGCCTTCATACACAAACATCGAATAAAACAAGTCCTGGTAGATGGAGGAGCAGTTCTAAACATTTGTACATTGAGCACTATTAAATAATTGGGATATTCAGATAAAGCAGTGAATTCTACAAACAAAATTACCATCAAAGCATATGATGATGAAGAACGTTCATCCAAAGGCACAATCACCTTGCCTCTCAGAGTTGGGCTAGTTACAAAGGATGTGGTTTGTCAAGTCCTAGACCTGGATCTCACATACAATATATTGCTAGGATGTCCTTGGATTCATGAGATGAGGGCAGTCCCATCTACATACCACCAATGCATTAAGTTTCCTCACAATCCAATTGAAATTATAGTTAATGGTGATCCTAATCCATTTATATACTACAATAACTTGAGACCAAAAACTGAGATGATCATTCCAAGTAATAGAGAAGTTGTCTCTTCTTTTGCATACATTGATCCTGAATCATTAAAGCCTTCAACATCAAAACAAGGTGAGATTAAAGGAAAATTTCAAGACAAGGGCATGGGTGAATATACTTTGAATCAAACCATGTGCTTACAGCAAGTTATGAGTTCACCAAAAGAGTATGTACGACCACATCCTTCTAAATGGATATCCATCATTACACTCAAATGAGATCCTACTATCTTCCAAAAGTGGGGTGAAGTGGAAGAAGAAGATTTATATAAAATGCTTTACAAAGACCCTGAAAATGGTACACAAGATCACATCAACATACCATGTGAAAAATATGGCAAAGGATTCAAGATCCTACAAAAATTTGGGTATGATGGAAAAAGTCCTCTGGGCTTAAGAAAGGAAGGCATCATTGAACCTTTACAACTAGAATTAACATTAAAAAAGGAACGCTCGAAAGGACTTGGTTTGATGTCTTCGAAGGAAAACATTTGAAAGACATAAGAAGCATTACAAATCAAAGCTCCCAGAAATAAATAAGAGAATCACTATTCCACAGACTCCAATGAATGGGAATGGGATTTAGACAAATCCTCCAGTGACTATGAACTCACTGAGACATTCAGAGAACTAGGTGAACCCATAGAAGAAGAGGAATTTTATAGAAAATTCAAAGTTGGTCAAGAGGTAACCCCTGAGGATCCCACATAGTCCTTGCCTCTAGGTTTTAGGCTGAAATCATGAAGAATGAGAACACCTATCCTAGAATGCGCTACTAGTGATGACAATTTGAATTCCTTCACAATCAAGAAAGATGAGGAGAGTGCCAACAATGACCTCGATAACTACCTCAACATACCTGAATATAACTACATCTTCACCCTTAGCCCCGCTAACTTCAAAGACATCAAAGGCCTTCCCCTTGTTCACCACCAACTTATTGACTGGACCATGAAGGACCTGCATAGTTTGTCACATTCCAAAATGATGAAGCCTTTATTGACTATCTAGGCATGCGAGATGATCTTCCCCCTGGGGACCATAAGGAAGGATACACTATAGAACTCAACAACGTGGCATATTTTGGTGAGGGTCTTGGGGCTTCTAGTCACAAAAATATAAAAATAAAAACAAATCAAGGGTCTTATGGTGAAAATCACATTGTGGCATTGTCTGACCCCACAAAAGTAAAAAGAAAGGACGTATACGTATCTGAGGGCGAAAACCTCTCTGAGGCACCCAAAGATGGAAGGCTCGACATTCTCCTAGCATCATATGAAGAAAAATCATCTATGTTAGTGGAGGAAACCATCAAAACAAACATTGGTACAGAAGAAATTCCACATAACATATTCCTGGCATAATCTCTGATGGAGACAGAAAGATCAAAATTCATAAGTTTCTTCACACAGTGACAAATCAATTTCGCATGGTCATACGCTGATATGCCTGGACTAGATCTAGATTTAGTAATGCATCATTTGATAGTCAAACCAAGGGACAAACCAGTGAAACATAAATTAAGAAAGATGCATCCACAAGTGGCATTATTAGTCAAAGCGGAGCTAGAAAAATTATTGGATGTCGGATTCATACACCCAATTGATTATCCTGAATGGATCTCCAACTTAGTGCATGTTAGTAAACTAGATCGTAGCATCAGAATATGTACAGATTTCAGAGACATCAACAAAGCTTGTCCTAAGGATGACTTTCCATTACCAAATATTGACTTGATCGTGGATCTCACAACAGGTCATGCAATGTTATCTTTGATGGATGGATTCTCTGGTTATAATCAAATAAAAATTGCATCTGAGGATCAGCACAAAACAACATTCACTTGTCCTTAGTGAACTTTGTACTGGAATGTCATGCCCTTAGGGCTAAAAAATGTAGGCACTACATATCAAAGAGCCATGACTACTATCTTTCATGATCTCATGCATGTTACTATGGAAGATTATGTTGATGACCTCTTGGGAAAATAAATAGACAAAGATACACATTTGCACATACTTTCAGTCATTTTTGATCAGTTGGAGAAATACAAAGTAAGATTAAACCCCAAGAAATGTGTCTTTGGAGTAACCTCCAGGAAGCTTCTGGGGTTCATTGTCTCAAAAAGAGGAATCAAAGCCAATCCAACAAAAGTCAAGGCCATCCTAGAGATGCAACCCCCAAGAAATATCAGTCAACTTTGATCTTTACAAGGGAGACTCTAGTCCATATGAAGATTCATAGCACAACTTGTAGATAAATGTAATCCTTTTCAGCACTTGCTACACAAAAACATCAAATTCAAATGTGATGATAACTATCAATAGGCTTTCCAAATACTCAAAGATTATCTTCTGAATCCACCAGTCTTGATGCCACCAGTTCTAGATCAACCCCTATTACTATGCATATTTTCTACTTCAATAGCACTGGGGGCACTCTTAGCACAACAGGTTGTTGAGGGCAAAGAAAAGGCAGTCTACTACATCAGTCACACATTGGTGGGATATGAGCTAAACTACACACCAATTGAGTGTGCATGTCTTGTTGTGGTCTTTGCTTTGCAAAAATTATGACACTACATGCTAACTCATAAAACTAAGTTGGTTGCAAGGATCGACCCATTGAAATATCTTCTCAACACAGCAACACTTACTGGTCGACTAGCCAAATGGGTGATGCTTCTGAGTGAATTTGACATTGAGTATGTGGATAGAAAAGCAATAAAAGGACAAGCTATCATAGATCAGTTAGCAGATTCTCCCATGATAGATGATGTTCCTTTAACTTCAGAATTTCCAGATGAATCCATCTTAACAATGTCACATGTAAAGCCTTAGCAGCTATACTTTGATGGCTCATACACACAGCATGGGGCAGGAGTTGGCATCCTCTTCATAACACCTCAAGGGGATTCCATACCAAAATCATATTGATTATCATTTCCTTGCACTAATAACATAGCAGAATACGAGGCATTAACAACTGGATTACGAATTGCAATTCAGTGGAAGATCCAGGAACTTCATGTTTTTGGGGACTCTCAACTTGTAATTCATCAAGCAACTGATGACTACCAAACAAAGGATGAAAAATTAATGCCTTACAAAAGAATGGTGGATGATGTGAAACAAAATTTTGTGAAGTCAAACTTTGAGAAGATACCAAGAGAGAAGAATTGAGTCATGGATGTCATGGCTACAATTGCTTCACTAATCGATCTACCACAGAATGAAACTCGCTATGAGTTATTGGTGGATAACCTTTTGGTTCCCTCATATGAGATCACTCCTACTAAGATGATATGTGTCATCAGTCCTAATTCCTAGTTATATGGTTCCATTTTCACATACCTTCGTGACAATACCCTTCCTCCTGACTTATCTAATAACCAACATCGCACTTTCATTTGCCAATCTTCTCGATATGTCATTTTAGCTGATATCCTATACCGTTGAGGTCTAGATGGCACTCTTCTTAGATGTTTAGAAGGGGACGAAGCTCAGATTGTGTTACGTGAAGTTCATGAAGGGATATGTGGTCCATATTCTAGTGGTCCCACCTTAGCCAAGAAAATCGTCAGGACTGGATATTACTGGCCCAGTATGGAAAAAGACTCATATCAGTTTGCTAAGAAATGTAAGCAATGTCAACTTCATGGAGACCTCATTCATGCACCAGCACAAGAACTTCAACCAATTGTGACTCCTTAGCCCTTTTGTCAGTGGGGACTCGATCTCATAGGCAAGATTCACCTTCCTTCCTCCAAAGATCATAAATTCATCATCACTGCTATAGAGTATTTGACCAAATGGATAAAAGCTATGCCTCTTATACAAGTCAATGGAAAACAAATTGCTACATTCATTCTCAACTACATCATTCATCGATACGACATTTTTGTTTCCATCATCACCGACAATGGGCATCCCTTCAAAAATCAGGATGTTCGTGAACTCTTTGATCGCTTCCATATTACTCATCATTTCTCCACACCTTATTAACCCCAAGGTATGGTCAAGCTGAGGTGTCTAATAAAACAATCCTTAAAATCCTAAAAAAGATAGTCGACAATGCTGGCCACAATTAGCATATCCAGCTTAATCCCACACTTTGGGCTTATCGCACAAGCTTCGCACATCTACAAGAGCTACACCTTATTCACTTGTCTACGGTGCTGAAGCTATCTTGCCTATTGAGGTCAAGTTACCCTCTTTATGAGTCTCTTTGCAAAACATTATCAGTGATGAAGACTATAGGGTCTCTTGCTTACAGGAACTTGAACTATTGGATGAATGAAGACAAATTTCTTTTAATCATCTCAAGGCTTATCAACAATGAATGAGTCATAGTTTCAATCATAAAGTCAAGCCTCAAACATTTGAGGTAGGTGACTTAGTTCTCAGAGAAAATCTAAAAATCAGCAAGACAGAGAGAAGAAGGGCAAGTTCAAACCAAATTGGCTTGGTCCTTACATCATTACAACAACCTATGGATCCGGTGTATATCATCTCTCAACTCCAGATGGAGAACCTTTGGAGGATCCTATCAATAACATGCACCTTCATAGGTTTTACACATATCTCTTTAGAGTATCCTAATTCAAAAATACAAAAAAAATCAATAAATTCAAAAAATACAAAAAAATCATAAACATAAAAAATTGTTACTTGGTGAAAACCTGGCAAACAGGCACCTTGTGACACAAAAAAAAATTTAAAAATCAAAATAGTAAAGAAAAACATTTTGTCCAATGGTGAAAACCACTTCGATGGTTCCCTGGGCAAGTACCATCATGAAAACTGGGTCACCGACGCCATGCATAGAGACATTGCTCGTCCCTCCTTCAGGATTCAATCGCATCTTTCACTTTTGCACACACTCACAACCTATCCATTCATAATAAACTTACCCATTCCCATCATGGCTTGTTATTGATCTACCCAAGATTGGTTAGCCATTCATAATAACCTCCTTTTCATCCCTTTCCATCCATAATAAATCAACTTCTATATGTGGCTAAGGCAAATCCTATGTCTAGTGATGGGTGTGGAACTAAGAGCATCGCACGTTCAGAGGAGTACAATTTCCTCCACCTTTCTTCAATCTATTCACACAAAATCCATAATGAAGAAACACTTGCATCACATATCCACAATAAAGTTCCATCTTCTTCGCAATAAAGTATTAGTTTCATGGATTCGGTTAGTTTCAGATGCGACGCATCAACAACAATGGGCTTCAACAAATCAATCTTTCAACAGACTCAAACAATATTATGGTTCAGTGCTATCTATCCTTTTGTGAAATTAAACATTGTGACCACAATCAAATAGACTTATACAAGTGACAAGAGACACTAAACTTGAGGGCTACAGTGGATGTTGGTGTTGAGTCTTGGTTTTCTTTTGATTTTATTTTTCTGGTGACATGTCTTTTATCTTTTTCAGGATGTCTCTGACTAGAGATTCTAGCTCTGGGATGTCTTTGACTAGAGAGCCGAGGATGGGGTATCGTCACCTATTTTTCTTTGTTGTCTATGGACTGTCTCTTAGTAATGCTATGACTTGTCCAAGGATATGAGGACACTGTGAGTCTAGTGTGAACTAGGGCATTCCTTGTTTGTAACTGTCTTGTCTCCATGCAAATAGGTACAATGACTTTCTGGGTCAAACATATACCTTGATTGTCATAACCCTTTTGCCATAATAAAGCTCAATGATGATAAAGCACAAGAAGCTCTTTCACTTTCATATCTTCTATCTTCCATCCCCCTTTCTTGATTGACCTCCATCGCCCTTCCCGAGTCCATGTAGCCTTGTATCACACGACTGAGTATAATGACACACCAAAAAAATTTGCATTTCATATAGTTGCACCTACATTATCACATGTTAGCATTTCATAGATGCATATAGATATCACAATTGCATCACATCCTGCACACAACACATGTTAGCACATTTTATCATATTCATCTATATTTAATACATTCACATTTGCATTTACATAACACACAAAACATAAAAGAACAAAAATATTCCATTGTATCATGTACATATTTGCATCCATATCATAACCATCACATAGAAACACACATCATGAAACATCTCATCACATAGGTACACATGCATATAGCGGCCGCAAAGATGAATCATCTCACATATATATATAATCATAAGTGTCATGATACAATGATGTCAAAATACATATGGCTATAAAATCACCCAAAGGTGTCATCATACAAAAATGGTATAAAACTAATACATAGGGAGCCCTCTAGGCTATGATGAACTCCCTCCCTCAGAGCCGCTTGGCCTTGACGGAGTCTGAGCCCTAGAAGGACCCACCCCAGGATCATCTCTCCTATCCCCTTTTTCTGGTGGTGGTGGAGGACCCATGACCCCACTGATCGACACCTGCCTCCCTGCCCTCAGTGCTATCTTAGCCTTTGTGTAATGCTGGATAGCCTGATCTCTCTCCCGCTCAGTGTCCCTCAGCTGTCTCCTGAGCCTATCCCTCTCCCACTCGAGATCCTAGATCTCATCTACCTATCCCTGGCAGATCTCTCTCAAAGCCAATAGCTCATCCTCCTCCTCTCCCCCCTCACCCTGTGGCTACCCCTGTCCATGTACTTGTGGCTACTCCTATGGCTGCCCCTGTCCCTGTCCCTATACCTTTCCCTATCCTTGTACCTGTCCGGGACCTTGTGTTGCTGGCATCTGTAATGACAATCCACCTCTACCTCTCACCATGCAAGCCTGTCTCTCCTCTCCACCCTCTCTTTGTGGAGCCACTCTACTCTCTCCTATCACGCCTCACCTCCTCGTCTGCCTCTACCTTTGCCATCTCCATCATCATCCTCATCACCCCCACCATCTCCATCTATTAGCTCCCCAGGATCCGTCAGCCATGGAAATAGATGCTCAACCCAATATGCAATATACTCTGCATTCATCCTTACATCCTCTATCTCCACCCACATATACCAAGGCAAGGGAATCATCTCTACTAGATGCATCACTACTTGATCATATGACAATAATGGCTTGAACTATGCCTGATCCCTCACTATCTGAGCATACATCTCGGAACCCCGTGGCATCCGCTGTATCCTGTAGAACTGCCTACCCAGTCTGTGCACCAACTACCTCTCCAGCACATAGGGTGTCCAACCAATCAGATACCTACTCCTGAATGTATATGGCAGCTCCATTACATCATTCTCCCACTCCTCGCACTCTCGATACGACCTCCTTACTACAATGTCAATCTCATCAATGACCCTACACCAATACTCTAATCTCCCGATCCATGGCTGAGATGTAATCATATCATATAAATGCACAAAACTGTCCCCATGGCCCCTGCCTCTAAAATGAATCGGTCAGGTAACTGGTAGATGCTCATAAGCCCATACCTGCAACAATGTTACTCTGCAGCCCAATCCTACTGATCCATGGTATACAAATTGATGAAGCTCATAATATAAATGTGCCAGTAGACATGGTCCCCAAGAAAATCTCGTATGTTGTGTCACTAATGTCTCCAGTGTGCTACCCCAGCCCACAACCAATCCTCATGTTGCCCTATCCAGACATAGGAACCCACTAATCACTCCTGCCAATATTGTTGGTAGTGCCAATCCAGTCTATGTCATCGTGTTCCATGCCACATTTCTAGCCCTCATCTCCAGTCCTAGATCCTGAAACACTCATCTTAGTGCATCCCTGTCTCCGTCTCGATCATAGGGAACTAACTCCCCTTCGATCGGTATCCTCAAAATCCTGTAAACATCCTCTAAGGTGACTATCATCTCACCCATCAGCAAATGGAAACTGCAAGTTGCTGAGTGCCATCTCTCAGCAAGCATAGTCAGCAAACCCATGTTTGCCCAAAACTCAGGCACATACAGAATATGTCGCAGGCCCATAGCCTAAACCGTTGCTCTCTCGTTAACTGTCAGCTCTGCTCACAGACTCTGAGTTGATGGGAATCTCTCCTATGACTCCAACATAGGTAGATACTCCTGCAGTCAAGCAAATCAATCATGTCAGTCATAGTGGCATTCCATGTTCATCACAAAATGCTGCTCTTTATCCTAGTGCTTATATTTATTATATGGCGCTCTATCCTAGTGACACTCACTGTTCATCACAAAGTGTTTCTTTTTATCCTAGTGGTACTCATTGTTCATCACAAAGTACTATGTGTTTTTGCACTCCCTGTTCATCACAAAGTACTATGTCTTGGTACTCCCTGTTCATCACAAAGTGCCTTGATCTATCCTATCCTAGGCCCTCTGCTTGAGTGTATCCTCTTGAGTAGTTTTCTAATTGGCAACGTATGTCCTATCACAGAATTGTCAATCCTAGCCCTATCTGCTATTCTAGTCTTCCCTAGAGGACCTTCTTGAGTGTATCCTCTCAGCACCTTATCCAATCAACAACGTATGTTCAACATAGAACTGTCGATTTGGCCTAGAAGACATAAACACACTTACATATTGCATATACGCGCCTGCTCTGCATAGACGCGCCTAAAATACATAGACGTGCCTATGCTCTACACATACACACCCATATAGCATAAACATGCTTGAAATACATAGACACACTCGCATTTGACACAAACGCTATGTCATTCATAGACGTGTTTGGCACAAACCCAGACACGCCTAGCCAACCCAGACGCGCCTGGCACTAGCACATACATGCCTTAGCATTTTTTGACCTTGTTTGACATATTCTAAAATGTGCATTTACTACCTACTTGGCATGCATTTATGACAACATTTATTACAACAAAGAACAAGGAGGTTTTGCGGTACTTATTGGCTCTCTTGCATTTGTTGGCCTCTGAAATCAGCGAACACGATCGAATCTGTGAACCAATGCCATCGCTGCTGACTACTGCTTCTCTATTCTCTCTCTGCACTATAATCTCTTGGATGTGTGGATGACAATGAGGATGTGTTCCCTCATAGTCTATCTTATAGACTACCCTAGCCCTCATCTCCTATGTTAGTCTTCTTTATCCCGTGACTCTATCACTCTATCCTATATGGTCAGTCCATTCTAGCCTTTCTTTCTTATCAAGAGATTGTCTGCAATCTTTCTAGACATTTTCATCCAATCTCTCAAGGGGGCATGTAATTCCCATCTTGGGGAAACTTTGTATCAGTTCTTCTTATCTTCTTTGAAACAACGTGACAAGCTGCATTATCTCAAAGAGGGGCAAAATGCACACCTAAAATTGTCATGTCTAATTAAATAAATATTTTATTTATTTAATTATTTTAAGCCTAATTCTTCTATTAATTGAACAACTCTTTATTTATTTAATTAATTCATTTATCCTCTTCTAGCCTTATTTCTCATTTGAATAAATACTTTTATTTATTTAAATTGTCATTTTCTAAATTAAATAAATACTTTATTTATTTAATTGATCCCACTTCTTTGATTAATTAAATAAATCTTTATTTATTTAATTAATTCATTAACCTTTTCTACCTATGACACATGTCATTCATCTCTTAATTCCTACACTACCTACCCTCACATTATTTTCTTATTTCCTTTACCTACCCTTTAATCATAGCCGACCATTTATCTTTTACACCTCTCAATCTTATCCCTCCATTTCTTATAGTGTCTTCTATATAAGGAGATGCTTCCTTCATTATCCAACCCTATGCATCCTGATCAGTTGACTCCCTAACTACACTATGCTTTTGAGCTCTCATATACGATCAAGCCTACTTGCAACCACATTTCCGTTCTTTGTTGAGCTCTTGTGCACACATAAAATCTGAAAGAAAATATATCAAGCAAGATCAATGGAGATAGGAAAAATGAAGATTCAAACCCTATTGGACATGTGATGGTATAATATTTGTGATTTTATTTGATTTGCATTGTCTTAGGTAATCCTCATATGTTATGGTGGATCTTTGTTGTTGTTAGGCTAGGGTTTTGTGGTTGAATTCATTTAGTCTTTCAATATTGTTGTTTCCACTTTTCACCATATACAAATACCCACTTCCGGATAAGAATTACGACCATCGGATCATATCTCCATGAAGAGTTTCCATCAATGACAACCCTAAACCAATAATCATCCATCGAAAACCACTAGGAACCACCAGATGAGTGTCAATTGCCAACAATCTCCCCCTTTGGTATTGATGGCAATACTTGTGAAAAATGACTACGTGTTGAGCAATGTACACCAGTTCAAAAGAATCAAAAGAATTTGCAAGGCTCCCCCTTAGACAAAGAATTCCACTGTTCAATACTGTACATTTTTCACCCTCTCTCCCTCTTTGACATAAATGCCAAAGATGGGCTGCTGCCCAAAATTTATATGCAAAAATATTTATAAGTACTTGAAGATGTCAACAAAAGTAGTCTTCAAAAATCCTAGGTGAGTATCCCACCCACTCTTCAAGTTGTCCAAAATTGTGATAAATGCACTAAATATAATAGCATGAATTTCTAATTCTCTTAGGTCAGATGACACAGGTTGGGCCATCTCCTTCATACATTCCACCTTAATATAGTATCCAACTGGGTGGTAATCAGGTTCTGAAGTTCACCCATTTTTCTAAAAAAAATGTCCGTGTCTACTTGAAGGCTTCAGATTTGATCATTTAGAGCTATAATCTGCCCTTCAAGACTTTTGGTTAATGTTACATTTGGATCAAATGACTGAGAAATACCAGCAAGCTTACCCTGGCAAACACCTATCAGCTTATCTATATCTACAGTGAATTTAGGCAAAATTAGGCAAGATTTTTACAATTTACCGGCTTCTAACAATGTGTTAGAAATAATCTATAATCTCTTATTTAATCTTACTCTATCATCTTCCTGAATGTTTTCTTTCTAAAATCCTTGAATTTATCCAAAACTTTCTATGTACCGGTCTTCTCCATAGAATTAAAACTATTATTTACACTGTTAATCAACTATAACAATTTACCAGAGGGGCTATTATTTGAATCTAACTATACATTAGGATCCCCCTTCTTCTAAATGTCAATTGACATCAAAAATAGCTTTTTATCTTTGGATTCCAATTTCACCAAATCTTGGCTAGCCCGGGCTTGCACAATAGTTGTGGGCATAATATTTTCTGCAAGAGACGTCTTTCCAAGATTAATAGAACCATCAAGATTAATAGGAATTTGAGGCGGGGTCCCTATAACTGGAGGAGTGAAAATTTCTACCCCTTTTCCTTTATCTACCTTAGCAACCTTATCCTCTTTTGTCTCTGCATCTTTCTTTTCTCCCTCATCCCCTTTATCTGTTGCATCTATGTTGCCACTTGGTGCAGTATCAACCTCTTGGATCTCAGGGGCTACAGAGATGTCCACTACCAAAGGAGCATCACTAGTCTCAGCATCAAGTGCAATGTTACCTTGATCTTCCAGATTATCCTCAGATTGAGTTTCAACCTTCTGACTTCTGAAAACACCTTGCTTATCTTCTGGCTGAGATGGTTTGAATGCATCCTTGTATAGAGGGTCATTCTGGATTATCTTTCTCCATACATCCTCTGTTGCTTTCCTCACCTCTTCCAAATTTCCAATCATCAATCTGTTAATCATGTTCTTACTCTAGAATTCTTTCTTTTTTGCCTCTTAAATCAGTCTCTTTTCTTCACTTTGAGAGACAAAGGTGAAAACATTTGTTAATTCTCTCTCTTTCATCTCCCTGTCAATCTTTCTTGTAGTCATTCTTCTTGTAACAATCAAACTATACAAATCCTTAGGTATGGTCTTTTACAATTAAACTAATATTTTGTTGAAATTGTGTAAATTTAATGCAACTACCTCCTCAAATTTTGTCTTATCTCCTCCATCAAAATTCTCATAGTATACTCCAAGATTCTTTAAGTTACCATCTACAATTATTTCATCAATTAACTAATTTGTTGTCAATGAGGGAACAGATTCAGATTTACCTTATTGAACACTGGACTCAGGTTGAGTCTTGATTTTCCTTTCTCTTTTAGGCCTTGTGATAGGAATAGGATCTGATTTTGTCTTTTTGCTCTGTTGGGCTCCATCAGACTATGACTTCCTCACCACTCTGACAAACTCTCCTTTCTTCTTCACCTTTCCTGCCTCCTCCTTAGATTCTATTTCTAAATCCACCAAAGATACTGCAACATAGGTTTTTTTAGACTTCTCCTTCTGCTTCAATACACCTTTCCCGGATGGGCTAGGTTTTGGCAGATTGTGTCACCAGAGCAGGAGCAAGCTTAGTCACTTTTGATTTGATCTTGGAGGGAATCGGATCAACCTTAGGTTTCTTGGTTTCCTCTTTGGCCTCCTTTTGCGTATAACTCTCCCTTTCTTTCTTCACCTCCTCTTGGTTGAAACCCATCTGTGTTGCAATTTCCTTAGCCATCTTAGTAACTTTTCTCTTCCAGGTAGGTGCAGTGAATTACATGTGTAAGCTGAGGTCCTTCTTCTTGAAAGTACTAAATCTCCCTTCCTTGGGATCTACTAGTTGACTCAGAAGATGTTGGGCATATGCCTCAAGTGTAATAGAGTCAAATTCATACCCCATGGGCATGATCCATACAATCCTAGGTTCCACTACTTCCATTAGGCATTGATCCTTGTCGACCATGAAGCAAATGGTTTGCTCATATTTTTCAACTATCTCCTTAGGGATCCTTTCCCTGCTCTTCATGGAAGCTTGGAAGGTTTTGAAGTATCCCCAAAGAGCAGATATTCTCATGGTTGCATCCCCAATTCCTCATAATCCCTCTTTGATATGCATGACCATTGGTATATCATAGGCCCATTGGACCTTCCCTTTTACATTGGATATCTCATTCAGGAAGTATAAGTCCAAGAAAATGAGAAGTGTCCCATATATGAATGTGTGCTTATTATCCTGCTTGATGTTCTTTAGATTGCTTAGCAATTCATTCAGGAAGGTTGTGCACAAGTTATACCTTTTCTCATCCTTGAGCATCTGGTATGTAGAGTAAATAGAAATACCGGAGACAGATTTGTACCTGGTTGACTAGTAAACCTTGTAACCAACTACCATTGATGCAAATTTCACATTATTCTCCAGAATGTCATTAATGGTCATCGATCTTCTATTAAACTTTGAGCCAGTGGTGGCTATCACCATTTTGTTTGATACTTTCCTCAAGCTGGGCACCTCACCAGTTTCAGCTAGGCCTGTCACATCTCTAATCACCTGCTTGGTGATCTTATGCAGTCTATCAAGCCATATAAGCTCATCAAGAACATGACTAAGAATGTACCAGATCCACTCAACTTTATCGAACAAAAAAAAAATGCATGAACTATGAGAAACCCTTGTCCTGAAGCACCTTGTACTCGGGTTTGAGATTGCCCAAACCATCAGCTAAATGTTTGTTGTAAATATCCATCATTCCACATTTCCAAGCTCCTCAAGATCACAGTGAATGTAAGCCCTGATATCTTCGCTATGAAGCACACCATAGGGAACCGATGAAAATGCACCTTCCGGATCATCCTCAACTGACTTGAAAGGGTGTTTCTTGAAAATAGGTCGGGCCCTATCCTCAATCTCAACCACCAATGGGGTAGCAATACTAGAAGCTGAAGCCATTTCGAATGCAAGCGTTTGTGAAAAAACAAAACCTGTATAGATAAATACCTTGCTTCACAACCGGGCATTGAGATTTGCTTTGAAGTCGCTAAAAACATTGTAGAAATCACCAAATCGCATTGCTCTCTTCTCTGCTCTATTCGCTTGATCACATTGTGACAAATGAAACTCTGAAATGTACTTTTATCCTTTGAAAACCTAATTTTCCACTGTAATAAATGCAGTAATCAGTTACCATGAGTTTCATGAAGTCGCATACTGGAGCATCAAATCATTATTGAAACTTCCAGTTATAATCTGTATACATGATTCAATCCTTCGGCAACATTCCAGAATTGATTGCAGACCACTGAAGAGGGGGTTCTTAGAATCTGCATGAAAAACTCCCCCTAAGGCATAAAGCCCTAGTTACCGGATGAAGATCTTGCACTGGATTCGGGTGCTGACCCATTGTTATCTTTAGATTCATCTTTTCTAACCCACATCTTCTCATGTTTATCTCTGATCTCTTCTACCTTCTCTTTTCCCTTCTCATCTAATTTGCTCTTTTCTACCAGAGCACTATTCTTTCTTCTACAATACTTTGCAATGTGACTGATTTTATTGCATGCACGACAAACAACATTATTATGCATAGGTCTAAAGTTCATCTGATTTTGTCTTGTCCTGCACTGATTAGAGATATGCCAGATTCTCAAACTTAACTTTCAACCGCCAGATGTAAACACTTAAAACTGAAATGTAGAAACATGAAACAAACAACCACAAGATCATAACACCATTATTTTTACGTGGAAACCCAAATGGGAAAAACCATAGTGGAATTTGAATCGACAATATTATTCTGCTATGGCCAGTCAAAAAACAATATTACAAAATAGGAATGCACAAGCATTCATGCACACTGCCTAGAGCTCATTGCTCAATTGCAATAACCTGGAAGGCTACAACCCTTAGGGAAGTCTCACTGACTTACAAAGTTCTTACAATGATGAATTACAATGTATGAACTTTAAAATAGCATCTACCATGCTTGGATGAGTTTTGTTTGAGTGGTGAATACATTGACTGGATCACCTTCTCTGTTCTGCTCTGTTCTACCCTGTACTCTGTCTCAGTTAGCTACTAGTTCAAAAATGAGCATGTGAAACTGCACCAAAATAGATTCTCGATCACCTCTCGCTCACATACAATTGCACCATACATCAAAAATATCACCCACACCAAACTTATATACCGATAACCACAAAATAGGTCATACATCATGTCAGGTTGAAGGTGTAATGTGTAGTCACATGTTGGCTAGACTGGATCCAAAAAGATAATTGTGGATCACCAAAACAATATCAAAATGATGTGTCTATGTCATCCCAATCAACAAGAACATGATTCAATGCACTGCAATCACCATAAAGATTTTGGACCCAAGAACACTTTGTTCTTCCTAAAATACTAGTTAATCAGCTACCGGTTAGCACTCGCTTTCGGATAAGAAGAATTACGACCACTAGATCGAATCTCCATGAAGAGTTGCCATCAATGACAACCTAAACCAATAATCATCCATCGAAAACCACTAGGAACCATCGAATGAGTGTCAATTGCAATCACACACTCCCACTAAAGTGGGGGCTAAATGTAGCATCATAAAATGTATTCCTATGCAATTCCATCCTCAATTAGGCCTCACTTTGGCATTCTGACATTCTATACGCTTGACCATGTTTGATTCTGCTCACATCGGCTTCCATTTTCAAGAAAAGGGTTAATTCCAAACCCAAGGTTTGACTTAGGCATACACCTATTCCCAATGACTTTCTTTTCTATTTGTGTGTAGGTGATTGGTTCAAGAGCTGTAAATCTAGAACTAGGTAGAGTAGACAAAAACAATCAAAGCTAGCTTTTGTAGGTGCAAAAAATGAAGGACAAATTCACTCCACACTACTTTTTCTGACGAATTCCCCGCAAAACTTCTAAGGTGGACTCTAAGCAACATTTTGGTTATGAATCAATTAATTGTGCTTGCATTTGACATTCAAGGGACATATTCACTCAAATCTACTTTGTCATGATTTTTAAGGCCCAATTTCTAGTCATTGGTTCCATTCATATTCTTTGTCTCAAATATGTAGTTACAACTTCAAATCAAATATGCAATTGTCTATTTATGTTAACTTATTTCAATTTTTCATCTTTAACCCTAGATTGAGCATTCAATTCTTATATTTTTAGTATCCAATACAACCCCACAAAAAAGAGGAGTGAGATCTAATTGGCATTCTACCCTTTTTATACAAAGGAGGTTGAATCTATTGATTTCATCTCCTCTCCAATGTAATGTGTAGAAATAGGTATAGGTTACATGTCTAAACTTATAAACACCTATTTTCCTACATCACACTTATTATAGAGAATTAAGCCAATCTGTGAAAAATATGATTTAATGAAATAAATGAGCTAATTCTAATATTCAATACATTAAAAAGATAAGTTTATTGAAAATATACCAAAATGTGAACAAATAAAAAATATCTAGAGATATCAATTTTGAGTTATTTTATTTGGTTAAAAATTATTCTATTTACTTAAGGATTATTATTTACTTCAGAACTTATTCAAGAATGCTTTTATTTATTTTAATTTTATTTAAAGACTTATTTTTATTTACTTAAGAGTCAATTAATAGTTTTGGTTTTTTTTAAATGTATTAGTTATGTTTTTTTGTTTATATGTAATTGGTCACGTCGTGACACTCCATATCATGTTGTCAATATAGAATGTCACTTGACATAATTAATTACCTTGATCTAATGATTGTCTCGGAGTCTATTTTAAAATAGAAAATATTTGTAGATCATTTTAAAGTGTTTTTTGTTTAATCTTGACTATATGGATTTGATATATCACATGAGAATGAACTATGTCTAAAAAGCTTGTTCACCTTCACCTTCTCAATATATGACAATTTATAAACACGTGTGTGTGCGTGTGAATTTAACATGAACATGAATTTTATAATATATGAACATTATCAATTAAAATAAAAATAAGTGTAAATTCTAACATAAATAACTTAAAATATCTTACATACACTTCATTAAAAATATGAAAATAATTCACTCTCAAAAAATCTATATTAAATTTTCACATAAATAAGATAAATATATTAAAAAATAATCTCTCTCAAATAACTTGTAAATAAATATATCTAAAATATCATAATAATAATTAATTTATAAAAAAACCATCTAAACTACTAAACCATTCCACAAATTAACTTGATATATATATATATTTATTTACAACCAAACTAAACTTTCTCCCACATTGGACCCAAAAGGTGAATAAAGTTGTTCTCATCATATTAATGGTTAAACTTTCATTCCATTACAACTAATGGTACAAATTATTTGAATAGATTTGTACAATTCCATGAAAACTTTTCTTGGTTATAATTCCCTAGTCAAATACTTGGGAAATGGAAAGGGTCACTTTGTCGTTGGATATTTGGGTCTTCATTAATTTGACACTTAAAGAGGTCATGGAAGATTATTTCCAAAAGCTTTAGGTTTTGTAAGTAAAGAGGAAATGCAGCACTTTTGAGGTGTAATTAGGTGGGAAGATGTGTCGTTTGTGAACATTAACATTAATTACATTGTAGTTGAGGACCACTCTAGTTATGAACATTAACATAAATATAAACTAGAACATTAACATTAATATTATTAAATTAATTACATTATAGTTGAGGACCATCTTATATTTATTATGATATATGATTAGAGTTGAGGACCGTGTATATGCAGAGGTCTCATTCCATTTAGGTCTTTATCTCTTGGAATGGAGAGTTTGGAAAAGTTGTCTATTTTGAATTACTTTTTATTTTATTTTTTTTGAGATGTTTTTTATTTTTTATTAAAATAAATTGTTGTATTCATCTTGAATTATTTTTAAATCGAGTTTATATATGTTTAATTTTAATTACATTGTAGTTGAGGACCACCCTATGCTTATTATTAAAGTTGAGGACCATGTGTATGCAGATGTCTCATTTCGTTCAGGTCTCTATCTCTTGGAATGGAGAGTCTGGGAAAGTTGTCTATTTTAAATTACTTTTTCTTCTTCTCTTTCTTCTTTTTTTGAGATGTTTTTTATTTTTTATTAAAATAGACTGTTGTATTCATCTTGAATTGTTTTTAAATTGAGTTTATATATGTTTATTTTTAATTACATAGTAGTTGAGGACCACCATATGCTTATTATGATTGCCATGTGTATGTAGAGGTCTCATTTCATTCAAGTCTCTATTTCTTGGAGTGGAGAATCTGGGGAGGTTGTCTATTTTAAATTACTTTTTCATTTTTTTGAGACGTTTTTTTTAATTAAAATATATTATTGTATTCATCTTGAATTGTTTTTTAATTACATAGTAGTTGAGGACCACCCTATTCTTATTATGATTTCACATGATTAGAGTTTAGGAACATGTGTATGCAGAGGTCTCATTCCATTCAAGTCTCTATCTCTTGGAATGGAGAGTCTGGAAAAGTTGTCTATTTTAAATTACTTTTTCTTCTTCTTCCTCTTCTTCTTTGCAACGTTTTTAATTTTTGATTAAAATAGATGGTTGTTGTAGACACCTAAAAATGGTCAACGCTTGCGGAATCATACTTTAACATTTGCGCATTGCCTCATTTTAGGTTTTTGCATCGCATTAACATTTCTTCCATGTTTCACACTTGGTCTTTATCATTTGCGAGCATCGAGTCTTTCTTCTGCATTCTTCAATCATCTCATTCTCAAATTTGGTCTTGTCAATAATACTATCCAGTCATGATTTTGATCGATTTTATCCTGTTGCATCAATGTGCGTGCTAATTTGTCATCATTTTGGACATCGTCAATCCTAATTAGGGTTTTGTCCTCTTATCAATCTTGTCGTTTTGTCATCAATCCTTATCATTTTCAATCTTGTCATTTTTACGATCGATTTGTCATCGATCGTTGTCATGTTCGATCTTGTCATTTTTGCGATCGATTTGTCATCGATCGTGGTCATTTTCAATCTTGTCGTCTTGCAGTCTATTTTGTCATCTTGTCAATTTTGTCATTTTGCGATTAATTTGCCATCGATCATTGTCTGTCTCAATTATGTCAATTTGGATCAATTAGTCATTGTTCCTTGTCAATTGGCGCATTTATCAATCAAATCATGTTATCACATTGGTCATTTTATCAATTCAAAATCATGATCGATATCAATTATCCTCAATCAAGACCTAATTGTCATTCTCATTGCTAATTCATCTTCTAGGGTTTCATGATTTAATCATTTAACCTTGTGTGTCATTTCTTCCTCTAGGATTAATAAATTATTTATTTATCCTAAGTCTTCTCATCGTAATTAAATGTTCATTTAATTGGCTAATTATTCCTCTTTTTGTGAATTAATTAATAAATGACAAATTATTAATTAATTTACCTAATTCTTAATTTCCTAATTCCTCTTTTTCCTATTTTTCTAATTTCTTAATTCCTAATTTCAATTTCCTCCTATTTCATCTCCTAATTCCATGGGAATGGCATTTCAAGTTGTCATAATTTGTCATAATTGACAATCAATCAATTTTGACATAGAAATTTGTCATATTTTGTCATAATCATCAATCAATCAAATTTTGCATAGAAGGTGCATAATTTGTCATAAATTGTCATAATTGACATAATTGATTTGCAATTTCCATTTGAATTGAATCAAGCTAATCTTGTCTTTTCTCCAATTTTTCTATAAATTGGATGAATTTCTTCAATCTTGGCTAATAATGAGAATGAGGCTAATCAGATCATCGAATTTTTAATCACTTTGTCAAATCACACTTCGAGTACTCTTTTGCCAATGTCAATCTTGATTTCACATTAGGTTTATGCACTTGAAGGTGAGATCCACAACAAAACTATTTGGAGAAGAAAGAAGAACAATGGAGCCGCATGAAGGAAGCATTTGGATTTACATCCGGTTTGCATAATCTTTAGTTTTGAATGTTTCATTTTCATGTCTCTATTGAGTGTGTTTAGGATAGATCATTGCAATTTGCTTTTGTGATTGAGCTATGACTAATATTCCTATATGCTTGTGATGATTTCCGATTTCCTAGCTACATTAATTGGTGAACCCGATGTGAACACTAACCATCTAACCCCTTAACTGTGTTTTTGAGTGTTTTTGAGTTGTTTTGCAAGTCAAAAACCCAAAAAATAGGGTAATGCAGGGCTTTCTGGGGACTTCTACTCCTATGTCAAGCAACTTGCACCTGTGTCATGACTTCTGCGCTAGTGTCATGACTTATGCGCCTGTGTAAAGTCCAGAAACAGAGGTAAAAAGGCAGTGTTTTACTTGAAAATTGTCTTGTTTTTGCATTCTGTTTTCTGTGTTTTGGTTTTTGGTACTAATTATCTGTGCAGCATCTTGGCATACGCATGGCAACGACAACAAATGAAACTACTAACATGTTTTATGCAGAATCGATAGTTAAAGAATAAACACCTCAAACTTCTAACTTGGGTTTTGCAGGTTGCCTTGGAGAAACAACTAAACTTGGTGTTTGTCATTAATGTTTTAGGCACCTAGTGATTTCTAAATAGGTTGGAATGAACATGTTTTTGCTTTGATTGTTGAGTGTGACATTGGAGTAGGAGAGTATGCTCTCATCCTTCTTAGGGTGATCAGAAATCCAGATCTTCGATACCATACTCATTGTTTTGATTGTGTGTCACCTTTAGAGGGCCTCCCTTCTCGACCATTTTCTTTTGCAAGCAAGTGACAATCGTGAGAAGGGAACAACCCAAAGTGAGTACGGCTAGAATACCTTGGCATTCTAACTCACTATAAACAAATACCTAATGAGCAAAAGCTTTGAAGGAAGGGTTACGTGGGAATTGCAGTTACTTGGGAAGTGATGACCCTTGAACTCTTTCTCATATCAACATCTAAGTAGGGCCTCAAGGTCTAAATCGTGCTTGCGCGACTACATTTTTTTGGTATCTTGATGGGCTTAATGTCTCAATCACGCTTGCGTGACATCAAGGAGTAACACTTAACAGAAATCCTTACTACACACTTTGTATTTAGAGGCCAAAAACCCTTCTAGTTGCTTGAGAAGGACAAATTCAGATACTTGGAAGAGATACTAAGTTCCCCATGGGGAGATTTCCATGGGGACTGATGCTTGGCTGCCCTGAGAAGTGAGTGTCGTGGAGGGGAGCCCGTGGGGTCAAGCATCTATGTATTCTCCTTGAATCCCATAACAAGTCTACCTCTCAAGTACCTAATGTCCTTGCCTACCATAAGAAATGTGTGAATGAGCATGATTGTCTTGAGTTTATGTTAAAATATCTTGTTATCTTTGCTTGTCAAAAGTTGAATTGCATCTCATTTCAAGAACAAGGCAAATTGATTCAAAACAAGGCTAAACACAAGAGCATTTCATCCAACAAACTTCAGAACACCTTCAAACATGGTTGTCAAACATTGTTCAAAGTCTTGTCTCAACATTCATGTCACTTAGATCTAGGTTCATCCTAGGTGTCCATTTTGCAAAGTCATTGTCAACTATCAAGGTTAAGTTTCACCTAAGTCATACTCCTTTGCATATCAATAAGGGTCATCCATTTGCATGTGTCCTCTTGCATTAGAGTAATACCATTGTCATTATCATATCATATTAGGGTCACTTGCATAGTAATTGTCCCTTTGCATATAGTGCCAAAAACTAGGTTTTGTCATACTTGAGTAATCCAAATCTTTGATAAACCCTAAGTCATTGTTAGGAAGTCTAGACCTTATCAAACCTTTTGTCCTTTTGTCATCAATGTCATTTGGTCAAACCTAGCTTAGTATCCAAGCATATAGGGGAGACATTGTCATTTTGTCCTTTTGCCACTTGGTCCTTTTGTCCTTTGAGGTCTAGACATCATTTCAATTTCCTAAGGGTCTAATTTTTAGATTTGCATTCCAAAAAGTTTGTCAAAATCTTGAAAAACAACCAAAAACATAGGTTGCATTCTTGCCATAGATTGCATTCTCATTCATTTAGTTTGCATTTAGTTGCATATCATATATTGTCTTTGAAAAATTCCAAAAATATTGCATTTGCATAGTGACATGTCTATTGAAACAAGGTTCCAAGCACCAATGATGCAACAAAGTTTGACATATCAACCGACAATGCAATCACAATTATATCCAACCCAACAACAAGGCAATATCGATCAAACTTTTTATGATGAAACAAGTCTCCAAATACAAAACTAGATGAGAAACTAGCTGAAGAAGAGGAGATATTGGAACAAAGAGTGAAAAACATTGCAAAGAATAGATCACAAATGTCCAAAATGTTTCAAAAATTGCCAGGTCGAAATCCAAAGATTGAGCCAATTGATGTAAGATCTCTTCTTGAACGATCAGACATACCAGCTCTCCTCTCCCAAATAGAGATGATGAAACAATTTCAAGAAAGGAGACAACATCAACAACAACATTATGTTCCTCCACAACAAAAACAAGAAGGTGTTTACTATCAATCAGATTTTCAACCAATACAACCAATGGTTCAACCAATTGTTCAACATATACAACCAACACAACCAATGGTCCAATTTCAACAATATGTCCAACCAACTATACAATGTCAACAAATAGTTCAACCAATGGTGGAATATCAACAAGTTCAATCAACATATCAATGTCAAGAATCACAACCAAACATTCAAAAACAAAGGTTGGAGCACACACCAACCCAAGTTTCAAACACGTCAGAACAATTAAACCAAGTCCAATATCAAAACATGACATGAGATTGGAACCAACTCCTTTCCAAACAAGTTCAAATTCCAGATCCAATCATGTCAAAACCTTGAAAGAAAGGTGGCTTTATTTCAATGCTCTTAAGGAAATTACCAAGTGAGTTTATTGAGGAAGATCAAGATAATACACTTATGTCTAGCAATGCCTCATCCCCCCACGAACAAATTGACTCTCCAGTGGCATCTATCCCTGCACCTTTAGAAGTTTTACAAGAACCTTCTATATTGTCCTCATCAAACAATACACCCAGGGATGCAATTACCCAAGGGCTATCCATAATTGATTGCCACGATAATCCAATTCATGATGCACATCCTTGTCATGTTTCAAAAATACAAGACCCAATGCCACCATGCACTTTATTGCCATTACCTATTTTAGAGGACCCCATTTGAAGTCCCTCTTCCTCATGTTCAAGCATTGATTCCTTGTCAGAATCCATCACAAATGTTCAAAGTGCATCCCCTTCGTGCCAAAGCATTGATACCTCACCAAAATCCCCCATGCATATTCAAAGTCCAACCCCATGTCAAGAGGATAATTTAGAGCATGAAGGAATGAGTCCTAAAGAAAATCAAGATCAAGATCCTGAAACCTTATCATCCCATCCAATTGTTGACCAAGATCCCATGTTCCCAGACACTCACGATGATTCCCCTATTCTTGTCCTTCCTATTTCAAATCCCATTGACATTCCACTTCCTAAGCAAGATCAAGATATCCCAGTTCATCCAATCCCAAACGATCCCCTTCCATTTCATGAAAAAAATGTCCTTTCAAATCCCACTGACATTCCACTTCCTAAGAAAGATCAAGATATCCCTTCCATCCTTTTCGAGGATCCCATTAAAAGTCAAGAGCAAAGCACCTTTAAAGAGGAATCCGATGATCTTCCTCCTTTTCAAGATCAAAGTATCCTTCTAAATTCATTTCCAACACAAGACCCTATCATTCCTTTAGATCCTCCACAAGATCCACTTGTTCCTTCATCTCCTTGTCATAATGCTCCATATACACTCCAAGATCGCATTTCTTTTGATGATCCCATTATTTCTCCCATTCCATCTCTTAAAGAGCCTGTCATTGAACCATGTCCACTACACAATCCTAGTCACCCTCATGATCCTAATCCCCCTCATGATTCTAACATGTCAGTGCAAGATGTTCATGAACCCTCGACATGCACAATGGGTTCTTCCACTTTGGTGAAATCCAATCCACTTCAAGATCTCATTATTTCTCTCATATCATATCCACCTCATAATGGACTCACGTCTTCTTCCCAAAGAAAAGAGTATCCTACAAGTCAAGATATTCATAAAGGCAAAGGAGTATACCTTCATGAGAAAGAACCCCTCCATATCAAAGAAGATCTTAAGGGTCATGTCTACACAACTCACTCTCAAGACGTTGGTATCCCTCCATCAAAATCAAAACATACACCTTCCCCATCATCCCTTACATCCATCTTAGGTCCTTATATCCCTTCATCCTCTATGCAAGGTCAACAAAGGCACACATCCTTGAGTAAATTTCATCCATCCAAAAGAAGTCCATTTCGTTCATTTCCATCCATGCATTCCTTTCCCCCTCCAAGCAATTTGGATGCCAAGTATAAAAGTCATAAGTCTAGAAATCCACATGTATTCAAGGATCAACATGTCCAATATAATCGACATGTCAAAACAAAGAACAATATGATCTATAAAGAAAAAAATATATCCAAAAGGCCACAAAGGCCCATTGCTCAAAATACAGCAAAGTCAAAATATATATGGGTTCCTAAATCCCTTGTGCAAGAAATGCACTCCAAGGAACCACAAAAGCATGAAAAATCAAAAACCATGTGGATCCCTAAGCAACTCCTTGAAGCACAAAAGCCTAAAAAAACATCAAAATTGGCATCCAAAGTTGCTATTCCTCCATCACCTTCTTCATCCATTTTGGGCCCTTATGTCCCAAAATCCCAAGCTATTCCTTCATCAAAATCTCAATATACAAAATACGTATTTCCTCCATCAGTCCATCACCCCTCAAGGTGTGTGCCAATGTCGATCTTTCCTTCATTTCCATCTGCTCAAGCCCAATTCTTCCAATACCCTATCCACTATCCAATGCATATTTTCCATCCTTCGATCCCTCTGGTCCAATCCTTTGCATAAATTTTTGCCTTAGTTTCATCTCTTTTTCCATGTCCTTATCCTACCAACATCTTTGAGCATACTTTTCAAGGTCATGGTCCATTTTTGTTTTTTCAAGGCTACTATCCAAAAAAAAAAAAAAAGATGCTTGAGTCCTTCTTCCATCCCCTATCATGTGTCCATCTTCTATTGAAAAAGCTCAAAAAGTAAAAAAAAAGTTAAAAAAGTGAAAAAAAAAGACAAAAGAAAAAAAAGTAAAGAAAAAATAATTCGTCCACTGGTGAAAACCTGGCAAACAGGCGCCTTGGGCAAGTACCATGATGAAAACCTAGCAAACAGGCGTCATGTGTAATTTATGAACTTCTTGCACACCACACTTGGGGGCAGGTTTTATCCTATCATATCCTTTTGTCCTTCATTGTTTCATTATCCTATCATACCATGTCATTACTCTTCATATCCTATTGTCCCTCATGTCCAGTTTCCCTTTCCACCTTTGATCTTGACAAGGCTGAGGATCATCATGAGCATCATGCATCTTGTTTGCAGCTTTTAGTCTATCATAGCTTTTGGTCTTTATCCATTTGCTTATTACAACCTTTCATCCATATTCCCTGGCTTCTTGCAACTTTTTGTCACTATCCCTTCGCCTACCCCGACCTTTAGTCCATGTCCCTTATCCATTCTTGGTCTTGCTTATCCTATCCATATCTTATCACTATCCATACACCCTTTTTTTTTCCTTGATCTTAATCTGACATAAGGACGCAAAATTTAAACATGGTTTCAAAAACCTCTTGACATGTCCCTCATGCCATGTCACTGCTTTACATTGTCATATCCAGTCTCTTGTCTCATCATGCCATAGCCCTTGAAAATTGCATCCGCATTATCTCCATGATAAAAGGCCTTTGTCTTCCCTCTATCCACCATCATTTCAGCAAGCCTATTTATTCACTTGTCATATTCCTCGTCTTGCTAGACACTAGGGGCAAAATCATAAAAAATTGAAAAATGTCCTGAAATAATTCAAAAAAAATTGAAAAATGTCCTGAAATAATTCCAAAAAAATTGAAAAATTTCCTGGAAATAATCCAAAAAAAATTGAAAAATGTCCTGAAATAATTCAAAAAAAGTCAAATAAAGTCCTGAAAAAAATCATAAAAAATAAATTGAAAAATGTTTTGAAAAAATCCCTAAAAAGTCATATAAATGTCTTGAAAAAATGAACACAAACACATTTCAAAACATTAAAATCCAAAAACATGCCTTTTGCAATAAATATTCGCTTGATGCATAAGACAAATCACTGAGTATACATCCAAGGACACACAATCATACATTGTGCTTTACTGAAATCATGCATAAATAGATGAACTTTTTCAATCAAACTAGACATTCAAACTGATCACAATTGTCATATCAATCGAACGTTACCATCAATATCATTTGTCCTTGTCTCTACTATCATGGGTCTTATACAGGGTGTGGTATACTCAAAACCAGACTGTGTCCTGTCTTAGACGGGGTACCGCATGTCCTAAAACCAGACATCATGATCGTCCTATCGGCACTTTCAACTTTTGACAATGAAGATCAAGGTGTTTGTTTGATTTGTTGGAATTTGTACATCTTATCTTTTTATTGATTTATCTTTGGCTTCGGTCATGTTCCTATGTTGCTCGATGATGTCATTGAGTGATTTAGAGTGACCGGGATGGTTCATGGTCCTTTTCTTTTTGTTGTGATTGTTGTTTGTCTGTGATGTGTCTATCTTTTGCAAAAAGGGTTGCATTTTAGCTCTGGCCTTCCATGCCATGATGCGACGCATCCATTTTGCTACATTAAATAATGGTTCTCACCTACAAAGTGCATTACTGAAAGCAAGTTTTTCTTCATCTCTAATTGTTCTTTGTCTAATTTCTGCTTACTAACATTTCTTCCGATCCCCGATTTTCAGTCCGTTTGCTCCTATCATTTTCTATCATTTTTATTGATCAATTGGCCTCTTTTCTGGATGTTTCCAGCCAATTCCTCGAGGGGGCATGCATATGTCATTGTCAGTTGTCTGGGGCATTTTCATTATTGTTCTTTGAAACAACGCTTAAAATCGCATGGTCTCAAAGAGGGGCAAAATGTAGACACCTAAAAATGGTCAACGCTTGTGGAATCATACTTTAACATTTGTGCATTGCCTCATTTTAGGTTTTTGCATCGCATTAACATTTCTTCCATGTTTCGCACTTGGTCTTTATCATTTGCAAGCATCGAGTCTTTCTTCTGCATTCTTCAATCATCTCGTTCTCAAATTTGATCTTGTCGATAATACTATCCAGTCATGATTTTGATCGATTTTATCCTGTTGCATCAATGTGCGTGCTAATTTGTCATCATTTTGGACATCGTCAATCCTAATTAGGGTTTTGTCTTCTTATCAATCTTGTCATTTTGTCATCAATCCTTATCATTTTCAATCTTGTCGTTTTTACGATCGATTTGTCATCGATCGTTGTCATGTTCAATCTTGTCATTTTTGCGATCGATTTGTCATCGATCGTGGTCATTTCCAATCTTGTCGTCTTGCAGTCTATTTTGTCATCTTGTCAATTTTGTCATTTTGCGATTAATTTGCCATCGATCATTGTCTGTCTCAATTATGTCAATTTGGATCAATTAGTCATTGTTCCTTGTCAATTGGCACATTTATCAATCAAATCATTTTATCACATTGGTCATTTTATCAATTCAAAATCATGATCGATATCAATTATCCTCAATCAAGACCTAATTGTCATTCTCATTGCTAATTCATCTTCTAGGGTTTCATGATTTTATCATTTAACCTTGTGTGTCATTTCTTCCTCTAGGATTAATAAATTATTTATTTATCCTAAGTCTTCTCATTGCAATTAAATGTTCATTTAATTGGCTAATTATTCCTCTTTTTGTGAATTAATTAATAAATGACAAATTATTAATTAATTTACCTAATTCTTAATTTCCTAATTCCTCTTTTTCCTATTTTTCTAATTTCTTAATTCCTAATTTCAATTTCCTCCTATTTCATCTCCTAATTCCATGGGAATGGCATTTCAATTTGTCATAATTTGTCATAATTGACAATCAATCAATTTTGACATAGAAATTTGTCATATTTTGTCATAATCATCAATCAATCAAATTTTGCATAGAAGGTGCATAATTTGTCATAATTGACATAATTGATTTGCAATTTCCATTTGAATTGAATCATACTAATCTTGTCTTTTCTCCAATTTTTCTATAAATTGGATGAATTTCTTCAATCTTGGCTAATAATGAGAATGAGGCTAATCAGATCATCGAATTTCTAATCACTTTGTCAAATCACGCTTCGAGTACTCTTGTGCCAATGTCAATCTTGCTTTCACATTAGGTTTATGCACTTGAAGGTGAGATCCACAACAAAACTATTTGGAGAAGAAAGAAGAACAATGGAGCCGCATGAAGGAAGCATTTGTATTTACATCCAGTTTGCATAATCTTTAGTTTTGAATGTTTCATTTTCATGTCTCTATTGAGTGTGTTTAGGATAGATCATTGCAATTTGCTTTCGTGATTGAGCTATGACTAATATTCCTATATGCTTGTGATGATTTCTGATTTCCTAGCTACAATTATATTCATTTTGAATTGTTTTTCAATCGAATTTATATCATTTATTTTTAATTCAATACAAAAAATATGCAAATAAATATGAAAATTTCATGAATGTAATATAAAATTATCACTATCTCTTTATTCATTAATTGACCTATAATTATTATATTTTAAAAAAATCTCTTTTGAAAATGAATAAATGTCATAATGATTAGTAAATTATATAGTTAATAATTGCTCAAGATATAACTTGTTTAATTAAAATATTTTACTTTTTGTGAAGACAATTTTACTAATTTGAGATAATTGGTAATACCCAACAATAAATTATTATAAAATATATATAGAAAAAAAAATAGTTAAAATTTTGAGAAATATTAATTTTGATATTTTAGTTATAAAAAATTTAACCTCTCTATATATTAATATAACATTTTAGGCTTAAGCCTTTTACATACAATTACATATAAGTTTTATTGTTAATTTTGATTGTGATATGATAAATAATCAATGAATTAATCCCATTTATTTTGATATAAAAATATGTGTACATGTAAAACACAGATTTAAAAATTAAAAAAACAAATAGTTGCATGATTTTTATTTTTCTTATTAAAATAAAATAAAATATAAGTATATTAAAAGTTAGACATATAACATAAAATATTCTACTTTATTAAAATTATTAATTATTTTTATCTATGATAAGGGGTGGAGATACTACGTATCATTAGATTAAGTGATAATATATGGTACTAGATTTGATGGAATAGATGTAAGGTGGCAAAGAAAGGAGAAATTGTATGGGAAAGGCCCATAACAATTGGAGGTGGAATCAACATCTTCTTGAATAATAAGGTTGTCATAATGATTCAACTAAGGTATGAAAATGGGATTTAATTTTATGTCATTGTTGGGTGAGCAGTGCTTCTGATCAAATTATTGAGGAAATGAATTATTTCACGATGATAAGAAACGGTAAGATAATAATGCTACATGTTAGGGAGAAGCCCATAGATGGAAAAAATAAGGAAGAGGATAAGATAATATGGGAAGATATTTTGGATAAATTCATAGTCTTTCTAGAGTGGTAAATTACAGTTCCATGTAATGATGGGAGTTAAGGAAAAAAAAATTGATGGCTTCCTTGAAGGAATTATATTAGGTATGACAATGTTGTTTCCTAACCCCAAGAAATTCAAGAAAATAAACTTTGGTGCAACACATCCACTAAGTTGTGCAACCTTGTTATTAAATTCAACTAGGATGTACCTTCTAGATGATGAAAGATATGCAAATTTAGGTGCAAGTCTTCTAAAAAGTTTAGCTTAGTTATTTGTATGGCTTAAGTGGGAATACCAACTATTTACACTATTTACTTTAGGAGCTAGTTGTTAGGAAATTAATGTCTCAACCTAGCAATAATGAAAAGGTATCATTGATAAAAAGGTTACTATTGATACACGAGCAACATGAGTTCAAGGGTAGCACCCCTGACAATATGGGGATGCAAGGGGGTCACCCCTCACTGGCCCCAATCCTATCAGCGGGTAGGGGCCCAGGGGGGTAGCATGTCCTAGTGGGTGTTTTGGGGGGCAGAGCCCCCAAAACAAAATTTCACTTATAATTTATCATTGTGAATTTTGATTGTTTATCATTAGGTCATAGATCTAATGATGGATATTTTGTGTGTTTGTTCTCTCTATAAGGAAGCCTTATTTTATGAGGGCATTGTATTATGGTTGTGTATTATGATATATTTGAAGAGTCTGATAGCTATTGAGTTGCCTTTGGATCTTTGCTGGTGATACTCTTGTTGGAAAGAGACACTGTACAAGTCATCTGGTGTTGTTATTGATGGAAATTCTATTCAGAGATCCTATCTGTAGTTCAAGATTTTTTTATATCAGAAGTTAGAATGAAGATTTGGTTAAATCTGATGAGTTAGAACAAAGCATCTGATAGAATGTACTATTTTGGTCAACATTTCATTTTTGTTGAATATTTTGTGTTGTGGAAGCTAGAGGAAGATAGCTAAATTTCTGGAGTACCTTATGTTAGACACAATGTACCACTGAGAGGGGGGTGAATCAATAATTCTCAAACTTTTCCCTTCTAACTATTCTATATGAGCATACCGGTTATTAGATCTAACTCAAAATAGACTTACTGGTTAGTGGGGAGACCAACTCAAATGCAAGCACACAAAGCAACATCATATAACACCATCATATATGATGTAAACCCAAGATGGAAAAAACCTCGGTGAGCAACGTTGTTGGAGTCTACTGCTCCAATCCAACCTCACAATCAAATATGTTACACTGTTTAGGGATACAACCAAAGGAGCTACAACCCCTGATTTAGGGCACCAACCCAAGGAGCACCAACCCCTACACCAAGCTACAACTTAGTGTTCACAAATATAATCTTTGAATACAAAAGTAGTTATTCTGTTACAAGTGAATCTTGCAACCATTTCATGTACCTCACTTCTATCGTTGAGACACCTTCTCTACTACACTATCTCACTCTTCTTCTACTCTCATTTGCTGCTACCTTTTCTGGTAAACTCTACATGTTCACCTCTGCTCTCCTTTTTCTCCACTGCATCTCCTCCTCATTGTTCTGTTGGATCTCCTCCTCACTACTCTACTCTCCAGTCCTCTCAATTGTCTCCTTGTCAGTGCAAGCACCTACCGGTTATCTCCTCGAATGCACTCTAGCTGGTATATTAGTTTCTCAAACCATACCGGTTCACTCTTTGTTAAACTCTATCACTGGTTAACCTTCACTCTCTCAGACACTCTTCTCTTCTTCTATTTACACTCTAACTGATCTAGCTTTCTTATGCAGCACTCAAAACACTTTGCAACAACACTATCTTCTTCTCTTTAGCAGTGCTTAACTATGTCTTTGGCCTGCATATTTATAGCCTGTTTTTCCTGCCAAAAGCCTATTCAAAATCTAGGCGGTTAGGGTTTCCTCATCATCCTCGAGGCAAGCCAAACCAAAATCAATCTTGCTCGATCTGATTTCCCTGACAGCCAACTATACACCTCTGCCATTAACATGTCTTCTTGATCACACCTTCTATCTTTGACAATCTACTTTTTAACCCTATCGACTGATCTCTTGGTCAAACATCAAGATCGGTCTTTATGTTTCTTTCATCTGCCTCAATCTCCTCAATTACTCTTAGTTGGATCTTATTTGTCATCTAGACCTCAAGTCGCAAACCTCTACAACACGTCTCGTGATTTGTGGGATCTACCATTAATGTTGACCAACTCTGCAACTACCTCATTGATGTTCATTCCATCTGCCACTACATGCAAGTTCGCCACCTTGACTCCATTTGGCACCCATGTCGACCAACTTCCAGCTTGAATCTCCATGTCGGTCCAGATAGGATCACCGACCAAACACTCTACCAATTCATCTTTTCTGCTGGTTTACTAACCCTGCCGATGTTTTACACTATACCGGTTAACTCCTCCTATGTGTACTATACTGAACTATCGGTGGAACTCCTCAACTGGTCATCAGACATGTCTATCCAAAGCATTCTCATCTTCATCAGGTATGGAGTCTTCTTTATCTGTACCTTGTCCATATTATCAATCGACTTGCACCCTGGTAAAACCTTCTTCATGACACCATGTCATCATCCTTCAACAAACTACATCTGGTCAGCCTTGCCTTCTCCCTAATCATCTTTGACCATGTCTCAACTAGTTTGTCAATGTGACAAACTCATCACCCATCATTTGTATCGGCATCTCAACATGCCTTCTTAGACATTCTAGTGCATAACACTGATTTCATGCACTCAAGGCATTCCTTTGATTCATCGGTAGATCTATTGTAACCCTTCAAACACTTGCCTTTGCCTCATCTCATAGAACTATGATGCATACTAGTAGATAAGTTCCACTTACCGGTGAGAGTGAGTCTTTTTTATCTACATCTTATAGTGCACTCATGTGGCATCTCATGATGATTGCAACTTCATCTAGTGGGAGTCCTACTATTCTGTACCCTCACAACATACTAATGACCTGTTCATCCTTATCCTCTTGTTTTGATGTGATTTTGATAGCATTCTGCCTCTTCATCACAAATAGTCGATCAAGAACCTTTCCCAACTTGCTTGTGCACTGGTCATCATCTTGTCCGTTGACAACCACTCACTTGGTTGATCTGACTAATCTATGTCAACACATCACTTACCAGTTGACATCCTTTTCTTACTGGTGACTTGTACTCCTCCTTGATAGTGTTGCTCATAACGTGTTCCTCTCATATCAGTATTCATCCCATACCGGTTGACATCAATGACAACCCAATGCCAACAATATCCCCCTTTGGCATTGATGTCAACTCATATAGTATTTGCCATACTACATACTGCTTATCCCCCTTTCTCCAATCCATGGATTTTTAACACATGTAGTATGTTGTGTACTACAGAATCATTCTCTCCCTTTGACAACAATGGCAAAGGGCACTATTAGGGTATCATTCATCCTTTTATTTCTCAGTCACTAACATAATTATTTCTCCCATTTTTCTTTACCGGATGTCTCTCCTCCTTTGATACCAATTGTTACATTTTGTGACATTTTCTCAAGTCACAACACTTGAGATGGAGGACTCAACCATCAAATGACACCACTTGGGCATACAATTTTTATACCATTTGTTGAAATACTCAATTGTAGAGGGATGTGTTAGTGAATACTACTCACCTTCTGGTCAAACTGCATCACTTCTTGTTTCATCCCAAATTTCTTTAGAATCAAATGTGATTATACAATTAATACAACCAGCCAAATGACAAGTAGATACCCATAAAAATGAAACTCTCCTAGGTATTCCTACTATAACTTCCATCATCTGTAGTTTGGGCAATCAGTGCACTTTACATTTTTAGGTTCAATCATACCGACTCTGCATCATGAGCACTTGAACTCCCCTTGAGTGATACATCTCAGGTCCTCATCTCTAGTCAGGTCCAATACTGGGATTCCAATTTCCTCCTTATACCTATTGAGCTATATCTATGTGATCATCTGGTGATCTTTTAGTTCCATTATATCCACCACAGCCTATGACATGATCCAAAATTAACACAATGGCATACAATGGCATCACCATGCCATAAATTAAACCGGTTAGCCCAAAAACATGCATGGCAGCATGGTCAACCACTAGGCCAACATATGTAATTTAGGTCTTTTCCAATACCACTTGAGACATGAACTCCACATTCCATGCTACTGGGGCTATTGCAATGATCTCTAACTTCATTGTCTTACATAACCTGCAAGTACCTATTAGCATTTATTTCAGTAGCATCCAACTCATACCGGTCTCCTGTACAGATCCACTATCACTACCAGAGCACCTTCCTATGACTCCTGACATTTTGTGTTACATTGTATCTAATTCCAATTATTATCTTGTCATATATTGACACAACAGTAATGATCCAATATTTCATAGTGGCAACATCATGATCTTCCCTGTTGCCTTCATCACTGAGGGGGTGAATAATAAGTTCAGTGTATTACTCCTCCTAAGATCTTGCATCTCCTTTAGGCCTTACAAGATATCACATGTGCATTGGATGTACGGTACCGATCCATGGTCTTCTTCCTCCATACCTGCTTGGTTTCATTCATCTTCCAATTTTTCAGGCTTGGGAGCAAGTCTTTCCTTCTTCTGTTGATGGGTCCTTCCATTTCCTGATTCTCCATCATAGCCAGAAGTAGTGCTATAGTAGTACACAATATCCATCCCCACTTCATGTTTGGGGAATCTCTTGACATACCCATTTGACCATCTTCTTCTGGTCATGTTGTTGTGACTGGAAATCAAAACCAGTGGACCTCTTGCTCCTGCAGGGATATTTCTCCTTTGGTTCGATGCAGGTCAGTAGCTTTCATATGCTATGTATTCACCTTTTTGCAGAGCATAGTGATACTAGCCTCCATGTGACTACAGGTACCTCTTCCTATACTCAAACTCTCTATGGCCAAATCCATTACAGTTATAACATACAACAACAAATGGATTCTTTCTATTGGGATCCAAGAACACTGAGAGGAGGGGGGGGGGGTGAATCAGTTTTCTGCCGATAAGATAAGATTTTATGCTTTTATAAAATACACACATAAACCGGTAAATGAATAAACATAGAACTTGAAGCAAATAAACCATCCACATGAATGAAAATCATAACACATGGAATCTATACATGGAAAACCTCAAAGAGAAAAAACTACGGTGGGATTTGTGACCCACAATATCAATTCGCTGGCCATATGAAAGATATTACATAAAGAGGGGGCCTGCACATGCAGGAAGGCACACTACCTAGAGCACACTTCTCATCACTAAAGAGTCTCACTGACTACAAGCTTATGCTGAAGTAAAAAAATGATAATGAACTCACAAAATGAATCTCTTATGCCAAAAAGAGTTCTAATTAAAGCTTTGCTCTGTACCAGTTCATAAGCTATGAACACTTCTACCGATATCTCCTTCCCTCCAAGAATGCCTTACAAAACATCTACAGATCATTGCATGATACAACATTCACATACAAAATGATCTATATCCTTCACATTACACAGTTCTATATCCACAATCTTATTCTATCATAATCCACAATCTCATCCATATATTCTATCATATCATAATGACCTAACAAACTAACCTATATACCCTTTATGTGAGGCCCTACCCTGACTCATCCTAGCATTTTAGTTTTTTTCATGTTGAGACTATTATGGATGCTTTATCTTTATGAATTGTGGATTTAGAGCTTATATGATTCCATGATTTGGATAACATCAATATATATGGATGCTTCATTTCTATGCATTATAGATATAGGACTCTAGATGATTCTATAATAGGATAGATTTGAGATGATGTATGTCATTATTGGATTTGTAAGACTTTACTATGATGATAGAAATAGGATGCATGTCTTATGTATGGATCAAAATTATGAGGATTGTGATAATTGCTTATGTGGATTTATTTGGTTATAAGATATATCAATTTGTTTAAATGTAAATTGTATGCAGAGTGTTTGATGTGTATTCTTATTCATGTGTTTAATATTATATGAGGTTATTTAGAAGTACTAATGTGTAATTGAGATGCACAGGAAAATTATCCATGTGACCATGTAAATATTATGGAGAACCAAAGCTAGACCTATGTACGTTCATAAAACCAGGGGTTGTCTATTTGGAGAGACAACACCCCGTATGTATCATATTTTATTTGTGAAAGTAAATGTTGCATGTGTGATAAATTGAATTTATTAATTTGTGTAAATCCAACAAGAGACAAATTTCATGTGAAGTTTTGTAATGTATTTTATTGTGTCACTTGACACATGTGTTGATTTATGTCTTGAATTTTGACTTGTCTCTTGAAGGGAGTTGTTTCAACCATAGCCTTTTCAAACATTTGAATGTGGTTCTAAAGTTTCCTTGGGTAGAGAGTCTTTGGAGTGGTCAACTCAGGTTTGACCCGAAAGTTAACTTCAGATGGGTTTCTAATAGACTCCTAGGGGTAGTTTAGGGGTAGTTTAGATGGGGGTCAAATAGACTCCTAGGGGTAGTTTAGAGGTGTTTCCTAAAGTCCATAAGTTATACCTATGGGTTAGGAGTATTTTTAGGCATGTGACTACTTCCATGTGACTGTTTAGTCACCTCAAAAAGTGGGTTTCCAAAGGTGACCGAAAATTCAATTTAGAAGGTGCCATCTAGGCTAGAAAACCTTCCCTTTTGATGTGAGATTCTTTTTCCCACTTTCTCTTACTTTTTCCTTTTTCAATTTTAGAAACCTATGAGAACTCTCATTAAGGTCTTTTTAGGCAAGAATGAGAGACTTTGTGGGTAATCACACACTCTCCATTTTTAGTTGAAAAGAATTGTTTTGGGATAGAATTTTGGCTGTGTAGAAGGAAGAATTGTGGAATTGGGCTGCTCATCCTCAAACTAGTTCTAGCAAACCTTTGGGCAGATTGAAGGTTGGTTTTGATAGTTCTAATACTTAAAGATAAGTTTAGATGCCAAGCTAATAAGATGAGAGGGGGCGGGGGGTGGGGGGGGGGGGTAATCATACAAACTCAATCTTTCATAAAAACATCAAATTCAACCTTGATAACATATACTTCAGTAATATAACCAAAACTGCTAAATATGTAAACTCAAAAGCATATAAACATCATAACACTCATAACACCAGATTTAACATGGAAACCCAAATAGGGAAAAACCATTGTGGGATTTTGGACCCACTAAGAAATATACTCTTCTAGAGTATGCTCAGTTAAAAGCAAATCCTGTTAAAGATTACAAACACATTGCTAGATGTGACCTGGTTAAGGGATTTCCCTCAGATCTATTAGGATCTTCACCTTGTTAGAAGTGACCTTGTTAAAGGATTTCAAACACTCAATCAGAATGTCACCTTGCTCGAGGGTTTTACAAATAAGACTGTTAAGTCCACTCGGTTAAGAGATTTTCTATCACTTCACAAAATAACAGTAATAAAAATCTATCTGCAACTTCACATCTAAAATGCTAAAGCAGATTCTTATTTGCTCAATACAATATAGACATAGAACTAATCTTGTCCATCTGTTGGGCTCTATACTCTATTATTCAAAATAGATCATCAAGCTTCTGTGCTCGGTAATCACTATGTAGCATCCCTATGCATACACTTGCCCACATACATTGTTTATCAACAGTTCCCTATTTATAAACAATTAGCCAACCACTTAATCTCCTTGATCACATTTCCCATTATCAATCATAGCCATCAGATCTTCAAACTTTGACCAGGTTCAATGTATCCTTCGATCTGAAAATGTTTTACCTCGCCTTGGAACTTGCATATATTTCTTGGAACTTGTGCTAGGCTATTGCAATTCAATCTGAGCTATAGATCTTCCTACCGATTATCCTTTGCGATAGATTCTTTAACAAACTTCATTCACGACATACCAATCATTTAATCATAGCTAGCTCATCCGCTTCCTTCATTAAATAATGCATGTAATCATTTAATGCATTCTGTTATTACTCGGTTGCAACTCAGTAAATACTAAACTTCACTCGGTAGACATTCTTCCTTCATTAACCGATAGCGATAACCTTAGGGTTTATCGACTAGGTTCCTTAGGGTTTACCGACTAGGTTCTTTGCTCGGTAACATAGTATAGTATTAACCTTTCAATCAATAACATATGTAGGATATCAAAACAATCTAATCATCATGATCTCATCATTGTCTAACTCAGTAATAGTTACCCATTGAATAACTTATTTCTCCAATTATTCATCATATTCTTTCTGTGTCTTTTACCGAAATCTTTATACTCATCAAATCATACTTCTCAAGATATGGCAACATCATACTGAATTAGAAAATCAATTTCTTGACATCAATGACAAAATAATAATATTAAGACAGTAAACATCCTTAATCAGTTATATCCATAATCATCAACAACCTTCTCAATATCCTTATTGCAATGCCAACAATCTCTCCTTGTCTATTATAATGCCAAATGCCAACAATCTCCCCCTTTGGCATTGATGGAAAAACCAATTGATTTGACCTAATTAATTCAGATTGTTGTGAGATTCTGAAATGCAGAAATGCTCTCCCCCTGTCATCAGAATTCTCCCCCATACATTAGACTTCTCCTCTTTTCTTAGTCTATCTTTTCTTCTTTTCTCCAGTCTTCTCTAGTCTTCTCCGCCTTTGACAACAATGCCAAAAAATAAAGAACTAAAACATAATTTCTTCTTGTATGAAGTGATTTCCTACTGTTATTGTGTCAATTTAGTCTCAGTCAGAGCATTTTGTCTTCAATTCCTGTTCCCTGTATTGATTCCTGCACACCTTTACAAAACATCCTAAAGTGTGTAAATCAGTATCAACTCCTAAAAGATATTCTGTGTAGTCATCGAATTGATGCTTTCACCAAACTCGTTCAGTGAGTAGAAGATAGGGGTAGGACCCCTAACTTACTTCTGAGATTCTCAAAAGTGTCCCTTGGCAGTGGCTTGGTGAAGATATCTGCTATTTGTTCCTTTGTGCTAACATATTCCAACACCACTTTCTTTTCTTGAGCTTCTTCTGTAAGATAATGATATTTGATAGAGATGTGCTTTGTCTTAGAGTGCATAACATGATTCTTTGAAATGTTAATGGCACTAGTATTGTCACAGAATATAGTTATTGGCTTGGTAACTTTCTCATTTATACCTTCCAACAATTGTTTGATCCATGCTATGTTGGTACAATTCAATGCTGCAGCAACGTATTTAGCTTCTATTGTTGACTGTGAAACACATCCTTGTTTCTTGCTAAGCCAACTCACTAGTCTTTCTCCTAAAAAGAAAGATCCTCCACTTGTGCTTTTCCTGTCATCAATGTTGCCTACCCAATTAGCATCAGTGTAAACTTTTAAATCAAAATCATTTCTTTTCTGATATACTAAGCCATAATCCTTAGTGCCTTTCAAGTATCTGAAAATTCTCTTGATTGCCGTCATGTGTGTTTCCTTAGGATTTGCAGAGAATATTGCAACTATACCTACTGCATGTGCTATGTCTGGCCTGCTGTGAACAACATATTGCAACTTTCCAATCATGGATCGGTAAAGTGTCTCATCAACAGATGTAGATTCATCATTCTTTGATAGTTTACAGTTGGTAGTCATAGGAGTACTTACTAGTTTTGAATCCTCCATTCCAAATTTCTTCAAGATTTCCTTTATGTACTTGGATTGAGTAATGAAAATCTCATCTTTCATTTGCAGTATCTGTAAACCTATGAAATACTTTATCTCACCGATTAATGACATCTCAAATTCTTTGCTCATTTCATTTCCAAAGTTCTTACATAGAGAGTCATTCCCACAAAATATAATATCATCAACAAATATGGCTGAGATCAGTATTCTATTTTCATCACTCTTCATGTAAATATTGTTGTTTTCACTTGTTCTTATAAAACCAATATTGATTAAATAAGAGTACAATCTTTCATACCATGCTCTAGGTGCTTGTTTCAAACCATATAAAGCTTTGTTCAATTTACATACCTGATCTTTATTATTGTCTTCAGCAAATCCTTCAAGTTGTTCAATAAAAACTTCTTCTTCTAATACTCCATTCAGAAATGCAGATTTGACATCCATCTGATATACCTTGAAATTCTTGTAAGCAGCATATGCCAACAATGTGCTTACTCCTTCTAGTCTAGCCACAGGTGCAAAAGTCTCACCATAATCAATTCCTTCTTCTTGGGCATAACCTTTGCAAACTAATCTTGCTTTATTTTTAATGACCTCTCCTTTTTCATTCAGCTTGTTTCTAAAAATCCATTTTGTACCAATTACATTTTTGTCCTTCGGTCTTGGGACCAGTGTCCATGTGTCATTCTTCTTGGTTTGATCAATCTCTTCTATTATAGAATTTATCCAATCTTCACTATTAAATGCCTCTTTCACTATTCTTGATTCAAATTCAGATATCAGACATGTGTTCTATCTCAGTTTGTTCCTTGTCATCACTGGATAATCCTTATCTCCTATAATCTGACTTGGTGCATGATGTCTTCTGACATATTTGGCTAATACAGGCTCGGTAGGCTTTGTATGATCTTGTTCATCACTCGGTAACTAGATATTCTCTTCATTTCCTTCTATAGTTTTCTCGGTAGGACTTGTCGGTTGAACATAGACAAATTCATTATAATCTTCTGGTTCCTTGGAATTTCCTTCATCATTTCTTTCTGCAAATTCATCAATTTTCACATTTGCACTTTCTACTATTTTGTTAGATGATTTGATCAGACTTTTAAATGCTTTACTTCTAGAAGAATAACCAAGAAATGTTCCTTCTTCACTTTTCTGATCAAACTTGTCATTTCTATCATCCTTGTGTACATAGCATCTACTTCCAAAGATTTTAAAATAACTTACATTAGGTTTCTTGTCATACCAGATTTCATATGGTGTCTTCAAAGTACCTTTCTTCAGTTGTACTCAGTTCAGGGTGTAAACGACTATGCTTATTGCTTCTCTCCAAAATGTTTGTGGCACTTTCTTTTCAATCATCGGGGTTCTGGCACAATCCACAATAGATCTGTTTCTTCTCTCAGCAATTCCATTTTTTTGTGGAGTTCTTGGTGCAGAGACTTGTCTTTTTATACCATGATCATTGCAGAATAAGTTGAACTCATCAAATGTGAACTCTCCTCCTCTTTCTGATCTAAGACATTTTAGTTGTCTTCCTGTTTCATTTTCAACTCTTGCCTTGTACCATTTAAACATTTGAAAAGCTTCTGATTTTTCTTTTAAAAACATAACTGACATCATCCTTAATTAATCATCAACAAATAATATGAAATATTTATCACCATAATAACTTTGAACTTTCATAGGACCACAAAGATCAGTGTGCACAAGATCTAAAATTCCCTTGGAAGTGTAAGACTTACTTGTAAAGCTTGATCTTGTCATTTTACCCATCTGACATCCTCAACACATAGCATTCTTAGGTTTTTCAAGACTTGGTAGACCTCTTACTCGGTGCTTCTTGCTTATTTTGATCAGATTATCAAAATTTACATGACAAAACCTTTTATGCCATAACTAGGTATCATCTATCTTTGCATACAAACATTTATTCCGAGTTGAGTCAAGGCAAAATGTGTTACCTTTTGTTTGTGTCCCGGTAGCAGCTAACTTTCCATGCTTGTCATGAACTTTGACAATTCCTTTCTGAAATTCTATTCGGTATCCTGTATTGTTTAGTTGTGCTACACTCAACAAATTGTATTTCAAACCTTCAAACCAATAAACATCATTGCATCTTGCATTGTCAAGAAGTGTTATGGACCCTTTACCTTTTACTAGACATGGTGCATCATTACCAAATCTTACATAGCCTCCATCATAGTCTTCTAACATAACAAATTTGTGTTTATCACCTATCATGTGATGTGAGCATCCACTATCTATGATCCAAGAATCATTAGTATTTATGTGAGATATTAGTGCTTTTTCTTCATAACTTTCTTCATCTGATCCATCTTTGATAGCCACATAAACTACTTCCTCTATATCAGTTTCATCTAATTTATCATCATTGGATTCCTCATCGGCTATTAAGCATGACTTTCTATCTCTTCTTCTAAAGTCTCAGTGTCCTCTGTAATGATTATCTTTCTATCTATCATCTCGGTAATCTCTCTTTTCAATAGAATCTTTGTCAGGACAGTTAGAAGCCATATGTCCTATCTTATCACAATTGAAACATTTCAAAGGTAGTTTTCCTTTATGCTTACCTTTGCCTCTCAGTAACCTTCTGGCTAATATTGCTTCAAACTCTTCTTGCTTTTTGATTTCCTCATACAGTTCATTTACTTCCTCCATGTTCTTACGAAATCTTTCACTTGCTCCACTGTGATCCCCTTTAGTGTACTTACTCATTCTATCATTATAATCATCAGATTCACCAATATGAAAAGAACTAAATGCAGATTCAACTTTATTTACCGATGACCCACTGTTATCAAAATTACTTAACTCAAATCTATGTAGCTTACCAATAGTAGCATTTAAAGAAATTGACATATTAGGTACATACCTCAATTCATTGATTGCAAAGAGTCGGATTGCATAAGCCGGTAGAAGGGTTCTTAACAACTTACTTGTTATATCCTTTTCTTCAATAGTTCCACCTGCTCCTTTGATTTGATTGACAATCTCCTTTAGTCTTATACTATACTGGGTTATGTTCTCACCTTCATTCATCCTCATAGATTCAAGTTGTCCTCTTAGACTATCCACTTTTTCTCTTTGAACATGTTCAGCACCGCCATACATAGATATGAGCTTGTCCCACATTGCCTTTGCATCATTGCAGCCTTCTAGATCATTAAACTATGAGTCAATCAATGCAGATGTTATTTCAATCATTGCTTGGATATGTTCTTTCTTTGATTTTATATCTTCCATTGTCAATGGATAGGTGCTCGGTGTAATGAAATCATTCTCCAGATAATATACAACATATTCTCCAACCCCTGATAGGTGCAACTTCATCCTTTTCTGCCATGTAGAGAAACTTGACTTGTTCAGCTTCGGTGCATCCCTCTTATACATCTTTGGATCTTTGCCTCAAGTTCCTTTAAACTTTTTCTTCTGGAGTCCAAAGCTCTGATACCAATTGATAGTTCTGATACTTAAAGATAAGTTTAGATGCCAAGATAATAAGATGAGAGGGGGGGGTGAATCATGCAAACTTAATCTTTCATAAAAACATCAGATTCAACCTCGGTAACATATACTTTAGTAATATAACCAAAACTGCTAAACATGCAAACTCAAAAGCATATAAACATCATAACACTCATAACACCAGATTTAACGTGGAAACCCAAATAGGGAAAAACCACTGTGGGATTTAGGACCCACTAAGAAATATACTCTTCTAGAGTATGCTCGGTTAAAAGAAAATCCTATTAAAGATTACAAACACATTGCTAGATGTGACCCGGTTAAGGGATTTCCCTCAGATCTGTTAGGATCTTCACCTTGTTAGAAGTGACCTTGTTAATGGATTTCAAACACTCGATCAGAATGTCACCTTGCTAGAGGGTTTTACAAATAAGACTGTTAAGTCCACTCGGTTAAGAGATTTTCTGTCACTTCACAAAAAAACAGTAATAAAAATCTATTTGCAACTTCACATCTAAAATGCTAAACCAGATTCTTATTTGCTTAATACAATATAGACATAGAACTAATCTTGTCCATCTGTTGGGCTCTATACTCTATTATTCAAAATAGATCTTCAAGCTTCTGTGCTCGGTAATCACTATGTAGCATCCTTGTGCATACACTTGCTCGCATACATTGTTTATCAACAGTTCCCTATTTATAAACAATTAGCCAACCGCTTAATCTCCTTGATCACATTTCCCATGATCAATTATAGCCATCAGATCTTCAAACTTTGACTAGGTTCAATGTATCCTTCGATCTGAAAATGTTTTACCCCACCTTGGAACTTGCATATATTTCTTGGAACTTGTGCTAGGGTATTGCAGTTCAATATGAGCTGTAGATCTTCCTACCGATTATGCTTTGCCATAGATTCTTTAACAAACTTCATTCACGACATACCAATCATTTAATCATAGCTAGCTCATCATCTTCCTTCATTAAATAATGCACGTAATCATTTAATGCATTCTATTATTACTCAGTTGCAACTTGGTAAATACTAAACTTCACTCAATAGACATTCTTCCTTCATTAACCGATAGCGATAACCTTAGGGTTTACCGACTAGGTTCTTTGCTCGGTAACACAGTATAGTATTAACCTTTCAATCAATAACATATGTAGGATATCAAAACAATATAATCATCATGATCTCATCATCGTCTAACTCGGTAATAGTTGCCCATTGAATAACTTATTTCTCCCCTTATTCATCATATTCTTTCTGTGTCGTTTACCAACATCTTTATACTCATCAAATCATACTGCTCAAAATATGGCAACATCATACTGAATTAGAAAATCAATTTCTTGACATCAATGACAAAATAATAATATTAAGACAGTAAACATCCTTAATCAGTTATATCCATAATCATCAACAACCTTCTCAATATCCTTATTGCAATGCCAACAATCTCTCATTGCCTGTTATAATGCCAAATGCCAATAGGTTCTTCTTCTCCTTTTGTTTCTTTTTACATTGCATTTTTATGTTGGAAAGATTGCTTGTATGTAAAAGTTGGTTTCTTGTATTTTCCTTCGTGAAAATTATTATGTGTTCTATCTGTTACTTCTTTTATGCATTTTCTTGTGATTTGGGAGTAACCAAGGCCTTCTACTCTTGGGAGAGTAGGATTGTTTTGTGGGTGGTAGAAGTTTGATAGCCCTCGAGTGAGAGGCTCTCATTATGAGAGTGAACTCAAGGGGTGTATATGTGACCCTTGCTGCATGGCATGGTTTATGCATTTGGGGGTCATAAGGAGAGAAAGTATGGCATGAATGCCTTGGGAGGCATAAGGATGTGGGGTTAATAAACTTATGATATATCTTTGTTTGCCATGAGGTGGCTTTGTGATCTACCATTCTTGCAATCTCCTTAGGGTATTTGGTCCACTACCACCCATGTAAAAACATCACATTTTGTGATGAAGTGTAGCCTTGGTTGGGAAGGTGTTTGTTGTATGTTTGTCCCTTGCTTGTTGTGTTTGCCTCAATGTAACCTATCTAGGGCTTGGTTCTCCAAGCTCGGAGTGGCTTCTAGTAAGCCTAGGCTAGGAGGTGAGCTCTCCATGGTCATAGCCTCATGATTTATTTGCAGGTTGCTTGGAAAGAAAAAAAAAAAAAAACAAGTTGGAAGTTGCTGGTTTTACTTGATTTGCAGAAAAAGATTTGGGAATGGGATATTATATTTTAGTTGTAGCAATGTAAAAAGGAAAGCTATATGTTGTATTTATTTGAAAAATAAATGTATTCATTTTGTTTAAAGTCCTCATTTAATAGAAAAGAGAGACTAGATGGGTATCTCACCCATTTGTAATGTTGACTATATTGTATTTTAAATATGCTTTAAAGAAATGCATTATTTTTATTAAGCTATTACTGCAAAAATGAAATGTTTATTTTTGGATTAAGTTCCTATAGTTATTGAAATAATATTTTTTGTATGCATGTTATTTCTGAAAATAAAAGTTTAGTTTATTTCCTTATGCATATTGGAATAATGGAAATGAGTAAAGTAGTAAGCTTGCATGTTAGTAAGAGAAAATTAAGCATTTAGTCCTAATCATTTATTCCCAAATACAAATCATGGTTTAATAGATTTAACATGCCTATCTTTAAGGTTAATTTAGATAATTCTAGATTAATGTAGTTGCTGAATATAGTTTATTAAATTCTGTCATTTTCCCTTTTATTTATCGTAGAAAATAAATCTAAAATTATTAGTCTATCTCTAAAGTTAGCATCTAGACTGTCAATAGAAAAAGAAATGCTTTATTTAAATATGTTAGTTTTGAAAACCCGCTTTAAGAGATTTAAAAAATATATATATATAAACAGTTTGTTTAAAGTAGACAAAAGTAATTTTTGCCTCTATTTCCATGCCGTCAATACATGGTTAATTTTTGCATAATTTTAGAAAGCAAGAAAATAGATTCATATTTAGTTAAATCTGAAACTAAATCTACCCCTAACTTTATCATATAATATACATATACATGCATGTTATCCACACACACACACACATATTTATTATTATTAAAAAAAATAAAAAAGAATTTTTAAACATAAAAACAAAATGGGGGTTTCGGGGAAGGCCAAACCACTGTGTGTAGACACAGTGGTCAGCGCGGTTCGGGCCGCCACTATGGGCAACCACAGTGGTCGGCACGGGGCCTCCCACTATGGGTAACCACAGTGGAAGGGCACCCAACCGCCACTATGGGCGGCGCCCGACCACCACTGTGGGGAAACACAGTGGCGTCCGGGGATGCCCCTGCCTGGCGCCCAATTCAAACCCTCCTCCGCTCCTCCCTCCATGGCTGCCACCTCTAGCCGCCACCGCTCTCCCTCGGCCCTGCACAATAATATATAACCCTAACCCAGTTTGGGTTACGGTAGGTTTGAAGTATAAAAAAAAATAGAATGAAGGAAAAGAAATATAATAATAATGTTAGTATGATTTCCTTGTTCTATAACTTATAGTTTTAGGGTTTGTTGTTATTCTATTATTTAGGAAACAAAAGAATTCTATATATATATATATATATATATATATATATATATATATATATATGCATGTATAGGTTTAATTTTTAGATTATTATTTTATTATGTATTTATATTTTGTATATGTTTTATATAAACACATGGGCATGAAAATATTCGATTATGATGTTTTAAATTTTAAATATCTTTAGAGTTTAATCTTTTAGGATTTTATAGCGAATTTTGTAAGTTATTTGGCTATAGGAGGATTATTGTAGTCCACCTAAATTTAGGCTTGTCGAGATTAAAACTTTATAGGGCAATTTTTTATTATGGATTTATTTAGCCCTTTAGTCGAATTTTAAACACTTTATATTTATCGCTCATTAAATATTAAGTTGTAGATAGTCGAAAAAATAAAATAGATTTGATATAACTAATGCTTAAAAAGAATAATTGAGGTTAATAATATCCCTTGTCAATTAATTTAGGGGTTTTTGCTTAAATGAATTTATTATTTATTAATTGATGAGATAATAATAAATTCTTTTGGAGAGTTAATATTCCGCATTTAATTTAAATTATTTTCGCTTACTTGAGTTAGTGGTTAGAGTTAACTCAAAACATAGTTGAGACAAAACTTGTTAGTGTGTTTCATATTAGCAAATTTAATGTTATTAGGTTGTTATTTAAAAAAAAAAAATTATTCCGTTTGTGCCCAAAAGTTTGGGCATGACACTTTACAAACAATATGCCTTATGTCAGCTTACAATACAAAAGATACACAATGTCGGCCTTATACAAAAATTACAAAATGATTTTTCAAATAAAGCTTCTTTGATGTCAACTTCACTGAAGTGTTGGATGTCGGTGCCGGTGCCGGTTGTAACCCTGGATTCTCAATGTCAGTGTCTGTCGGTGAATGCCTCCTAATGCCGGTATATGACTTCTATCTAATCTTGTTTCCATCAATGACAACAAAATGAATCCAATGAGTGTTAATTTCCAACAATCTCCCCCTTTGGCATTGATGGTAACACTCATGTGAAAAATGGATTCCTTGCCAGTCCAAATGAAAAATGACATATGCTCCCCCTAAGCAATACACTCCTGATATCCTTCCCATATTATTTTGTTTCATATTTTCCTGATATTTTTTTTTCACATATATACACTCCCCCTTTGGCATCAATGCCAAAAACCGGTGAAAGAATTGAAAGAATTTGGTTCAGAGTAAAAAAATGAATAAATACTGATTAGTCTACCGAAGCTTGACTAATTTCAAAATTTTCAGGTAAGCCTTGTCTAGCAGCTATAGGTATGTATCCCATCCGGTTTTGAAGGTTTCAGATATGGATACCAGTCCACTTAGTAAGTGTGTAAGTGTTTCCTTCTCTGAGACTTCTGTCAATGTGGGTTTTGAAATCATATCCATACACTCTCTCTTATGTGCACCTAGTGAATCCAACCTTGGACTCACCAATCCTCTAAGACTTGTTGCTCTCCGAATGATATTTTCTCTCTCCTTCTCAAAAGAAAAAAATTAATTCTCCAAAGACAAAATTTGGCCATCAACAGATGTTGTTAGAGAGGTCAATCCATCAAAAGAATTTGCAATGTTAGCTACCTTATCATGTAATTCCTTTAATCTGCTATCTACATTTTTTGTAAGAATTTCTATATTACAACAAACCCTATAGATATTTGTACACTATTTCAAACAATTCTCAATAAGAATGAGTTTATCTTCAATTTTCTTCTTTTCTATTTCAATGATTTGGTCAAAAGCTTCTCTTTTAGCCACAATGAATCTCTCTAGTGCCTGCTGGTCTGAAATCTACTGCAGTGATTGAAAATTATTAGATATGTGCTCGGTTAGTGTCTTAAGGTTGTCAGAAGGGCTTGCTTCATTCTCAATCATACAATCAGGTGTTAATATATGCAAAACTATAACTTATTGTTCTATTATTCCCTTATCTACAGATCCCCTTTTTAGTAGCTTTTGAGTAGCCATCATCATTAATTCAGTGGGACTCATCTCAGTTATTGATTTCTTCTCAACTTGAGAAGTGTCAATTTCCAAAATCTTTGTCGGGGAATCAATGTCTGTTGCCCATGTAGACTCCTTTACCTTAACCTCCTTTACACCAGTGGCTTCACCACTTGGTGCAGTAACAGTTATTGTTAGTGGAGTATTATCCACAATATTCTCAGTATCTTGTACATTGCCTTGCTCAAAAATAGTTTTTGCCGATATAAACTGTACACTCTCCTTTGTAGCCGGTGGTGTCTATACACCCTTATGTTTTGTCAGTATATCCAAAATTGGTTCAGAACTTCCCAAAATACTTTTCCCTTTTGTTTCATCTCGAATGGTGGAAGTTGTTGCCTTAACAAATTCTTCAAGAGAGGTAAGAAAGTCTGGATTCTTTTGGAAGAATTTGCCCTGACCCTCACTGGTCTCATTTATAATCTCATTAACCCTGCCCATCATTAGGCTTATTTGTTGGGGTTTGCTACTAAAAACTACCCTATTAGCAACATCTATACACCTCTTCATTTCTTCATTCCTTATTGCACCACACAAATTCAAAAGTTCTACCTCCTTGATCTCTCTATCCCTCTTGACCATGTCAAGTCTTCTAGCATCTAGTTTATTGTACAATGATAGAGGAATTTCCTTCAAAATTTCTTCTAAGGCTTTCTTATAAATATCTATGTGCAACAAAATTGCCTCTTCTATCTCATTCTGCTCGTTATCCTCTAAACTCTCATAGTAAATAGAAACATTTTTCAAAATTCCATCCTTTGTTATTTCATCAATTAATTTAGCACAGCTCATTTTAGCCTTACCAGACTTAGTAGCATCATCACTCTTCTTCTTTTTGCTGAGGATTGTCAGAGTGGATGTAACTGGTTTTCTCTTTTGATTAGGCTTCCTTGCCGAAGGTGGGGGTGCAGTAGGTTTTGATACCTTTCTTACAAGTTTCCTCCTTGGCTCCACCTTCTTCTCCTCTACCAGTGGTTGATCTAATATCTTCCTTTTTACCCTTCTAAATGCCAGAGGTTCATTGTCCTCTAGGTCATAATCTAAAGTGATAGTACAAATGTATGTTTTGAGCTTCTTCACTTCTGGAGTACTAGCCACTGTCAGTTCTCCTGCCAGTTTGGATCCAAAACCCATTTTAGTGCCTATCCTAGTGAATGACATTCTACACAGATGCAAACATCCTATCTATTTTCTTCTCTCTTCTCTTCCTATTGAAGTTAGTTTTTACTTCAAGAGCCTTTTCTTCTGTAGTGCCAAAATGTTTGGTTTTGTCATCCAATGGAGCATCTAGCAACATCTTTGCATAGAGATCCAAAATGTTATCATCCACCTCATATCCAAGCTTTGTGACCCATATGGTCCTTGGTTCTACTCTCTCCATGAGGGTTTCATCGGTCTTCACCATAAAACAGATATCAGTGGAGTACTTCTCCATAATGTGCTTTGATATTATCTCCCTCTGCCTCATATTTTCCTGAAATGTTTTGAAATAACCCCAATTTTTTTCATCTTTTTTGGTACCAAGATCGGTGATTGCTTCCTTAATTTTAATACCTACCGGTATGTCATGAGCTAAACACTTCTTCCCTAAACAAGGTAGTTCATGTATGAAGTAAAGCATTAAACAAACAATGAGATTTCCAAATATAAAGGTTCCTTTCTTAACACCCTTGATCTTTCCAAGATTCAACATCAGTTAACTTCTCAACCATTCACACAAGTCATATTTATCATTATTCCTCAACATCTAATATGCAGCATGGATGCAAGAACTAGCAACAAAATTCAATCAACTAGATTGAGTTACCTTATAATCGATTATCAAGCTTGCAAAATTCACATCTGTGTTGTTGATTGTGTTGATCCTCATTGATCTTCCATCATGGGTTGTGTCAATGAGCTTCTGAACTTCAGTGTTGGAGATCTTCTTGCCAGGTTCTTGTTTGACTTTGGGTAAGTTGGTGATTGCTTGAATAGCCTCCTTTGTGATCATATAGGGTCAATCCAGCCAGAGGAACTCATTGTGAAACCTGCTCAGAATGTATCTGATGACCTCATCTTTGAATTCTGGTATGTATAAGATAATGGTTAACCCTAGATCCTCAATGGCTTTGTATTCCAAATTGATGGTTCTGGAGTTGTACATAATCACAGATTAATACATGTCTTTTATCTCCTCTGTGCCTAGATCCTCCAAGGTTTGGTGAATGTATGCCCTTACATCTTCAACATACATCACACCATCGAGAACCCTAGAGAATGCTCCCATAGAGTCTTCCTTCTTAGCTATTAGGGGAACCTCCTTGAAGATGAGTCTCAACCTATCCTTGACTTTGACAACAGTGGGATTCACAATGAAAGTAGGAGTTGAAGATCTGAATGCCATTTCAAAGAAAATACCTGAAAGTGAATGTCAGTTGGAAGATTGAGTGCTTCTCAGATAATTGCTAGAAATCCTTATAGAATGCCTTTGCTTTCTCTTAATCGCTTGAAATTTGCCTTTGCTTTTCTCTAAATGCTTGAATGTTGGGTGAGTGAAAATGAATCCACTTTCCCCTTTTATCAGAGAATAAACCCTAATCCTTCACTATCATAAATGATTCGTGATCTACCCTACCAGATGTCAGTTTCACAGTCTTATGTCAGGTAAACCTTCATCAATGATGAAAACAACTCTCCAGATCTCTTCAAATCTCCTCCAGGGAATTTGCAAGATTTGCAATGAGTTTGCCAACCCCTAAGGCTTATGCCTCAGTTATCGGTGGAGGAATGCTTTGTTCTACCGATGGAGTTACTGGTGTTGTTGCATCTCCACTTGGTTCTTTAGATTTTCTAACCCATCTCTTGGTGTGATCCTATTGTATTTCATCTACCTTATACTTTCCTTTCTCATTTGCTTGACCATTGCTAACTGGTTGACTCTTGCTTCTGCAGTACTTAGTAATATGACCTATTTTGTTGCATGCATAATATGTAACATTGTTCTTCTGAATTACTTTGACATATCTGGTGTCATTCCTTGACATATAATGATTAGCCAAATGTCCAAACTTTCCACATGCATGACATTTAACATTCATTCTACAGTCTTCTGAGTTATGACCATATTTCTTGCAATTTGTGCATTGACCGAGAATAGAATTGTAGTTTTGATTTGCTCTATTTCTACATTATTTATCCATATGCCCAAATTTATTACAAACAAAGCATCTACCATTGAATTTATAAGCATTAGATTGCCTTACCAGTTTCCTCTATTTTGATGAGTTCTACACACCGATTGTCTGATCTGCAGTACCGAAGCTTTCACCTTGTACAAATCCAAGTCCTCTAGAATCATCACTTTGCCTTTGTCTTTTCAATAAGTCATCGAATTGGGCAGTATTGATCCTAAACTTCTCTTTTTACTCACTTGCAGTAGTCAGTTCATCTCTCAGAGTTATTACTTGTCTTTCAAGTTCTTGTTCATTATTTCGGGATTGCACCAAACTAGTTTTCGGCATATCATTCTCATGATCCAATCTGTCACATTCCTTAGATTTGTTCTTCAGATATGTAACAAGATTTTCTTCTTTTGTCTTTTTGTCCTCAATATCCTTTGACATCCTCATAGTCAAGTCTTGCATTTCATTTTGTAGGAGCATGTTTGCTTGACTTAGTTTCTAACAATGTTCCTTGAGTACATTATCATCATCCTATTTTTGCAAAAGTTCCTTCCTCCTAGCTTGAGCTAATGATAACCTTTCTTGCAGGACAAGAATGAATTCATTTCATCTTGCAATTTCAATTTCTTCATCCTTTCAACATCATAATCCTCAAGAGCCATCTCAAGGTTGCTGCTTTTCCATATCCATTCCTAAAGATTCCGGTTTCAAGATCTTCCTCAAGCTATTAAACTTCCTCCGATGTACTAGGCTCTGATATCAATTTTTGGGATCCAAGAACACTGAGGGGGGGGGGGTGAATCAGTGTTTTGTCAGTAAGATAAGATTTTATGCTTTTATAACATACACACATAAATCGACAAATGAATAAATATATAACTTGAAGCAAATAAACCATCCACATGAATGAACACCATAAAACACAAAATTTATATGTGGAAAACCTCAAAGAGGAAAAACCATAGTGGGATTTGTGACCCACAATATGAATTCACTGGCCATATGAAAGATATTACATAAAGAGGGGACTTGCACATGCAGGAAGGCACACTGCCTAAAGGACACTGCTCATCACTAAAGAATCTCACTAACTACAAGCTTCTGCTGAAGTAAAACAATGATAATGAACTCACAAAATGCATCTTATGCCAAAAAGAGTTCCAGTTAAAGCTTTTCTTTGTACCAGTTCATAAGCCTTGAACACTTCTACCAGTATCTCCTTCCCTCCAATAATGCCTTACAAATCATCTACAGATTATTGCATGATACAACATTCACATACAAAATGATCTGTATCCTTCGCATTACACAGTTTTATATCCACAATCCTATTCTATCATAATCCATAATATCATCCATATATTCTATCATATCATAATGACCCAACAAACTAGCCTATATACCCTTTACAAACAATATGCCATATGTCGGCTTACAATACAAAAGATATACAATGTCGACCTACAACAATTACAAAATAATTTTTCAAATAAAGCTTCCTTGATGTCGGCTTCACTGAAGTGTTGGATGTCGGTGCCAGTTGTAACCCTGGATGCTCAATGTTGGTATCTATCAGTGAATGCCTCCTAATGCTGGTATATGACTTCCATCTAATCTTGTTGCCATCAATGACAACAAAATGAATCCAATGAGTGTCAATTGCCAACACTTTCTAAAATAGCTAGGAGAGGGGACATGCATGTATCTACTCTTGGATACATTTTTCTCATATGCATGATGTCCATGAGATCCTATATTATTCTTTTTGGATCTGTTTCTACATTCCTCTACCCTATGGCCATAATCATTACATGCAAAATAGTAACCAGTAAAAGATGTCATATGAATTACAAATTTATTTTTCCATGCATGAGGAGATCTTACTAGTTTAGCATCCCCATTTCTTCTTCTTTGAGAATGGATCCTTGGTTGTCCATTATGTGCAACTCGTCCATCTGGTCTCTTCTTCTCCCACACTTTCCTTGCCTTGTGGGTGGTAGCATTTCTTTTTCCTCTGCCGGTAGGAGGTCTTCTTTGTTGCTTCCTCATTTTATTGCTTTCGGTGAAGTTGTCTTCTCCCATCTTCCCTTTACCTTTGGGATCTGCATTGTTCGTTCTTCTTTTAGCAAGAGTCTTCCTTTTTGTCTGCAAGTCCTCACTGGTTATGATTAGATCAACCTTCTTCTAGGGAGCATTTTTTACTAAGAAGGTTTGGCCTTTGTTTTCCCCATTTGAGAAGACAAACAAAATGTCATTGTGGGGGACATTCTTGTTGGTGGAGCATTCACTGGTACCACTTCCTAATCCTTTATTTCCTTGGCATAATTTTTATTTTTCAACATTTTATCCAAGACATCACTGCTACCATCAAATCAGATTCTTACCTTGAGCTCATCTTGACACTTCTCAAGGTCATTTCGAAGAATCTCCATTTCTCCGAGCAACTATTGATATTCTTCATTCTTTACTTCTAGCCTAGATGCTATATCTTCACACCGACACTCCTTTGTGTTTTCTTCCTAAGACTTCAACCCTGACATGCATTTCTCAGATTCCTCAAGGCATTTTGTTAGTCGGTTCTACTCTACTATAGAAACATTCTTGAATAGCTTGTATTCCTGTAGACGTCTAAAAATGGTCAACGCTTGCAGAGTCATACTTTAACATTTGCACATTGCCTTATTTTAGGGTTCTTGCGTCGCATTAACATTTCTTCTATGTTGCGCGCTTGGTCTTTATCATTTGCAAACATCGAGTCCTTCTTCTGCATTCTTCATTTGTCTCGCTTTCAAATTTGGTCTTGTCGATAATAATCTTCAGTCATGATTTTGGTCGATCTTGTCCTATCGCATCAATGTGCATGCTCATTTGGTATATTTTGACATTGTCAATCCTAATCGATGATAGAATTAGGGTTTTTTCCTCTTGTCAATCTTGTCATTTTGTGATCGATTTGTCATTGATCCTTGTCCTCTTGTCAATCTTGTCATTTTGTGATCGATTTGTCATCGATCATTGTCCTTTTTAATCTTGTCATTTTGTGATCGATTTGTTATCGATCCTTGTCCTCTTGTCAATCTTGTCATTTTGCGATCGATTTGTCATCGATCATTTTCCTTTTCAATCTTGTCATTTTGTGATTGATTTGTCATCGATCCCTGTCCTCTTGTCAATCTCATCAATTTTGTGATCGATTTGTCATTGATCGTTGTCCTTTTTTAATCATGTCAATTTGGATCAATTAGTCATTGTTCCTTGTCAATTGGCGCATATCAATTTGATCTCTTTATCAATCTCAATCATTTGTCAGCATTGGTCCTTTGTCAATCAAAATCATGATCAAATCGACCCTACATCAATTATCTTTTGTCAAGACCTAATTGTCATCCTTGCATTTCTAATTCATCTTCGAGGGTTTTATGATTTATTCATTTAATCTTGTTTGGCATTTTTCCTCTAGGTTAAATAATTTATTTGTTTATCCTAAATCTTCTTGTCACAATTAAATATTTATTTAATTGGCTAATTAATTCCCCCTCTTTTTGTGAATTAATTAATGAATGAAAAATTATTAATTAATTTACCTAATTTTCATCAATTTCTAATTTCCTAATTTCCAATTCATCTAATTTTCTATTTTCTCCTATTTTTCTAATATTTCCCCTAGCTTCATGGGAATGGCATAGCAATTTTGTCATAATTTGTCATAATTTGTCAATCAATCAATTTTGCATAGCAACCTTGTCAATTTTGTCATAATTTGTCAATCAATCAATCTTGCATAGAAAGTGTTAATTTGTCATAATTTGTCATATTTGTCATTCTTGATTTGAAATTTCCCTTCAAATCTCTTCATGCTAATCTTGTCATATCTCCAATTTGTCTATAAATTGGATGATTTTTCTTCAATCAGGGAGAATCAATCACGCTTATAGTATCCTTACACTACCATTTCATCTTGTCAATCTTGCTTTCATGCTATGCTTTTGCACTTGTAGGTGAGATCCACAAACAAAGTAATTTGAAGGAGAAAGAAGGACAATGGAGAATTATGGAGGAGATATTCACATTTGTAATGGTTTGTATTTGGTTTGATTATCTTGTCTTCATATCTCTATTGAATGTTTTTAGGATTTCTTATCATTGCAATTTTAGTTTTTGTGATTGAGCTAGTTTAATGTGTATTGCTTTGATGATTTCCAAATTCCTATCTACATTAATTGGTGAACCTGACGTGAACCTAACCCCTTAACTATGTTTTTGAGTGCTTTTGAGCTGATTTGTAGGTGGAAAACTCAAGAAACAGGGCGACCCAGAGCTTTCAGGACACTTCTGTGCCTGTGTAGGAGGGATCTGCGCCTGTGTTAAGGAAACCTGCACCTGTGTCAAGGCATTTTACGCCTGTGTCAAGGCATTATGCACCTGTGTCAAGGCATTCTGTGCCTGTGTAAGGCTAGAAACAAAGGTGAAAATCAATGTTTTTACTTGAAAATTACTTTGTTTTCATTTTGTTCTTATATTCTGCTTTTTTTGGTACTGATTCTCTGTGCAGCACCTTGGTGTTATGTGTGACGAAGACAAAAAAAGAATGAAACTACTGACAAATCTTATGCAGGTTCGCTAGTCAAAGACCAAACAAATCAAACTCCTAACTTAGTGATTTTGCAGGTTGCCTTATATTCCAACCAAACTTTGTGTTTGTGATTTTTAATTAGGCACCTAGTATGTTTGCTAAGTAGGATGGAATGAATATGTGTTCACTTTTCTTTTCGAGTTTGACATTGGAGTAGGAGAGTATGCTATCATCCTTCTTAGGGTGATCAGAAATCCAGACCTTTGATACCATTCTCATGTTTTGGATCGTTTGTTACCTTTAGAGGGCCTTCCTTCCCAACCATTTTCTTTCTTTTGCAAGCAAGTGACAATCATGAGAAGGGAACGACCCAAAGTGAGCACAGCTAGAGTACCCTAGCATTCTAACTCACTATAAATAAATACCTGATGGGAGAAAGCTTTGAAGGAAGGGTTACGTGGGAATTGTAGTTACTTGGGAAGTGATGACCCTTGGACTCTTTCTCATATTGGCATCTAAGTAGGGCCTCATGGTCTAAATCGTGCTTGCGCAACTACATTTGTTTGGTATCTTGGTGGGCCTGTGTCTTAATCATGCTTGCGTGACACCAAGGAGTAGCGCTTAACAGAAATCCTTATTAAACACCTTGTATTTAGAGGCCAAAATCCTTCTAGTTGCTTGAGAAGGAGGAGTTCAGATACTTGGAAGAGATACTAAGTTCGCCATGGGAAGATTTCCATGGGGACTGATGCTTGGCTGCCCTGAGAAGTGAGTGTCATGGAGGGGAGCCCGTGGGGTCGAGCATCTATGTATTCTCCTTGAATCTCATAACGAGTCTACCTCTTGAGTACCTATTGTCCTTACCTACCATAAGAAATGTGTGAATGAGCATGATTGTCTTGGGTCTAAGTCCAAACATCTTGTCTTTTGTGATTGTCAAAAGTTGAATTATACAATTGTCACAAAACATCATTTGTCAAACAAGTCCAAACATTGTCCAAAAAAGGTTTTAAAAAGAGAACACTCATCCAACAAAGTTCAAAACACCTTCAAACATGGTTGTCAAACATTTTTCAAAATCTTGTCTCAACATTCATGTCACTTAGATTTAGGTCCTCCATTGTCCATACTTAGAGCTTAGAGCATCATTCTTGCATTCCACTTGGTCCATTTCATTTAGGTGTCCATTTGCATGTCCTTATTAGGTTCTCATTTAGGTGTCCCCTTGCATGTCATTATTAGGTCCTCACTTAGGTGTCATATTGCATGTCCAACATTAGGTTCACCCTAGGTTTGCATTTTGCAAAGTCATTGTCAAGTACCAAGGTTAGGTTTCACCTAGGTCATACTCCTTTGCATATCAATAAGGGTCATCCATTTGCATGTGTCCTCTTGCATTAGAGTAATACCATTTCATAATTCAACCTTAGGTTTTGTCTTAGGTAGACATTGTCATACATTTGCATTTGCATCTTTGTCCTCATAACATTAGGTCACATTTGCATACCCTAGGTCTCTTCATTAAGCTTAGGTCATTTGCATAGTAATTGTCCCTTTGCATATAGTGTCAAAACTAGGTTTTGTCATACTTGAGTAATACAAATCTTTGATAAAACCTAAGTTATTGTTAGGAAGTCTAGACCTTATCAAACTTTTGTCTTTTTGTCATCAATGTCATTTGGTCAAACCTAGCTTAGTATCCAAGCATATAGGGGAGACATTGCCATTTTGTCCTTTTGTCACTTGGTTCTATTGTCCTTTGAGGTCTAGACATCATTTCAATTTCCTAAGGGTCTCATTTATTAGAATTGCATTCATGAGTTTGTCAAAATCTTGAAAAAACAACAAAAACATAGGTTGCATTCTTGCCATAGATTGCATTTTCATCTATTTAGATTGCATTTAGGTGCATATCATACATCATCCTTTTAAAATCAAAAATCCCAAAAGCATTGCATAGTGATGTGTCTATTGAAACAAGGTTCCAAGCAGCAATGATGCAACAAAGTTTGACGTATCAACCAACAATGCAATCGAATTTTAATCCAAGGCAATCACAATTATATCCAACCCAACAACAAGGCAATATTGATCAAACTTTTTATGATGAAACAAGTCTCCAAATACAAAAACTAGAGGAGAAACTAGCTCAAGAAAAGGAGATTTTGGAACAAAAAGTGAAAATCATTGAGAAGAATAGGTCACAAATGTCTAAAATGTTTCAAAAATTTCCAGGTCGAAATCCAAAGATTGAGCCAATTGATGTAAGATCTCTTATCGAATGATCAAACATACCAACTCTCCTCTCAAAAATAGAGATGATGAAACAATTTCAAGAAAAGAGACAACAACATTACGTGCCTTCACAACAAGAACAAGAATGTGTTTACTATCAATTATATTTTCAACCATCACAACCAATTGTTCAACAGCTCCAACATTTCCAACAGACACAACCAATGGTCCAACATATTCAACCAATACAACCAATGGTCCAATTTCAACAATATGTCCAACCAACTATACAATGTCAACAAAAAGTTCAACCAATGGTGGAATATCAACAAGTTCAATCAACATATCAATGTCAACAACCACAACCAAACATTCAAATACAAAGGTTGCAACATGCACCAAGCCAAATTTTGAACTTGTCAAACCAATTTGATCAACATCTAGTTTGAAATCAAAACATGACATCAGACTAGAACCAACTCCTTTCCAAACAAGTTCAAATTCTAGATACAACTATGTTAAAACCTTGAAAGAAAGGTGGCTTTATTGCAAGGATCTTAAGGAAATTACCAAGTGATTTCTTTGAGGAAGATCAAGATAATACACTTATGTCTAGCAATGCCTCATCCCCCCACAAACAAATTGACTCTCCAGTGGCATCTATCCCTACACCTTTAGAAGTTTCACAATAACCTTCCATATTGTCCTCATCAAACAATACACCCAAGGATGAAATTATCCAAGAGCTATCCATAATTGATTGCCAAGATAATCCAATTCATGATGCACATCCTTGTCATGTTTCAGAAATACTAGACCCAATGCCACCATGCACTTTATTGCCATTACCTATTTTAGAGGACCCCATTCGAAGTCCCTCTTCCTCATGTTCAAGCATTGATTCCTTGTCAGAGTCCATCACAAATGTTCAAAGTGCATTTCCTTCATGTCAAAACATTAATCCTTGCCAAAATCCTCCATGCATATCCAAAGTCCAACCCCATGTCAAGAGGATAATTTAGAGCATGAAGAAACGTGTCTTGAAATAGATCAAGATCAAGATCCTGAAACCTTATCATCCCATCCAATTATTGACCAGGACCCCATGTTCCCAGACACTCACGATGATTCACTTATTCCTGTCAATTCTATCCAAGAACATAATGTCCTTTCAAATCCCATTGACATTCCACTTCCTAAGAAAGATCAAGATATCCCTTCCATCCTTTCCGATGATCCCATTAAAAGTCAAGAGCAAAGCACCTTTAAAGAGGATTCCAATGATCTTCCTCCTTGTCAAGATTAAATTATTCCTTTAAATCCTCCACAAGATCTTTTTGTTCCTCCATCTCCTTGTCTTAATGCTCCATATATACTCTGAGGTCTCATTTCTTTTGATGATCCCATTATTTCTCCCATTCCATCTCTTGAAGAGCCTGTCATTGAACCATGTCCACTACACAATCCTAGTCCCCCTCATGATCCTAATCCCCTTCGTGATTCTAACATGTCAGTGCAAGATGTTCATGAACCCTTGACATGTATAGTGGGTTCTTCCACTTTGGTGCAATCCGATCCACTTCAAGATCTCATTATTTCTCTCATATCATATCCACCTCATAATGGACTCGCGTCTTCTTCCCAAAGAAAAGAGTATCCTACAAGTCAAGATATTCATAAAGGCAAAGGAGTAGACCTTCATGAGAAATAACCCTCCATATCAAAGAAGATCTTAAGGGTCATGTCTACACAACTCACTCTCAAGACGTTGGTATCCCTCCATCAAAATCAAAACATATCCTTTCCCCATCATACTTTCCATCCATCTTAGGTCCTTATATCCCTTCATCCTCTATGCAAGGTCAGAAAAGGCACACATCCTTGAGTAAATTTCATCAATCCAAAAGAACTCCATTTCATTCCTATCCATCCATGCATTCCTTTCCCCCTCCAAGCAATTTGGATGCCAAGTATAAACGTCATAAGTCTAAAAATCCACATGTATTCAAGGATCAACATGTCCAATATAATGGACATGTCAAAACAAAGAACAATATGATCTATAAAGAAAAAGAAATATTCAAAAGGCCACAAAGGCCCACTGAGCAAAATAAAGCAAAGTCAAAATATATATGGGTTCCTAAATCCCTTATGCAAGCAATGCACTCCAAGGAACCACAAAAGCATAAAAATCAAAAAACCATGTGGATCCCTAAGCAGCTCCTTGAAGCACAAAATCCTAAAGAAACATCAAAATTGGCATCTACAATTGCTATTGCTCCATCCAAACCTTCCAAGTCTATTCCTTCATCACCTTCTTCATCCATTTTGGGCCCTTATGTCCCAAAATCCCAAGCTATTCCTCCATCCAAATCTCACAATCTAAGATCCATTTTTCCTCCATCAGTCCACCACCCGTCAAGGTATGTGCCAATGTCGATCTTGCCAACATTTCTTTCCACTCAAGCATAGTTCTTCCAATACCCTATCCATTATCCAATGCATATTTTCCATCCTTCGATCCCTTTGATCCCATCCTTTGCATAAATCCTTGCCTTAATTTCATCTCTTTTTCCATGTTCTTATCCTACCAACGTCTTTGAGCATACTTTTAAAGGTCATGGTCCATTTTTTTTTCAAGGCTACTATCCAAACAAAAAGATGCTTGCATCCTTCTTCCATCCCCTCTCATGTGTCCATCTTCTATTGAAAAAGTCAAAATATAAAAAAAGTGAAAAAAAAAGACAAAAGAAAAAAGTAAAGCAAAAATAATTCGTCGACTGGTGAAAACCTGGCAAACAGGCGCCTTGGGCAAGTACCGTGAAGAAAACCTAGCAAATAGGCATCATGCGTAATCTATGAAATTCTTGCACACCACACTTGGGGGTAGGTTTCCTCCTTCATATCCTATTGCCCTTCATTATCCTATCATACCATGTCATACTCCTCCATTATCCCGTTGTCCCTCATGTCTAGTTTCCCTTTCCACCTTTGATCTTGACAAGGCTGACGATCGTCATGAGCATCATGCATCTTGTTTGCAACTTTCAATCTATCATAGCTTTTGGTCATTTATCCATTTTCTTATTATAACTTTTCATCCATATTCCCTATCTTATTTCAACTTTCTGCCACTATCCCTTAGCCAATCTCGACTTTCAGTCCATGTCCCTTATCCATTCCTGGTCTTGCTTATCCTATCCATATCTTATCACTATCAATACACTCTTTTTCATTCCTTGATCTTGATCTGACATAATGACACAAAATTTAAACATGGTTTCAAAAACCTCTTGACATGTCCCTCATGCCATGTCACTGCTTTACATAGTCATACCTAGTCTTTTGTCCCATCACGCAATAGCCCTTGAAAATTGCATCCGTGTTGTCTCCATGATAAAAGGCCTTTGTCTTCCCTCTATCCACCAACATTTCAGAAAGCCTATTTATTCACCTGTCATATTCCTTGCCTTGCTAGACACTAGGGGCAAAAACCAAAAAAATCAAATAATGTCCTGAAATAATACCAAAAAAATCAAATAATGTCCTGAAAAAAATCCAAAAAAATCAAATAATGTCCTGAAAAAAGTCCCTAAAAAGTCAAATAATGTCTTGAAAATATGAACACAAAAATTGTAAAAACTTGAAAAAACAAAACAACACAATATCCCCTTTGTGCATAGATAGATCGCTGAGCATACATCCAACAACACTTAAACACACACTGCGCTTTAATGAAATCATGCATTAACAGATGAACTTTTTGATCAAACCAGACATTCAAACTGATTAAAATTGTCATATCAATCAATCTACATCAATATAATTTGTCCTTGTCACTACTATCATGGGTCTTGTACAAGGTGTGGTATACTCGAAACCAGACTGTGTCCTGTCTTAGATGGGGTACTGCATTCCCTAAAACTAGACAACATGATCATTCCTATTTTCCACTTTTGACAATGACAATCAGACTGTTTGTTTGACTTGGTTGAATTTGTGAGTCTTATCTTTTTACTGATTTATCTTTGGCTTCGATCATGTTCCTATGTTGCTCGAGGATGTCACTGAGTGATTTAGAGTGACCGGGATGGTTCATGGTCCCTTTCCTTTTTTTTTGTTGTGTTTGCTGTTTGTGGAATATTTGTCACAAACTAGGGCAACTATATCATTGTGTGTCTGTGATAAGTACATTTGCTTTGTGAATGCCGCACATACCTCAACCCTTGATGTATGCACCCTAGGATGGTTCACTCAGTCCTTGTGTGCGATGTGTCTATCTTTTGCAAAAAGGGTTGCATTTCAGCTCTAGCCTTCAATGCCATGATGCTCTGCATCCGCTTTGCTACATTAAATAAAGGTTCTCACCTACTTCTGTGCATTGGTGAAAGCAAGTTTTTCTTCGTCTCTAACTATCCTCTGTCTAATTTCTTCTTACTAACATTTCTTTTGTTAGTTTGGGTAGTCAGTTCAATCTAGTTCTCCGATCTCCAAAAAAAAAAAAAAACATAAGCTGCATCTTGCATTCGTTGGTTAGTGCATTTGCATTATATCAAGCCTATATCAAGCATTTTATCCACTTCATATTATAAATGCATCAAGAACACATAAAAATATATTCATACATGTTACACAATGGTACATAAATAGTGCATAAGCCATCCATACATGGAAAGTAAACATAAGCCATAACACATTGTATCCCATCATATAGCTACATGTCATATCATATATCAAAACAATATCGAAGTACAAAATTGGACTGTCTGTCCTAAGTATGGCCTGCAGGCTGAATACATAATGTCACACTATATATGTCTCTGTCATAAGGAGCACATGCCTCTGTCACTGGGTGCTCCCTTTGTCCTCCTCATCCCTTCCATGTCTCAAGGATGATGTCTCTCCTATCCCTAGTCCTGGCTGTGGTGGTCTCCTAGGTCCACTCACCCCCATGTTTCTCACTGACCTCCGAGAGCATGGCCTGCTCTTTGTCCTCGATCGTGCCTAATATGATGCTGCCCTCTACTCTGGTGGAACTGCACTCTCATATAATGTCCTCCAATGGCGTATCTCCTCTCTGGTCTCTACCAACATCTATGCCATCTCATGTGCACTGGCATCCCTAATCGACCCAATATACTCGGTCACTCTCTGCTCTGCTTGCTGTGCCTGGGCTATCACTGTATCTTGAGCCACTATCAGTCTAGCTATCTTTGCTTTGAATTGATCATGCTCTGTCCTCAAGATAGCATTCTGTCTCTCTAATGTGGCAATGTGATCATGCTAACTCGCTATGGTGGCCCTACATATCTCCATCTCCTCTATGCTAGCTATCTCCTGCCCTATGGGTACATCCTGCAGTGACTCCTGATTGGCTGGATCTAGCCCATCCCCTCCATCCTCATCATCCTCCTCATCCTCATCACCTTCATCCTTATCATCCTCCTCATCCTCATCCCCTTTGTCCTCATCATCCTCCTCATCCTCATCACCTCCATCCTCATCATCCTCCTCATCCTCATCTCGTTCATCCTCGTCATCCTCATCATCCTCATCACCTTCATCCTCATCATCCTCCTCATCCTCATCATCTCCCTCCTCCTCTCTAGTGAGTGGGAAGTCCTCCCATCTCCTAGGTATCGGAATATCAGGATCTATCAATGGCACTGGCTGTCGTCATGCAAACCATCGCTCATACTGCTCTGTCGTCCTGACATCCACCACATCTGATCTCCAATCCCACTATCTCTACTATAGCTGTGTGAAGTCAACATATGCTATGTGTGGCTAAATCATCCTCCCCCACTGACTCATCTCTCTGTGAGATCAGGCAAAGTGTGCAGTCCCTCTAGGTACATCCTGTCTCTCTCCAAATTGTCGACTGACTCTCTCTGGTAGGTACATCTCAATCACTCTCTGGTAGTTGACTGGTTGCCCAATTAGGTATCTCTCCTATTTTCAATACGGTAGCTCCTCACTATCATCTGACCATCCTGGGCAATCAAGATATGACCTCCATGTGAACTCTCTCAATCTGTCTAGCTCATGTCGCCAATACAATATGTATCTAAATGGACCCTGTCTCAATGTACCCCGATAGTAGTACACATATGGTCAATGTGGTACTACCTATCTCTCTGCAATTGGTCGACATATGGCTATGTGCTCAAATGCCCATACCTGTAACAGTGTGACCCCACAGCTCAAAGTCTGAACTCCCTGATATGCTATCTGATGCAACTGAAAATATAGCATGGCAAGCACACATGGTCCCCATGCGTATACAGTCCCCTCTATCACCATCTGCTCTAGCACTCTTCCCCATCCAATAGGGAATCCATGTCCTTGTCTGTCACCTGCTAATAGGCATGCTATCACCACATAATGCTGATCATACTCTACTGCCATGGTCTCCCAGCCAATCTCCCTCTCTACGGTATCCAGATCATCTACGTCACACTCAAATAATCTGCACAAAGCATCTCTCCCTGTCACTAGGTCATATACTATCATCTCCCCATGAATTGGAATGCAGAGGATACGCCACATGTCCTTTAGGGTCATCGTCACCTCTCTAGTCGATAGATGGAATGAGGAAGTCTCTGAATGCCATCGCTCGGCCAATGCAGTGAGCAGTCCTGTGTTTGCCCTAATCTTGTGCATGAATGTAATATAGTATAATCCAAGTCCTACTAATGTATCTCTGTCTGTACTCCTAAGTCTATGTCGCAACATGAAGCAGTCGGGTCTATTCTCCCTCGTAATCAATGGATACTGTCGACTCTACATCATAATTGGGGCACAAATTTGTTAGTTTTAGGGTTTTCTCCTAAGGGCTACATTTCCTTGTTTCATGCACAAATCAGAGTGTTTCTTATCTATTTTGACCTATCCTACCCTTATCCCCCTATTCGGGATCATCCACATGTTTTCGATCAAATTAGGGTCCTCAGTGCACAACTACGCCTGTGTACCCTGTCTTGCACCTGTGCAGCATCAAGCTGCGCTTGTGTAGGGTGCATAGGCATAGAACATCTTCACACAAGAACAAAATGCACCCACATAGGTGCAGATGTCAATTAATTCATTCCCTATGGGCCCCACAATGTCCCGCAATCAAGCAAAATTCATGAAATTGACAATATGGGTTTTTGAGATACATACCACTGCTCCTGCATCATCTGGTCATCTATAGGTGTGTACACATTCCCTGAGGTGATCTACCATTGGAATGTTTTCCATCTCTATGCAAGGGTCCCTTTCCAGAACAACAAATCCTCCACTTTGGCTAGTGCAAATGAGCTATTTTCCTTCTCCTTGTCTCATTTATAGATCTTAGTTAGTGCATAGATGGACGTGCACCCTTTCCATCTTATGTTGGTCGTGGTCTTTTACACCTTCCATTTCTTTTCATCTGTGCATCCGACCTTCAATTCTTGATCTGTTCGAACCTATCATTTTCTATCATTCTTATCGATCAATTGACCTCTTTTCTGGATGTTTCCGGCCAATTCCTCGAGGGGGCATGCATATGTCATTGTCATTGTTGTCATTGTCTGGGACATTTTCATTATTGTTCTTTGAAACAATGCTTAAAGTCGCATTGTCTCAAAGAGGGGCAAAATGTAGACATCTAAAAATGGTCAACACTTGCGGAGTCATACTTTAACATTTGCGCATTGCCTTATTTTAGGGTTCTTGCGTCGCATTAACATTTCTTCTATGTTGCGCGCTTGGTCTTTATCATTTGTGAGCATCGAGTTCTTCTTCTGCATTCTTCATTTGTCTCACTTTCAAATTTGGTCTTGTCGATAATAATCTTCAGTCATGATTTTGGTCGATCTTGTCTTGTCGCATCAATGTGCGTGCTCATTTGGCATATTTTGACATCGTCAATTCGATTTCATTTTGGACATCATCAATCCTAATCGATGATAGAATTAGGGTTTTGTCCTCTTGTCAATCTTGTCATTTTGTGATCAATTTGTCATCGATCCTTGTCCTCTTGTCAATCTTGTCATTTTGTGATTGATTTGTCATCGATCATTGTCCTTTTTAATCTTGTCATTTTGCGATCGATTTGTTATCGATCCTTGTCCTCTTGTCAATCTTGTCATTTTGTGATCAATTTGTCATCGATCATTGTCCTTTTGAATCTTTTCATTTTGTGATCGATTTGTCATCGAACCCTATCCTCTTGTCAATCTCGTCAATTTTGTGATCGATTTGTCATTGATCGTTGTCCTTTTTCAATCGTGTCAATTTGGATCAATTAGTCATTGTTACTCGTCAATTGGCACCTATCAATTTGATCTCTTTATCAATCTCAATCATTTGTCAGCATTGGTCCTTTGTCAATCAAAATCATGATCAAATTGACCCTACATCAATTATCTTTTGTCAAGACCTAATTGTCATCCTTGCATTTCTAATTCATCTTCTAGGGTTTTATGATTTATTCATTTAATCTTGTTTGGCATTTTTCCTCTAGGTTAAATAATTTATTTGTTTATCCTAAGTCTTCTTGTCACAATTAAATATTTATTTAATTGGCTAATTAATTCCCCCTCTTTTTGTGAATTTAATAATGAATGAAAAATTATTAATTAATTTACCTAATTTTCATCAATTTCTAATTTCCTAATTTCCAATTCATCTAATTTTCTATTTTCTCCTATTTTTCTAATATTTCCCCTAATTTCATGGGAATGGCATAGCAATTTTGTCATAATTTGTCAATCAATCAATTTTGTATAGCAACCTTGTCAATTTTGTCATAATTTGTCAATCAATCAATCAATCTTGCATAGAAAGTGTTAATTTGTCATAATTTGTCATATTTGTCATTCTTGATTTGAAATTTCCTTTCAAATCTCTTCATGCTAATCTTGTCATCTCTCCAATTTGTCTATAAATTGGATGATTTTTCTTCAATCAGGGAGAATCAATCACGCTTCTAGTATCCTTATGCTGCCATTTTATCTTGTCAATCTTGCTTTCATGCTATGCTTTTGCACTTGTAGGTGAGATCCACAAACAAAGTAATTTGAAGGAGAAAGAAGGAAAATGGAGAATTATGGAGGAGATATTCGCATTTGTAATGGTTTGCATTTGGTTTGATTAGCTTGTCTTCATATCTCTATTGAATGTTTTTAGGATTTCTTATCATTGCAATTTTAGTTTTTGTGATTGAGCTAGTTTAATGTCTATTGCTTTGATGATTTCCAAACTCCTATCTACAATTCCCTTCTAACTCTACTGAGTTGTTCAAGTGCATTTACAAGCTCTCCTTCAAGATCTATCTCTTCCTCTTCTTCTTCACCTTCACTATCAAATAGATCCTGATGGCTAGGTCTATCTGCCATGTCTTCTTCTTCTTTTTCTTGATCTTCACTCCCAAACACATCATACCGGTGAGATTCATTTGCCTAATCACTTTTAGATGTTAGCACCTCATCTTCTGATTCTTGAGTCATGAAGAGGTGGGTTCCTTCTTCATCAATAATGCAGCTACTAGCCGATGTTCCTTAATCATCTGTAGAAGTATGAGACATATTTTGCATACTAACTTTACAAGTCGATCCTGCAGTAGTAGGCTCATTTATGTAGAGCTTCTTCAATCTCTCCCATAAGCTTTTTTTGGTTTTGCATCTGTCCACCTGTGAGGGGACATCACTGGTGATCCCATTGAATATGGCCTTCATGGCTTCTTTATTGCACAAGCATCTTCTTTCTTCTTCAGATACTGTGAGAGGACTGACATTCCTGGGGAGACCATTGATGACTGACATCCATACATCAAACCCTAGAGAGGATAGGAAGACTTCTATTCTACAAATCCAAATAGAATAGTTTGAACCATCAAACATAGGAGCAAGGATTGACACTAAGAAAACCATTGTGTCCTTAAGCCAGAATCTTCCCAAGTTGGAGAAAGCTCGTCTAACTGGGAAGCTATGCTCTAATACCAATTGTTAGACACAATGTAACACTGAGAGGGGGTTGAATCAATGGTTCTCAAACTTTTCCCTTCTAACTATTCTATATGAGCATATTGGTTGTTAGATCTAACTTAAAACAGACTTACTGGTTAGTGGGGAGACCAACTCAAATGCAAGCACACAAAGGGACATCATATAACACCATCATATACGAAGAAAACCCAAGATAGGAAAAACCTCGGTGATTAATGTTGTTGGAGTCTACTGCTCCAACCCAGCCTCACAATCAAAACTGGTACATTATTTAGGGCTACAACCCCTGATTTAGTGCACCAACCCCTACACCAAGCTACAACTTTGAGTTCACAACGATAATTTTCAAATACAAAAGTAGTTATTCAGTTACAAGTGAATCTTGCAACCATTTCATGTACCTCACTTTTGTTGTTGAGACACCTTCTATACTGCACCAAATCACTCTTCTGATTCTCTCATCTGCTGCTACCTTTTCTGGTAAACTCTACCTATTCACCTCTGCTCTCCTTCTACTCTATTGGATCTCCTCCTCACTATTCTATTGGATCTCCTCCTCATTGCTTTGCTAACTAGTCCTCCCAACTGTCTCCCTACTAGTGTAAGCACCTACCAGTTATTTCCTCAGATGCACTCTAGCTGGTATACCAGCTGCTCAAACCATACAGGTTTACACTCTGTTAAACCCTATCACCAGTTTACTCTCTCAAACACTCTTCTCTTCTTCTATTTACACTCTAACTAATCTAGCTTTCTTATGCAACACTCAAAACACTTTTTAGCAACACTATCTTCTTCTTGTTAGTAGTGCTTAACTATGTCTTTGGCCTGCATTTTTATAGCCTAGTTTTCCTGCCAAAAGCCTATTCAAAATCTAGGCCGTTAGGGTTTCCTCATCATCCTCAAGGAAAACCAAACCAAAACCAATCTTGCCCGATCTGATTTTCCTAGCATCCAACTGTACACCTCCGGCATTAACTAACCTTCTTGATCACACCTTCTATCTTTGGCAATCTGTCTTTTAACCCTATCTGTTGATCTCTTGGTCAAACATCAAGATCATTCTTGTCATTTATTTCATCTTCCTTGATCTCCTCAATTACTCTTAGATGGCTCTTTGTTGTCCTCCAGATCTTGCCGCAAACCTCTGCAATAGCTCTACAACACATCCCTTGATTTGTGGGATCTACCATTAATGTCGACCAACTCTGCAACTACCTCATAGGTGTGATGGTATTATGAAAGAATAAGTATCTGGTAGAATACTGAGAGGGAGGGTGAATCAGTATATTGAAAAATTGATACAAATTTCCCAAGCTCAAACTCAATCAAGATCAATATTCTTAGGAATACTTGACATTAACCGGTTTAACTGTTATGACAACTTTTAACAGTAAACACCTTCAATCTTGTAAAAATCAACAGTGCTTAATCTTAACTCAACATATTCATCTCTCAATGCTTCTACTTAAATGCCTTATTGGAAGTTAACCAAATCAACAAATAAGATCACAGCCACAAAAGCATTCACCACCTAACACGAATGTTTATATGTGGAAAACCCAAATAGGTAAAAACCACGTTGAGATGGTACTCACAAGGATAACTATCTGAACTCTTTCGAAGTTCACCCTATTAGGAGCCAAAGCGTGTTAGAGATTTACAATAAGTACTGTTAAGAACTAATTCCGGTTAAGAATCACCTAGTTAAGGGAAAAATAAATATACTTTGCTAGAAGCACAATACCCTATTAGGAGTAACCTCATTGGAGGATTTAAGAAATCCAAGCTAATGGACCACCTTGTTAGAGGATTTAATGAGTAACCAAGCTTGTTAGAGCTTACCCGATTAAGAGATTTTACTTCTGTTGTAATTGTTAGAAAACAACAGGTTTTCTTGATTTGTCTGATTAGCACTACATTTGCTTGATCGAATCCTTCTAAGCTTCAATCTGGCTTCACTCAAAGTGCAGATCCATTCACTGGCTGGGCAACCACACACTCAACATGTTTTCTATCAATCTTGCCAACAACATTTACAAACAACTTCGTTGACCTTAAATACAAATCAATTAGGTTGGTAACACAACAAAAACCTAATTCTCATCATTGAGATTACAAACAAGTCAGTTCAATCTTGACCATTAGAAATCATGACAATCTCTTTACATTCTTCAAGACAATTCCAACCACTTCATGATCGCCGCTACATTGGACTTTGTAACTCATCACATGTTGTGCATTAAATGCAACCCACTTTGTTCCTTCCCTAGACAATAAGAAAATGCGCCAAACCAATTTGAATTTATCCTCATACAATGATCACACATGTCTCCATCATTACCCCTCATCAGATAATAAAGCAACAAACTTGATCGTTTAGGGTTTAACAACTGATACGGTTTACCGGTTATATTACATAGAAAGGTTTAACCCTTTACACCGCTTCATCGGTTCAACTCACAAACGTTACATATTGGTTACAACATCATCTACAACTCTCTTCTTATTAGTTACTAGCCAATATCAAAAACAACAATATCAGCAATAACATGAATACCTTTTACTGGTTCAATCGATATCAATGACAACATATCATTAATGCAATCTCTATGCAAAATGCCAATAATATCAAAACGCCAACAATCCCCCCCTTTGGCATTGATGGCAATACAAATACCAATGCCTCTGATTGCTGCTAAGATTGGTGAATAGTGTATACACCTAAAATTGGCTATGAGCAATTAAATAAATATTTTATATTTATTTAATAATTATTCATCTATTAAATAGTTAATTCGAAAAGATTAATCTGTTTAATTCATTTCATGTCTTTCTATTAATTAATATTTTATTAATTAATTCATCTATCTTATTCCTCTAATTAATTAAATATCTAATATTTAATTATTCCTTCTAACCAAGTTAATTAAATATCTTATATTTAATTATCTCCTCCAAACAATTAAATATCCAATATTTAATGGTTATTCTCCTATCCTATAGTCTCAAATATTAAATAATTATTAAATTATTTAATCCCTTTTCCAACTCACCCTCCATCTCCACTTCATCTTCCCTTTGCCAACTCACCCATCATGTGGCTAAGGAAATTAATATTTCTTAAATATTAATTTATGATTTATCTTCAAATTCCAAATTCAATGAAAATTGTGTGCATACACATATTTCATTACCATTTCCTATATTCTCTCCAACACCACTACATCTTAGGAAAGACTTGAGTCCACTTGTCCTACCATGCCTAAATTTCCTCCAACCATCCCTAGATTCTCTTAGTCAGCAACCCAGTCAAGGTGAGATGAGTGACACTTGTCTTCTCCTTCCCCCTTTTTCGAAACCTTCACCTTTACTCACAACCATCCAAAACTGTAGATCTAATTATAACCATTGATCTGAACCACATCATCTTATCCTCTCAAAGTCTATAAAATCAAGAGCTTCAGTTGAGAGAGAGTTAGACTTCAAGAGACTCCAAGTGCATTTTTCAAGCTAATCATATGCATCCGTGAGTTTTTGAAGCAAATAGTAATAGCAATTATCATATAGCATTTTAGCATAATCATGTAGCTTTTCATATCATACTATCAGTTAACTACAAGTTATCAGTCCATTCTTCATATGCCATCTTGGAAGCCAATAGTGCATTGTCTGAGAGCACGCCATCTGCAACTAGGAACAGTGGAGTTAGGACACAATGAGACATAAGCCATGAAGGTAAAATAATGTTTTATTTTAGTATGTACTTCATGTAGTTTCATTGGTGGATTTTGGATTTCCTGTATGCATTTCCATTGTATTTTGTGAAACTAACTTATTACAGGTAATATTCTAAGGATGAAATTCAAGCTCACACAAATAGGAATCCTGGTTTACATTACCAAGTATTCACCTTATTAGACACATAATTATTCTCCTGAATCACATAATTCTTCTCCCCCTTTGACATCAATGCTAAAGTGAAAGTAAAACATGTAATTCTTCGCTCATTGTGCATCATCATCATTCTGCAACTTGATGCTCCCCCTATGGAATACATCCACTCCTTCATCAATCCATAAGATTCTACAAGTAATTCAGGTACTGATGCAATCAACATCATGTTCAACTGACTTCATGAAGAGGGACAACCCCCAATTGACTTCTAAGATACTCAAAAGTGGTCTTAGGCAGAGTTTTGGTAAAGATATCTCCAAGCTGCTCCTTGGTAGAAACATGCTCCAAGATAAAATCTTTACTTTTAACTTTTTCCCTCAAGAAGTGATATTTCAATTCAATGTGCTTAGTCCTTGCATGTAAAACAATATTTTTAGAAATGCTTATTGCACTTTTATTATCACACAAAATCTTTATAGGTTTTGAGATTTTCATCTTCTAAATTTTTTAATCTCCCCTACTAATGACATCTCAAATTCATTCTTCATTTCATCTGCAAAACAATTACTCATGTCATCATTTCCTCCAAATATAATGTCATCTACAAATACTCCATTGACCAGTATATCATCTCCTTCAGATTTGAGATAAATGTTGTTGTCATCACTGGTTCTAGCAAATCCTATCTTCATCAGATGAGTATGAAGTCATTCATACCATACTCCGGGTACCTTCTTTAATCCATACAAAGCTTTATGCAGTTTGCATACCATGTCTTCCTTATCTATCAAAGCATAACCATCAGGATGCTCTATATAAATTTTTCTTTCAGTATCCCATTCAAGAATTCAAACTTGACGTCCATCTGGTATACTTTGAACTACTTATGAGCTGCAAATGCAAGTAGTGTTCAGACACCTTCCAGTCTTGCTAGTGGTGCAAAAGTTTCTCCATAGTCTTCTCCTTCTTCTTGTGCATAACCTTTGCATACTAATCTTGCCTTATTGTGAACTACAACACCATCTTCATTTAACTTGTTTTTGAATACCCATTTAGTACCTATAACATTCTTGTTTACCGGTCGGGGTACTAGGGTCCAAGTGTTGTTCTTCTCAATTTGTTCCAACTCCTCCTCCATAGATTTAACCCAATGATCATCACCAAATGTCTCCTTAGTATTTCTGGGTTCAAAGGTGTATATCATGCAAGAGTTTTCTCTTATTCTCCTTCTAGTTAGTACTCCAACATCCTTATCCCCAATTATCTCTTCAGGACTGTGATTAAATCTCACATACCTAGGAATAACATGATCATTTTCTTCAGGTTCAACTTCTTCATTGTTATCTTCCTCTGAATTTATTTGTTCTAGTTGAACAAGTACATTAGGATTTTCTTTACCGGTTTCTGATTTAACAGTTTTGGGTTCTAAAAGAAAAATACAAGGATCTTCATCCTTCTTCTCAGAATTGGTTCCTTCTGAAATTTCAGGACATTCATCTACATGAACATGAACATGAACAATCTCAACAATTTTCTATGTCTGATTGTTGAAGCATTTATAGGCCCTACTCTTGGTGGATTAGCCAAGAAATATGCCTTCATCACTCTTAGCTTCAAACTTTCTTATGTAGTCACCTCTTTTAATAAAACATTTGCTACCAAATATTTTAAAATAGCTAACATCAGGTGATCTCTCATACCAGTACTCATATGGGGTCTTGTCCTTACCTTGTTTTATTAGAACTCGGTTCATTGTGTAGACAATTGTACTTACAACTTCTCTCCAAAAATATTTTGATTACACCTCCTTGTATCAACATATTTCTAGCAACTTCAACCATTGACCGATTGTTTCTCTCTGCTATACCATTCTTTTGTGGTGTCCTCAGTGCAGAAAGCTGCCACTTGATACCATTATCATCACAATATTTAGTGAACTCTGCAGAAATGAATTCACCCCCTTGATCTGTTCTTAGACATTTTATCTTTTGGCCACTCTCTTTCTCAGCTAAGGCTATAAATGCCTTGAATTTTCCAAAAGCTTCATTCTTATCCTTCAAGAATGTGACCCACATCATCCTTGAACAATCATCAGTGAAGATAATGAAGTATCTATCACCTTGAATGCTTCTTATTCTTATTGGTCCACATAGGCCTGCATGAACCAAATCTAACAAGTGTTCTACTGAGAAGGACTTGCTCTTGAAATTTGAAGAAGTCATATTTCCTAGTTGACATTTTTTAGAAAGAGTGTTAACCAGTTTGTCTAGCTAAGGCAGACCTCTTACTATCTTAGACTTGCTTACATTAATAATATTGTCAAAATTTATATGACAAAATCTCCTATTCCAAAGCCAGCTGTCATCTATTTTTGCAATCAAACAATTGCTAGCTTTAGGATTGAGATGAAATAGATTACCTCTGGTCTGTTTCCTGGTTGCAATCAAATCACCTCTATTATCAAAGATTTTGCATATACCATTTCTAAACTCTAGTGGGTAACCTCTGTCTTTAAGTTTTGCCACACTTAACAGATTGTTCTTTAGGTCTTCAACCCAATAGACATCATCAACATTGCTCTTCCCATTAAGAGAAATAACTCCCTTACTTTTTACCATATAGGGTGAGTCATTGCCAAATCTGACAACACCACCATCAAATTCCTTCAAGGAAAGAAATTTGCTCCGATCACTGGTCATGTGATGTGAACAACCACTATCAATGATCCAATCATCAGAGTTATCCATTATGGATACTAGTGCCTTATGATCTGATACTTCTTCCTTAATTTCTACAAGCACAACATCTCCACTAATATCATCATCAGTAATACCATAGTCAATAGCTACAAGACAATCTCTCTTACCTTTACCCTTGTACTTCTTAAATTTGTCTCTCTTGTAATAATTTTCACCATTAGGGTAGTTTTCTGCTTTATGACCAATCTTGTTGCATGCAAAACATTTTAAAGTTAGTTTACCTCTATATTTACCAGTGCCTCTAGGTAGTCATTTTGCCAACAATGCTTTGAGTTCCACTAACTTGTCTTCATCATTAGCATCGGTATCTCTACTTCTTCTCACAGATGGGTTAGAGACAAAAGCTCTGAATGCAGATTCTGATTTATTTACACTACCATCATAGCCATTTAGTTCAAAAGAAGTAAGTTTGCCAATAATAGATTAAAGAGTTACCTTTGTCTTGTCAATGGATTTTAGCTCTTGAATAGCTGCAACTGGGACAGCATAGATCGGTAGAAGGGTACCTTACTGATTACTGTGGCATCTTCCAATTTCCCTCCTGCACTCTTTATCTCTCCAACTATCTCTTTGATCCTTTGACCATACTACTGGATGTTCTCACCTTCAGACATTCTCATGTCGTCAAACTTGGCTCTTAATGTTGGCATTTCAATAGAAAGAAAGATTGTTGATATTCATTAAGGATATTGAGAAGGTTGTTGAAGATTATTTGATATAACTGAAAAAGGATGATAACTATCTTTATAACATTATTTTGTCATTGATGTCAAGAAATTGATTTTCTGATTCAGTATGATGTTGCCATATCTTGTGAAGATTGATTTGAAGAGAATTAAGATGTCGGTAAAAGACACAGAAAGAATGTGATAAGAAAGGGGAGAAATAAGATATTCAATGGGTAACTATTACCGAGTTAGACAATGATGAGATCATGATGTTTAGATTGTTTTGATATCCTACATATGTTGCTGATTGTAAGGTTAATACTATACTATGTCACTGAGCAAAGAACCTAGTTGGTAAACCCTAAGGTTATCGATATCAGTTAATGAAGGCGGAATGTCTACCGAGTAAAGTTTAGTACTTACCGAGTTGCAACCGAGTTATGACAAATCACATTGGATGGATAAAAGCATTATTTAATGAAGGACAATGATGAGTTGGAGTTGATTAAATGATTGGTATGTCGTGCATGAAGTTTCTTAAGGATCTATGGCAATGGGAGATCGAAAGGAAGATCTACAGCTCAGATTGAACCGCAATAACCTTGTGCAAGTTCCAAGAAAGGAATGCAAGTCCCAAGGCAAGGTAAAAAAATTTCAGATTGACGGATGCATTGAATGTAGTCAAGATTGAAGATCTAATGGCTAAGATTGATCATGGTAAATGTGATCAAGGAGATTCAATGGTTAGCAAATTATTTATAAATAAGAAATTATTGATGAACAATGTATGTGGGAAAGTGTAAGCATAGGGATGTTACATAGTGATTACCGAGCACAGAAGCTTGAATACCTATTTGTGTAACAGAATAGGAAGCCCAACATAGGGACAAGATAAGTCCTATGACAAGATTGTTTTTAGAAAATAAGAATCTGCTTTAGCATTTCAGATGTGAAGTTGCAGATATATTTATTACTGTTGTTTATTTTGTAAGTGATAGAAAATGTCTTAATCAAGTGGACTTAATAGTCTTATTTGTAAACCCTCTAGCAAGGTAACATTCTAAATGAGTGTTTGAAATCCTTTGACAAGGTCACTTCTAGCAAAGTGAAGATCCTCACAGATCTAAGGGAAATCCCTTAACTGGGTCACATCTAGCAATGTGTTTGTAATCTTTAACAGGATTAGCTTTTAACCAAGCATACTCTAGAAGAGTATATTTCTTAGTGGGTCTGAAATCCCACAGTGGTTTTTCCCTATTTGGGTTTCCACGTTAAATCTAGTGTTATATGTGTTATGATGATTATGTGTTTATAAGTTTGCATGTTTAGCAGTTTTTGGTTATATTGTTGAAGTATAAGTTATCGAGGTTGAATTTGTTGATTTTTTGGAAGATTAAGTTTGTATGATTCACCCCTCCCCCCTCTCATCTTGTTAGCTATTGGCATCAAAAATTTACAATTGGTATCAAAGCTTTGGACTCTGAAAGAAAATTATTAAGGTACTTGAGGCAAAGATCCGAAGATGTATAAAAGGGATGCACCAAAGCTGAACAAGTCAAGTTTCTCCACATGGCAGAAAAGGATGAAGCTACATTTATCAGGAATTGGAGAATATGCAACATATTATTTGGAGAATGATTACATACAACCAAGAACCAACCTGATGACCTTGGAAGAGATAAAGGCAAAGCAAGAACATATTCAAGCTATGATTGAAATAACATCAGCATTGACTGACTCAGAGTTTAATGATCTAGAAAGCTACAATGATGCAAAAGCAATATGGACCAAGCTCATATCTGTGTATGGCAATGATGAACATGTTCAAAGAGAAAAAGTAGATAGTCTAAGAGGAAAACTTGAATCCATGAGAATGAATGAAGGTGAGAACATAACCTAATATAGTACAAGGTTAAAGGAGACTGTCAATCAAATTAAAGGAGCAGGAGGAACTATTGAAGAAAAGTATGTAACAAGTAAGTTGTTGAGAACTCTTTTACCTACTTATGCCATTTGAGTCTCTGCAATCAATGAACTAAGGTCTGTACCTAACATGCAAGTTTCTTTGGATCTACTATTGGTAAGCTACATGCATTTGAGTTAAGTAATTTTGATAACAGTGGGTCTTCGGTAAATAAAGTAGAATTTGCATTCAGTTCTTTTCATATTGGTGAACCTGATGATTACAATGATAGAATGAGTAAGTAATTTGAAGGGAACCACAGTGGAGCAAGTGAAAGATTTCGCAAGAACATGGAAGAAGTGCACAAACTGTATGAGCAAATCAAGAAGCAAGAAGGGTTTGAAGAATTATTAGCCAGAAGGTTACCGAGAGGAAAAGGTAAGTATAAAGGAAAGCTACCTTTAAAGTGTTTCAATTGTGATAAAATAGGACATATTGCTTCTAACTACCCTGACAAAGAATCTAGTGAAAAGAGAGAATACCGAGATAATAGGCAAAAAGATAACCAATATAGAGGACACCGAGACTTCAGAAGGAGAGACAGAAAGACATTCCTAGTAGCTGATGAGGAATCCAACGATGACAAATCTGATGAAATGGATACAGAGGAAGTTGTTTATGTAGCTATTAAAGATGGATCAGTTGAATAAAGGTATGAAGAAAAGGCCCTAATATCTCACATAAATAATAATGATTCTTGGATCATAGACAGTGGATGCTCACATCACATGACAGGTGATAAACACAAGTTTGTTAAATTAGAAGACTATGATGGAGGCTATGTAAGATTTGGTAATGATGCACCATGTCTGGTGAAAGGTAAAGGATCTATAACACTTCTTGACAATGCTAAATGTGATGATGTATACAGGGTTGAAGGTTTGAAATACAATTTGTTGAGTGTAGTACAACTAAACAATACAGGATACCAAATAGAATTTCAGAAAGGAATTGTCAAAGTTCATGACAAGCATGGAAAGTTAGCTGCTACTATGACACAAAAAAAAGGTAATATATTTCATCTTGACTCAACTTGGAACAAGTGTCTTTATGCTAAGATAGATGATACCTGGTTATGGCATAAAAGGTTTTGTCATGTAAATTTTGATAATCTGATCAAAATAAGCAAGAAGCACTGAGTAAGAGGTCTACTGAGTCTGGAAAAACCTGAGAACACTATGTGTCAAGGATGCTAGATGGGTAAGATAACAATATCAAGCTTTACAAGTAAGTCCTACACTTCTAAAGGAATTTTAGATCTAGTACACACTGATCTTTGTGGTCCCATGAAAGTTCAAAGTTATTATGGTGATAAGTATTTCATATTATTTGTGGATGATTACTCAAGGATAATGTCAGTTATGTTTTTAAAAGAAAAATCAGAAGCTTTTCAAATGTTTAAATGGTACAAGGCAAGAGTTGAAAATGAAACAGGAAGACAGCTGAAATGTCTTAGATATGATAGAGGAGGAGAATTCACTTTTGATGAATTTAACTTATTTTGCTATGATCATGGTATAAAAAGACAAGTATCTGCACCGAGAACACCTCAACAAAATGGGATAGCAAAGAGAAGAAACAGATCAATTGTAGATTGTGCCAGAACCCTGATGATAGAAAAGATGGTACCTCAAACATTTTGGAGAGAAGCAATCAACACTACAATTTACACCCTGAACCAAGTACAACTGAAGAAAGGAACTATGAAGACACCCTATGAGATCTGGTATGACAAGAAACCTAATGTAAGTTATTTTAAAATCTTTAGAAGTAGATGCTATGTTCACAAAGATGACAGAAATGGAAAGTTTGATTAGAAAAGTGAAGAAGGAACATTTCTTGGTTATTCTTCTAGAAGTAAAGCATTTAAATGTCTGATCAAATCATCTAACAAAATAGTGGAAAGTGCAAATGTGAAAATTGATGAATTTGCATAAAGAAATGATGAAGGAAATTCCAAAGAACCAGAAAATTATGAAGAATTTGTTTATGTTCAACTGAGAAGTCCTACCGAGAAAGCTGCTGAAGAAAATGAAGATAATGTCCAGTTATCGAGTGATGAAGAAGATCATACAGAACCTACCGGGCCTATATTAGCCAAATATGTCAGAAGACATAATGTATCAAGTCAGATTATAGGAGATAAGGATGATCCAGTGATGACAAGGAACAAACTGAGATAGAACACATGTCTAATATCTGAATTTGAACCGAGAATAGTAAAAGAGGCATTTAATAGTGAAAATTGGGTAAATTCTATGATAGAAGAGATTGATCAAATCAAGAAGAATGACACATGGACATTGATCCCAAGACTGAAGGACAAAAATGTAATCGGTACAAAATGGATTTTCAGAAACAAGCTAAATGAAAAAGGTGAGGTCATTCAGAACAAAGCAAGACTAGTTTGCAAAGGTTATGCTCAAGAAGAAGGAATAGATTATGGTGAGACTTTTGCACCTGTGGCTAGACTTGAGGGAGTAAGAACATTGTTGGCATATGCTGCTTTCAAAAATTTCAAGGTATATCAAATGGATGTTAAATCTGCATTTTTGAATGGTATAGTAGAAGAAGAAGTTTATATTGAATAGCCTAAAGGATTTGTTGAAGACAAGATTAAAGATTAGGTATGTAAATTAAACAAAGCTTTATATGGTCTAAAACAAGCACCTAGAGCATGGTATGAAATACTGCACTCTTACTTAATCAAGATTGGTTTTATAAGGACAAGTGAAAACAATAACATGTACATGAAGAGTGATGAGGACAATGGAATACTGATCTTAGCCATATTTGTTGATGATATTATTTTTTGTGGTAATGACTCCTTATGCAAGAACTTTGGAAATGAAATGTGTAAAGAATTTGAGATGTCATTAATCGATGAGATAAAGTATTTTATAGGTTTACAGATACTACAAATGAAAGATGAGATTTTCATTACTCAATCCAAGTACATAAAGGAAATCTTGAAGAAATTTGGAATGGAGGATTCTAAACCAGTAAGTACTCCTATGACTACTAACTGTAAACTATCAAAGAATGATGAATCCACATCTGTTGATGAGACACTTTACCAATCTATGATTGGGAAGTTGCAATATGTTGTGCACAGTAGACCAGATATAGCACATGTAGTAGGTATTCTTGCAAGATTTTCTACAAATCCCAAGGAAACCCATATGATAGCAATCAAGAGAATTTTCAGATACCTAAGAGGCACTAAAGATTATGGCTTAGTATATGAAAAAAGGAATGATTTTGATTTAAAAGTTTATACTGATGCTGATTGGGCAGGCAACATAGATGATAGGAAAATCACAAGTGGTGGAGCTTTCTTTTTGGGAGAAAGACTAGTAAGTTGGCTTAGTAAGAAACAAGGATGTATTTCATAGTCAATAGCATAAGCTGAATATGTTGCTACAACATTGAATTGTACCAATATAGCATGGATCAAGCAACTGTTGGAAGGTATAAATGAGAAAGTTACTAAGCCAGTAACTATATTCTGTGATAATACGAGTGCCATTAACATTTCAAAGAATTTGGTAATGCACTCTAAGACAAAACATATCTCTATAAAGTATCATTATCTCAGAGAAGAAGTTCAAGAGAAGAAAGTTGTGATGGAATATATCAGTTCAAAGGAGCAATTAGCAAACATCTTCACAAAGCCACTGCCAAGGGACACTTTTGAGTATCTCAAAAGCAAGTTAGGGGTCCTACCTCTATCTTCTACTCACTGACAAAGTTCGGTGAAAGAATCAATTCGATGAATCTACAAAATTTTATGTGTGGATTGATGCCGATTTACGCACTTTAGAAGGTTTTCTAAAGGTATGCAGGAAATAGTGAATAAAGAAAAGTTGCTTTGACTGAGACTGAAATGATACGTGTGTAACATAGCAAATGCAAACACTTCACAACAGAAGAGTTCATGATTTAGTTCTTTTACCTTTTGGCATTATTGTCAAAGGGGGAGAAGACTAAATGGTAAAATCCTAAATGAAGAAGATAACAGAAGACTAATGACAGGGGGAGAAGATTACAAAAGGGAGATTTTAATAGCTCAAGGATAACAGGAGAAGTCTAACAACAATCTGAATCTGAATCAATTTGAATATCTTGTTGGTATTACCATTTAAAAGTTGGTTTTGCCATCAATGCCAAAGGGGGAGATTGTTGGCATTTCAATAGAAAGAAAGATTGTTGATATTCATTAAGGAGATTCAGAAGGTTGTTGAAGATTATTTGATATAACTGAAAAATGATGATAACTATCTTTATAACATTAATTTGTCATTGATGTCAAGAAATTGATTTGCTGATTCAGTATGATGTTGCCATATCTTGTGGTGATTGATTTGAAGAGAATTAAGATGTCGGTAAAAGACACAGAAAGAATGTGATAAGAAAGGGGAGAAATAAGATATTCAATGGGCAAATATTACCAAGTTAGACAATGATGAGATCATGATGTTTAGATTGTTTTGATATCCTACATATGTTGTTGATTGTAAGGTTAATACTATACTATGTCACCAAGTAAAGAACCTAGTCAGTAAACCCTAAGGTTATCGATATAGGTTAATGAAGGCGAAATGTCTACTGAGTAAAGTTTAGTATTTACCGAGTTGCAATCGAGTTATGACAGATCACATTGGATGGATAAAAGCATTATTTAATGAAGGATAATGATGAGTTAGAGTTGATTAAATGACTGGTATGTCGTGCATGAAGTTTGTTAAGGATCTATGGTAATGGGAGATCGACAGGAAGATGTACAGCTCAGATTGAACCGCAATAACCTTGTGCAAGTTCCAAGAAAGGAATGCAAGTCCCAAGGTGAGGTAAAACATTTTCAGATCGAAGGATGCATTGAAATTAGTCAAGATTGAAGATCTGATGGCTAAGATTGATCATGGGAAATGTGATCAAGGAGATTCAGTGGTTAGCAAATTGTTTATAAATAAGAAATTATTGATGAACAATGTATGCGAGCAAGTGTAAGCAAAAGGATGCTACATAGTGATTACCGAGCATGGAAGCTTGAATACCTGTTTGTGTAACAGAATAGGGAGCCTAGCAGAGGGACAAGATAAGTCCTACGACAATATTGTTTTGAGCAAATAAGAATCTGATTTAGCATTTCAGATGTGAAGTTACAGATATATTTATTACTGTTGTTTATTTTGTAAGTGACAAAAAATCTCTTAACCGAGTGGACTTAACAGTCTTATTTGTAAACCCTCTAGCAAGGTAACATTCTAAATGAGTGTTTGAAATCCTTTGACAAGGTCACTTCTAACAAAGTGAAGATCCTAACAGATCTGAGGGAAATCCCTTAACTGGGTCACATCTAGCAATGTGTTTGTAATCTTTAATAGGATTTGCTTTTAACCGAGCATACTCTAGAAGAGTGTATTTCTTAGTGGGTCTGAAATCCCACAGTGGTTTTTCCCTATTTGGGTTTCCACGTTAAATCTGGTGTTATATGTGTTATGATGATTATGTGTTTATGAGTTTGCATGTTTAGCAGTTTTTGGTTATATTGCTGAAGTATAAGTTATCGAGGTTGAATCTGTTGATTTCTTGGAAGATTAAGTTTGTATGATTCACCCCCCCTCTCATCTTGTTAGCTATTGGCATTAGAACTTTACACTTAAACTCTCTTCTTTAGCAATCTTGACATGCTCATCACCGCTATAGATATCTTCAAGTTTCTTCCATAGTTCATATGCAGTTTCAAGACCATGAACATCTACATATTCAACATCAAATAGGGAACTGATAATAGCTTCTAATGCTTGGTGATTTTCTTGTTGTTATTTCTTTTGATCATCAATTAGGGGTCTAGTAGGTGTAGTATACTTATGTTCTATATGATCCCAATACTGACTACCAAGACTCTTAATGTAAATATTCATTCTGCCACTCCATATTCTATAGTTATCTTTGTTAAACTTTGGACCTTCTTTCTTCATCATGATCTACAAGATCTTTTCCTCAAGGTGTTAGGCTTTTAGATTAAGAGGACCTGGATAGCTCTGATACCAATTGAAGGTATGATCAAAGAATAAGTATATGGTATAATACTGAGAGGGGGGGTGAATCAGTATATGGAAAAACTGATACAAAGTTCCCAAGCTCAAACTCAATCAAACAATGTAAACATATCTCAGTCAAGATGAATATTCTTAGGAATAATTGACATTAACTAGTTTAACTGTTATGACAACTTTTGACAATAAACACCTTCAATCTTGTAAAAATCAACAATGCTTAATCTTAACACAACATATTCATCTCTCAATGCTTCTACTTAACATGCCTTGTTAGAAGTTAACCAAATCAACAAGTAAGGTCACAACCACAAAAGCATTCACCACTTGACACAAATGTTTATACATGGAAAACCCAAATAGGTAAAAACCATGGTGAGATAGGACTCACAAGGATAGCTATCTGAACTCTTTTGAAATTTGCCCTGTTAGGAGCCAAAGCCTGTTAGAGCTTTACAATAAGCCCTGTTAAGAACTAATTTTAGTTAGGAATCACTCGGTTAAGGGATTTACAAATATGATTTGTTAGAATCACAATACCTTGTTAGGAGTAACCATGTTGGAGGATTTAAGAAATCCAAGCTAATGGACCACCCTGTTATAGGATTTAATGAGTAACCAAGCTTGTTAGAGCTTACCCGGTTAAGGGATTTTACTTCTGCTATAATTGTTAGAAAACAACAGGTTTTCTTGATCTATCTGAGTAGCACTACATTTTATTGATCAGATCCTTCTAAGATTCAATATGCCTTCACTCAAAGTGCAGATCCATTCACTGGTTGGGCAACCACACACTCAACATGTTTTCTACCAATCTTGCCAACAACATTTACAAACAACTTCATCGACCTCAAATACAAATCAATTAGGTTGGTAACACAACAAAAACCTAATTCTCATCATTGATATTACAAACAAGTTGGTTCAATATTGACTGTTAGAAATCATGACAATCTCTTCACATTCTTCAAGACAATTCCAACTGCTCCATGATCACCACTCCATTGGACTTTGTAACTCATCACACACTATGCATTAAATGCAATCCACTTTGCTCCTTCCCTAGACAATAAGAAAACATACCAAACCAATTTGAATTTATCCTCATACAATGATCACATGTGTCTCCATCATTACCACTCATAAGATAATAAACCAACAAACTTGATCGGTTAGGGTTTAACAACTAATAGGGTTTACTGGTTATATTACATAGAAAGGTTTAACCCTTTACACCAGTTCACCGGTTCAACTCAAAAACTTTACATACCAGTTACAACATCATCTACAACTCTCTTTTTACTGGTTACTAGCCAATATCAAAAACAACAATATCTGCAATAACATGAATACCTTTTACCGGTTTAATTGACATCAATGACAACATATCATGAATGCAATCTCTATGCAAAATTCCAATAATCTCAAAATGCCAACATGGTATTCATTCCATCTACCATTGCATGCAATTTTGCCACCTTGACTCCATTTGGCATCCATGTCGACCAAATACCATCTTGAATCTCCATGTCGATCTAGATAGGATCACCGACCAAACACTCTACCGATTCATCTTTTCTATCAATTTACTAACCATGCCAATGTCTTACACTATATTGGTTAACTCCTCATATCTATACTATACTGAACTGTCAGTGGAACTCCTCAATTGGTCATTAGACATGTCTATCCAAAGCATGCTCATATTCATCAGGTAGAGAGTCTTCTTTAGCTTCACCTTGTCCATATTACCAGTGGACTTGCACGTCGATAAAACCTTCTTGATGTCACCATGTCATCATCCTTCAGTAGACTACATATATTCAGCCTTACCTTCTCCCTGATCAGCTCTAACCATGTCTCAACTAGTTTGTTATAGTGACAAACTCATCACCCATCATCTATACCAGCATCTCAACATGCCTTCTTAGACAGTCTAGTGTATAACACTGATTTCATGCACTCAAGGCATTCCTTTGATTCACTAGTAGATCCGATGTGACCCTTCAAGCACTTGCCTTTGCCTCATCTCATGGAACTATGGTGCATACTATCCATACTAGTAGATAAGTTCCACTTACCGATGAGAGCAAGTCTTTGTAATCTACATCCTGTAGTGCACTCATGTGGCTTCTCATGATGACTGCAACTTCATCTGGTGGGAGTCCTACTATTCTGCAACCTCATAGCATAATAATGATCTGTTCATCCTTCTCCTCCTATGTTGATGTGATTTTGATAACATTATGCCTCTTCATCACAAACAACTGCTCAAGAACATTTCCCAACCTTCTTGTTCAATGGTCATCATCTTTTCGATTGACAACCTCTCACTTGGTTGATCTGACTAATCTATGTCAACATATCACTTACTAGTTGACATCCTTTCCTTACTGGTGACCTGTACTCCTCCTTGATAGTGTTTCTCATAACCTATTCCTCTCATACCATTTGACATCAGTGACAACCCAATGCCAACACCTTATTCCATAATCTTAGCTTCCGCTGATGATTGTCATGTGAGTTAGAAGATCCAGTGTATAGGTTTTGGGGTTGAACAGAGTCATATGGACATCTTGGATAGTTGATCATTGTGTAGAATTGATGGAGTAATTTTGGTGATTGTTTTTGTGATTGAGGATATTTAGCCAAAATCTGGGAAGTGTGTGGACAATTATTTTTGGTCCGCATCTACATTGGAGTTCAAATTGAGCTGACTATGTATGCATGTTTCATTATTTGTATAGTGTTCTTGAAGTTGACATGTAGAAGACCTAAATTTCATGTTGAAGATATATAAGACCAATGCATATGATCAATTTATATATTGGTGGATGTGTGAATAGTGTTTATGGTCGATTATGTGATGTTTCATATGCACAAGTGAAGGATTTGTTCTTCGAAATAATACAAAATAGTGGAATAGAGTAGTGCAACATAGCAGTATGAGATTTAAGTGTTTTGTGCTTAACTGGAATTGTACTTTGGCATTTGTAGATGCTATTTTGTAGTTCAGACATTCCAATTATCTTTTGTAAGAGAGTGACTCTTCCTAGGGTTGTAGCCCTTGATATTTTGAGCAATGAGCTCTAGGTAGTGTGCCTAAATGCATGTGCATTCCCAATGTAATATTTCTATAATCCTTTAGAGTATATTTATATTGTGGGTCTCATCCCCACCATTTTTTTTTGTTAACTGGGTGTTTCACATATAAAATATTGGTGTTATGATGTTGTTGTTGATTGCTTTGTGTTTTTGTATCTTTCCTTTGTTCATTTGCATTAGTTGAAAGAACAAGTTAATAATGCCAAACATACAAAACACTGATTCACCCCCCCTCTTAGTGTTCCTTGATTCCAAGAATTGGTTACAGAGCTTCATCCCTCAAAAGAATCCTAACAACTTGAGGAGGATCTAGGAAGGTGAATAAATGGATTCTGGTAGTTTTCAATATCATCTTATTGTGGCACTTGAGGATCTTGATCAATCCCAAGCCGAGGTTCGACAAATGAAAGCAAATCTTAAGGATGCTGAGAACTTCATCCAGTCATTGAAAGATCAGTTCAACAAGTCAAGAGAGAAGAGAAAGGAACTTGTTGAAAAGCTAAAGGAGAAAGAAAGCCAAAGCATAGATGACCAAGCCTTAAAAGAGAAGACAGAAGAATGTGAGAAACTTGCTAGAGATAATGTAGTTCTAAAGAATGAGATAAAATCTATTGTGATAAAATTGACAAAGGAGATTGAGGAAACGAAGAAGAATGAGGAGAATCTTTCTTAGTTATTGAAAGATAAATCTAATGAATGCTACAAACTTGATAGTGAGAATGCCCTGTTGAAGCTTGACCCACAAGAATCCAGACAACATGAGGAAGAGCTTGGAAAGTAGATCCTTCTTCTTAGATATGATCTTGAAGCAGAAAATGAGTATAAGGATAAGTTCAAGATCTATTCAGCCAAACTTAATGATATTCTTGAAAGTCATAAGAGTGAAGTGACAAGCGAGGACTTAGATTTGAGAAAGGTGAAAGCTCTAGATGTGCTCAAAGAAATCCTATCTCAACATCATAAGAACAAAGCTAAAAGGTCTCCGGTAAGGCAACCTAATGCTCATATTTTCAATCGTAACTATTTTGTTTCCAATAAATTTGGTCATATGTCTAGTCAATGTAGAAAAGAATGAATCAGAATGGTCCATCTTTCTCTACTCAATGTTTTAAATGCAACAAGTATGGATATAAGTAAAATGAATGCAAAAGTATGATGAATAACTTTCCAAATAGAAGGAATATCAGATGTTATGCATGTGGTAGGTTTGGACATGTTTCTAACCAATTAAGATCAAGAGGAAATCAAAGTAATTTCAGGCCTAGACAAGGAAATGTGGTGTGCTACAATTGCAACAAATCCGGTCACATTGCAAGATTATGTAGAAGCAAAAATGTGAATAAGAATGGTCCGGTAGACAAGAATAAGAATATGCAGGTAGATGAAAAAGGGAAAGTGAAAGTGGAAGAGATCAAATATTAGATGAAGAAGACATGGGTTAAGAAGAGTGATTCAGATGCAATGAATGGATCCGCACCCAAATCTAGTACTAGAAATTCCTTCGGGAATTGAGTTAAGGTCTCTGACCTAGGGGGAGTTTTCATGAAAATCTTATGCACCCCCTATAGCTGATGATACTTGCATCCGATAGGTTGGAAAATGCTATGTTAGGATATTGCAGGTGATGAGAGATAATGTCTAGAAGAATCTGAGCAATAATTAATATCCATAGGTGATTCCTTGTGTGTTGTCTAAAAAGATAAGTATCTAGAAGATTTAGGGTTAAACACATTTAATGCACCCTAAAAGCCAGATAAGTTAACGATAAAAGGACTTTTTTCCTTTCATTTTTCACTTTGCATTCCAGAAAAGTAAGAGGAGAGAGCTCTGTGAGAAGGTTATCCAAGAGACCAAAGCGTGAAAGCAATTTCCCAAGTGAAAACCTAATCCAATGGTTGAGGTGTTTATCGATGAAACTTTTCAAAATTGAAATTTCTGAAATGGCAACCTCTGGTATGGAAACACCTCTTGTTGTAGCTATCACTAAGAGAGCTCAACCAAATATTAAGAAACACTATTTATTTCCATGGAAGATGATCTAAAGAGCGCATTTTCATCAATTCCACAAAATGTTTTGCATATCAAGGATATTAGGATTGACACTCACTACAACATCAAGGAGTTGGCAAATTCTCATCTATTGAATCTCTACAATAAACAGTTGATTGATGGGAATTTCAAGCTAAAACCGGAATTCAAAGTATTGGGGGAAAAGGGTTTTGTGTAGTTCATCAAATTTTTGATGTTTGATGAACAAGAGTGGGTCTGATATGTGCTTAGTAGAATGTATGATGAGTTCATGTGGTTAAACAATCCTTTCAAGATTACTAAGAATGCTATTAGGGCCACAACTGGTCTGTGCTCATCTAGTGAGCTACCCTCATTAAAGTCAGTGAAGAACCAAATTGTCATAGACGCAACCGGTTTGAAGTTTGACAATAGAGCCACGACAATCAATGATATTTTGGAGTATGATGTCATATTTGGATCAATGGTGATTGGGTATAAGATATACTATTCTAGAAAGAGAATTTTGTATCTAGAACAATAATATATGCAGCATATGAGATGGTCTGGGGGAACAAAAACTATGACCTATGTGAGTTGCTCCGGAGTGAGCTAATGAAGAACTTGGCCAAAATCAAGAAAGATAAGAAACATACATTCAAATACAGAACTTTGATCCTATTCTATTTTTTCTACTTCATGAATGAAGTTCTAGGAGTTGGTTAAGTCTAATGGGCTTATGATAGACCTATGGGAGTGCAAATTAGATAACTGCTATACAATGTTAGTGATGGTAAAGCCTATAAAGTTGTTTTATGGGGTTACTTCAAAAACATTCAGAGTGAAATGCATGAAAGGGAAAGGATCCCCAAGTTAGTTGTTGAGAAGTATCAAGATACAATTTACTTCATGGTGGATACAAACCAATGTTTTATGGAGGTTGTTGAACCTAGGACTATATGGGTCATGCCCATGGGGTATGAGGTAGATGAGAAAATATTGGAACTATTTGCTCAACATTTATTAAGCAAACTAGTAGATCCATCAAAAGAGAGATTTGGTACTTATGTTAAGAAGAGCTTGAAGCTACACAAGCAATTTAAAAAGCCATAAATTCAAAGGAAAGTAAGGAAGGAAGTGGAGGCATATGTAGAGAGCATAGGGATCACAAAAGAGGTTCTCCAGAAAGCAAGGAAAAGAAAAATACTACCTCCAAAGGATCCTATTAAGAAGTGATGAATAATGATGAACAATGAATACTCTAAATGGTATTGAGAGGGGGGTGAATTAGTACATACAAAAAAAACTTCTTAGCAACTTATCAAGTTAAAACAATGCTAACTAGTTGTCTTCATTACTGAACTTAACCATGGCCATACCAGTTAAACACAGTTTGACTTTAGACAACATAAATAGGTAAAACTAAATACTTCAAATACATCCAATAGTTGATAACTAGTTCACCCATAAACATATGCATGTGGTACATCAACAATACCATAACCATTGGCTCTGCATGCATAATCACTTAAACAAAGAATACTTAATCATCACATGAAAATGCAAAACTCATGACACATAGATTTTTCATGTGGAAACCCAAATGGGAAAAACCACAGTGGGGATGAATACCCACAAGCTTTTTTTGAACTGTTTTGAAGCTCGCTCTGTTAGGAGCCTAGTCCAGTTAAAGACTTTACAATAAGGTTCTGCTAGGAACACGATCCTGTTTAAGATCACCTGGTTAAGAAATGGCTATATACCCTATTAAAGACTGAAACTCTGTTAAAGGTTACCTTGCTAGAGGATTTAAAGAACTCAATGAACTTGAGTCACCTGGTTAGAGGATTTACAGTAAGCCTGTTAAAGCTACTCGGCAAAGGGATTTTCCTTCTGTTGAAATGGTTAGAATACAATGGGTAAACTCTGATTTGATAACAACACTATATGCTAAGGCGGATCCTTTTCAATTCCTCTACTCTGCAATCACAGTCTGTAGTTTCCTCTCTCTGGTCTGGCAAGTATCTCATCACTCAGATACATACACAACTTTTGCTAAAAACTTATAACAACAAACATCATCGACCTTATAGACAAAAATTAGGTCGGTAGCATAAACCCTAAACCCTAAGCATTTAGGTTTACAATTACAGGCGGTCTAGTTCTGACTGTCCAAATACTTTTCATAGAATGAAACAATCTCAAACAGATCACAAATCATTTTGCATCGTCCATTTTTTACCGCACATAGAAATCAGTAACCCATCACACTTTCTTCTCATACTGCTAAGAAGAATCTCATTCCTGAGGTAAACATTTAATGCAATCGATCTTTACATGCAAGATCCTCAAGGAAATCATTCACGTGCAAAAAAATGACGTGGCATCTCAATCTCATTCTCATTTCTTAGCTAACTCATCATAGAATTACATCGGTTGCATTGCACAAGCTAGATTTCCAAACTAGAAACCCTAGAGCTGAGACTACCAACCAGTAGTCACACTTAGTGAAACCTTGACACCGGTTCACTACATCTCTTCATACTGGTTCTTCAACTTGATCATCAAGAACAACTGCTTCCAATCTTCATACTGGTTGACCTATACTTATTGATATCAATGACAACATACATTATTAACATATCATCATGTGCCAACATACTGGTTCATCAAATTCCAATAAGAAGAAGGATAAACCAAAAGTCTCTACTCCCAAGCAAAAGGAAACAAGGAGCTCTACACTCTCCTCTAGTTCACAGAACCCTGCCCGCTTGGCAAAACCTGAAGTCAAATCATCTCGTGGTGAAGAAAAGAGGAAGAAAGTAATTTTTATGATGGTGAAGGATGATGAAGAGACTAAGTCCAATGAAGACCAAGGGTACCAAAGCCATAAAATTTTCTAAGGAAAAGCCCTCCAGTAGAGAAAAACCAAGCAAGAAGCCAAAAATAGATTCCACCCAATCCAGAATGATAGTTAGAGAGGTGGATAAAGCATTAATAGTACAAGGTAATCTAAATCCTCTTTCTGAGTTTTATGACAAGTTTGATGATGATGGAAAAAGAACTCTAGAGGAAGCTACAATTATACAAACATCTACAGTAGGGCACTTATAGAAATAATGTCAAAAATTCTAAAAGGTTTATATAACATTTTGGAAATGAGAAGACAAACTCCTAAAGCTAAAGATGAAATTTTGAAGGAATATGTAATAGTTAGCATATGTTTGGTAATAGCAGTAGAGGAAATAAATAGAATACTCAAGGAAGCTTATCAACATTTTAGAAGTAAAACTAGGATAAATTATTAGGGTTTAGGCAGATCTCGAGCAAATACAAATTAAAAATTATATGCAGATAGAAACACAAAAGATGAATCAAATTGCATAACACAGATAACACAAAGATTTAACGTGGTTCATCCAAGATGGGATACATCCATAGAACACATTCGTCCAATATTTTCTTATTATCTAATAAATCAGTACACCATTACCTTGCCCTTTTAAATTCTAGTCGCTTATAATAAGCAATTTTTAGGGCAACATACAAAGTTGGATAACAAAGAATAACCCTAACCCTAAATGAATATTCTCATATTTCTTGTATTCCCGTATTCTCATTAATTCCACTTGTGTTAAATAATTAACCTCTTACCACATAAATATATATCCATCCATTCTTTCACTATGGTATTTTAATGTCACTACTATTGGCCATTTGGTGGAATTGATTATGTGTTGCATTGATGTTTTATCATTGATGTCAACACTAGCTGTTTGGATGCTTTACCAACACCCTTTTGGTCTCGATAGATTAAGTGGTTTTTGGTTAACTTGGATCCGACATGATCTGGTAGGCTTTGGTATGGTTTTCACTTAGGAGGGACTTTACATTCAAAAGAGGGGTTGAAACCCACAAGATCCAATCCCACGCAATGCAAGATTGGATTCTATATGAGTTTCAAGGGTTAAGACAGCAAGGCTACCCTCTTTTGTAAAGAATGTAGATAGAATGATCAAGCTAGGAATGCATAGAAAGTGAGAAAGATTCGCTTATAAACTGAGATAGGGATATAGGATGAAGCTGCGGACCTGGAATTAGCAGTAAAATGTCGAGACGGCACTGTCCTGCAAATTTGAGCGAAAGTTGACGGGACGATGGCGCCCAGCGTGCACACGGTCCTCCAAAAAATCCGCGAAACGAAGGGGGATCTGTTCGTCTCTGCACAAGGATTCCAGATCTTCAATTTAAGCTGTGTACCTGCAACCTACACACAGAAAAGCAAAGATGATTGGGGGGTTAGGGATGAGGGGTTTGCCCTTAGGTCAAACCCCGGTTTTGGAATTAACCAAGAAATGAGAAATGCTGTAAATGTAATGTAAAACAAGTACTAATACCTTGTTGTAAGGATGTTTGTATCCTTATATGCGAAGGTATAGATGTTGTTGTATGTTGTATGTTGTATGTGATATGTGATCTCCTCTTCAATGGTTGAATCCTTGTCTTGAATGCAACACTTGGCCTTGAATGGAGACTTAAAATGATCAATTGCTTGAAGGAATGCTTGGATGCTTCAATGCTTGAATGTTTGAATGTTTGAATATCATTTCCACGTCTTGTACACATATGTCCTTCCTCTTTTTTTTATCTACCCCAAATGGGAGAGGAAAATGTAGTTTATATACTTGTCAATTAGGGCTGATAGACTGATTTTCCCGACCTTAGGCCGACCAGGAAACATTATTTTCCAATTTGCAAACATAAAGACCCAAAGCCCCATAGGAGACCGGGCCCAAAATAGGGCTAGGGACCAGGGCGTTGGGCGCCATGGTCCTGGGGGACCAGGGCGCTGGGCACTCTGGTCCCACCTCTCGGGACAGCAGGGTGCAAGGAGGGATCAGGCAGGGTGCTGAAAAATGCAGTTTTTGATGTTGTGGACAAGTTTCAGGGTCTCCATTCAGGTTTAGTGTTGCGTCGCCATCGTGAAGACCCAAATGCGGTCGAAATTGCAAGTGTCGCAATTTTAGGATGCTACATTTAGCCCCCACTTTAGCGGGAGTATAAGCGTACGCTCATACTTCGGGTAAAGTACAAGGAAACAACATTGAAAAACTTTCACCATGTCAAGAAGGCAAGATACACCAAGCCCCTAGTGGACTAAGGATCTTACGAATTCGATTGACAAAGTAAAAGGGAAGATCACGAGGGAGAACCATGACTGTCAGTAGTAAGGTTCCCTCACTATGAGTCATGCAAGAAAGATATCAAAAATTTTCAAGGAAAAGCTAAATTTGTCAAGAAATTTTCAAGTATCTTGAAAAGATATGAACGGGATGTATGCCCCCCTATGTTAAAGCGATCACACACGCCTCACCAGGGGTGATTGCTTTAAGGTAGTGATACATATAAGAAATGAGAAAGGAGCACGTTATCACAAGGATTTAGCCCCCAAGTGTGAGATAAGCCCAAGGTGACTTCGCTTTCCTCGAGGTCAGTATGTTGTATGATAATTCATGTATATCATATGTATGTATGCATAATTGTTCTTCATTCCCCAATCAAGGAAGGTCACCTAGAAGAAGGGAACACATGTGTCTTTTGAGTCAACATGAGAGAGACCAAAAGAGATCTCAATGTTTTGCATCGTCCTCAAGTAGACAACACTAAGGACAACAAATAGAAGAATGAGAATAACACATAGAAGAAGTAACAAAAGAGAGGAGGAAAAAGTCTGCTATGCTAATGAACTAGTCTAGCACGTCATCTACCCCCCGATCTTGCTGATCAATGTTTCGGGAAGGCAAGGAACACGCTAGAGGAAGAACATCCAACACAGCAGATGGAGCTATCACAAGATCCAAACAAGGGCTATGTTCATGTTCCAAGCCACGTTGTTCTTGTCTAGGAGCTAGGATAAGTGCTTTAGAAAATTCGTTAGATAGATGGTTATTAACATCAACATATTCATATTCACTATCAGAATGAACAAGAGTAATATTTTCATCTATATCATCATCAAGATTTATAAAAATAGGATCTTTAACTCGCACAGGATCAAGACCATCATGCATCTTATGTTTAGGAGATTTCAGCTCAATCGTCGGCTGAGGAGAAAATGGAATAATACTGGCTGAAGGTGTTTTTGGGGATTGCAAAGTTTGAGAAGCAGCTGCCTGAGCTCTAAGATGACGCTTTCGTTGGCGTTCACGTGCAGAACGATTTCGTCTAGTCTTAGTACAAAGTTGAGAAGATTGAGGAGGAGGAATGTTCTCATCCTTATCACTTGGGTGTTTAGGTTGTGGTCTCTTAGGTTGAAAAATAGGAGAAGAGGAAGGTCTCTTCTCTCCATAAGAGGAAGGAGGAGGAACTGCTCCATATAAGGGAGGAATATTTGGTTTAGGAAGGAGACCAAATCCATCATGACAAGGAGGGATAGGTCTACTTTTAGGAAGTTTATTAGATGTAGGCATAGTCACATCCATAAGGATGGGTTGGGAATCTTCTTGAGGAAAGACATTGGTTTTATCTTTCAAAGGAAGAACTTCCTTCTCAAGAATGATAGGAATGTCAAGTTTGGGTGTTCTAGGTTCACTTAGAGATAGGATCATATCTTTTTTCCACTTTTGATAAGATTTGAAAAGATGATCACTTCGCGGAGGAAGAGATTGGAATTGTTTAGGCCAAAAATAATCAAGAGGAACGCTAGAAGTTCTTTCAGCTGGTTTAAAGACACTATGATTGACAGTAAAAACTTCACCTTTATGGGGAAATTTCAAGCACTTGTGAATAGGAGAAGCAATAGCTTTCATGGAAGATAGCCAAGGATAGCCAAGCTTCACACGAAATTGTTCAGATGAAGGAATAATAGCAAAGTTCACATCAAGGGATTTGTTATGGACCTCAATAGGTAATGTAATAGAACCAATTGCAGGAGAAGAAAATGCATCAAATAATTTCACAACCACATTTGTTTTGTCATAGATTACTTGATTCAATTGCAAAGTAAAAATAAATTCTTCAGTAATAACATTAACCATGCACAAAGGATCAATAAGCACTCCACAGCAAGGTGTATTCTTGACTTTTACAACTATGTATAAAGGACCATCAGGTGCCCTGATAGTTTCGCTAGAATCAAAGGTGATGGAAGGTTCTTTAGGGATTTTCTGCTACTCTACAAAGTTAATCACATTCAGAGTCATGGACACAAGATCATCAGGTGAGACAGAGGAATCAGTAGTATCAATCACATTAGAGGTATGAGAAGGCAATGGATCAGTAAAAATCTGAAGATTTTGGTTAGGAGGAGCTACAGATGTGTTGCTTTTATCATTCACTCAAGAAACAGAGATAGTATTATTATCAATCAAATCTTGAATTTTACCCTTTAAAGCAAAACATTTTTCAGTATCATGCCCAGGATGACGATGAAATTGACAAAAGGATTTGTTATCAAAATAGGGTGAGTTAATCTTTGTAGGATCTATTTTCCTTATAGGAGGAAGAGTAAGCACATTTTGTTCCAATAACTTATTCATAATACTATGCAATGATTCATTCAAAGGAGTAAACTTTCTTTCTTTCTTGAAAAACTTAGAAATAGGAGGCACACCTGATGCTGCATTCACATTTTTGTTGATGATGTTTTCATTGAATTTGATGGACTCTCTATTTGGTTTAAACTTCCCAAATGGTTGTTGACTACTATCACCCTTATCACTCGGAGCCATAGGATTTGCTTGTTCCATTTGGCTCACAGTCAGTTGATAATTGTGAAGAGTTGCACACAACTGTTGGAAAGAAGTAAACTCAGAAAATAGGAGTTTATCTCGAATATCTTTTTGTAAATTAGAAATAAAGATTCTTTGAATATCATTGTCAGGCACTGGAAAAGAAATTTGAGCATACAAATGCTTATATCTACCAATGAAATCAGTCACTTTTTCTTTAACACCTTGTTTACAATGCATTAAATCGATCAAAGTAACTTTAGGACTTATATTGTTTTGAAATTGTTGAATGAAAGCATTTGCAAGTTGTTCAAAAGAAGAAATAGAATAGGAAGGCAACGAGCAATACCATTGTAGGGCTTTATCTCTTAATGTTCTAGTAAATAGTTTTGCAAGCAACCTTTGGTCATAAGCAAAATCAGTACATATTGTTTGAAAGGTCTTAACACGTGTTAGAGGATCACCCTTACCATTATAAAGCTCCAAATGCAGAATTTCAACATGTTTAGGAGGAATAGCTCGAACAGTGTCAAGAGAAATTGGGCTCGCAACATCAAATGTGGGCACACTAAACTTAGATTGATTCATAGAGGCAATTTGTTGTTGTAAAGAAGAGACAGTTTGTGCAAGATTGTTAATGGTTGCTTCAGTCAAAGAGTTCTTATTAGATGTGTTAGATTGTGATGGAGGTGTTATGTTATTGCAAGAAGGTAGAGAGTAAGGTGGTGGGACACTATGATAGTTAGTCATAGGAGATGATTGGACGGGAGGAACACTACAAGGAGGAATGGAAAATGAATTGCCCCCTTGTGTCATATTCATTTGTGGTGATATAATAGGAACACTTATTGAAGGAATGAATGAAGAAGTCGGATTGAATGAAGGAAGAGGTTTGATTGAAGAAGAGGGATTGCCCCCATGACTAGTGATCATAGGAGGAATGTCTTGTATTGAAGTAGTCATTATGTTTGATGTAAAAGTAGGTATACTAGCAATAGAAGTCGTCAAAGGAATAGAATGATTGTCTTGAGTAGGAGGTTGTGTATAACCCAAAGTTTCAGCACAGCTCTTCATAGGCACCACATTTGAATCCACAATGTGTGCAATACCACGCAAAATATCAATTCCATTCTTATCACTTTGAACCATACGTTTTAGACCCTCAATTAAAGGAAGAGCTTGACTATCAGGGTATTCTTGAGACATCCATTGTCGAAAACCATCAAATTGGTTATCCAATTTTGAAAGTTGTTCTACAGAAACCTCATGGAGAGCTTCTTCATCATTAAGAGGATTAGAGGAATTACCCATGTCCTCGTTAAAAAGGCCATTCAAATTAGGTTCCATCTCCTCGGTAATTACACCTTGGAAAGACCTAATTCTAAGGCTTCGTCTAACGAGAATAGTGTAAGTAGGACTTATTGTTGTAAAACTCATGCACTAAAGAAAGAGAGAAGATTTTGAATTTTAGAGGTAACAAATTTCAGTAAAATCAGCCAATCTTCTAGATTTAAGCTATTAAATATAATTAGGACAATCTCCCGAAATTTCGGAAAAAATGTCCAGGACCGTGGCGATCGAGGTGCACACGGTCCTCGCAACTTTTTTCAAAATTTGCAGGGATGAAAGTTATGATGATTTTACAGCTAACCTGAAAAAATTGAGTGATTTTACGATCTGTAGATAGGCCAAATTAAAGTTGCAATCTCAAAATTGAACCCTACCCAGATTGTTGAAAAATGTAAAATTTGAATTTTGAAAAAGAGAGGGAAACTGAAATTTTGAATTTTATGATTTTAGAGGGAATGTTAAGAGAAATGCAAGTTTTGAAATTTAGAAGTTGACTCAATTTCACGCAAAATTCAATTTTGAAAGCGGAAATCAAAGTTGTTGTAATTAAGCACTTAATTTCAAAAGTCACAAATTGCAAGAATTTGAATAAAGCACTGAAATTTTGAATGAATGCCAACACACTTTTCAGATTTAGGACTGTAAGAAACACAATTTTGATATGAATTTTAATTTCAACAATTTTTTGAATGATTAAAAGCCTCAATCCAAGCAATCGCTAGACCAACTTTGACTGTAATTTTGAAAGTGTTAAAATTGATAAAATCAGCCAAAATTCTGGATTTTAGCAGAAAAATACAGTAAGATCTAGCTCCTGAAATTTTAGAAAAAATGTCGGGGATGGCGCTCAGGGTGCACACAGTCCTCAGAACTTTCTTCCAAATTTTCAGGGATGAAAGATATTGTGATTTTATTGCAGAATCCAAAGTTACAGCCGATTTGGAGGTGTTTTGATTAGTGAAATTATCAGTCAAAGGTTGAATCAAGAAGGTCTTAAAAATTAGGGTTTTGACATTTAACCACTTAATTTTAAGAATTAAAGCACAAATATTTATTGATAATTTGTAATAGAAGGGTAGATCTGAAGCAGCATTAACAATTAAACATTTCACAAGCTCAATTACTAAAAAGAAAATTTAGGGTTTTTATGCAATTGACCTCTAAAATTTTGCAAAAGATCAAACATGGAAATGTAATCAAGGAATTCAATTTTCAAATCTAACCATGAATAATTAGAAAGGATGTTCACGTCGGGTTCACCAAAATGTAAAGCGGAAAAATCGAACCCTAGTCGTTCTCCCCTTCCCAACTCCAAGGGGAGAGAAGGGAGAGTCACTAGGGTTGATGGTTTTCACTTAGGAGGGACTTTACATTCAAAAGAGGGGTTGAAACCCACAAGATCCAATCCCATGCAATGCAAGATTGGATTCTATATGAGTTTCAAGGGTTAAGACAGCAAGGCTACCCTCTTTTGTAAAGAATGTAGATAGAATGATCAAGCTAGGAATGCATAGAAAGTGAGAAAGATTCGCTTATAAACTGAGATAGGGATATAGGATGAAGCTACGGACCTGGAATTAGCAGTAAAATGTCGAGACGGCGCTGTCCTACAAATTTGAGCGAAAGTTGATGGGACGATGGCGCCCGGCGTGCACACGGTCCTCCAAAAAATCCGCGAAACGAAGGGGGATCTATTCGTCTCTGCACAAGGATTCTAGATCTTCAATTTCAGCCACGTACCTGCAACCTACACACAGAAAAGTGAAGACGATTGGGTGGTTAGGGATTAGGGGTTTTCCCTTAGGTCAAACCCCGGTTTTGGAATTAACCAAGAAATGAGAAATGCTGTAAATGTAATGTAAAACAAGTACTAATACCTTGTTGTAAGGATGTTTGTATCCTTATATGCGAAGGTATAGATGTTGTTGTATGTTGTATGTTGTACGTGATATGTGATCTCCTCTTCAATGGTTGAATCCTTGTCTTGAATGCAACACTTGGCCTTGAATGGAGACTTAAAATGATCAATTGCTTGAAGGAATGCTTGGATGCTTGAATGCTTGAATGTTTGAATGTTTGAATATCGTTTCCACATCTTGTACACATATGTCCTTCCTCTTTTTTTTATCTACCCCAAATGGGAGAGGAAAATGTAGTTTATATACTTGTCAATTAGGGCTGATAGACTAATTTTCCCGACCTTAGGCCGACCAGGAAACATTATTTTCCAATTTGCAAACATAAAGACCCGAAGCCCCATAGGAGACCGGGCCCAAAATAGGGCCAGGGACCAGGGCACTAGGCACCTTGGTCCCACCTCCCGGGACAGCAGGGTGCAAGGAGGGATTAGGCAGGGTGCTGAAAAATGCAGTTTTTGATGTTGTGGACAAGTTTCGGGGTCTCCATTCAGGTTCAGTGTTGCGTCGCCATCGTGAAGACCCAAATGCGGTCCGAATTGCAAGTGTCGCAATTTTAGGACGCTACAAGATGATTGGTTTCTGGTTCTGGTGGGGGTTTCACTGGCAGAGCTTTTGATGGATATCTTTGATGAATTGCATAAGTAGTGTTGGTGCAACTTCTGATGGAATTTCAGGATACCGTTGGTGATCATGTTCGCGACTTAGCTGATAGAGATCATTGTTGTAGCGTATGGACTTATTCTTGGTCCCGGTTGATCTAGGTTATGGACTGAATTTAATGCAACATGTGGGTAGGACCTATTGATATATTGTTTAGGATTCCAAAAGATACTGAGAGGGGGGGAGTGAATCAGTATCTAACCGGTTTGTTGTTTTAATTGAATTAAAACATGTAAAGCATGTCAATACAATGTACCGGTAAATCAAAAGTAATGCAATTGTGTGGGGGAAAAAGCGAGACTAGGTTAATCATGCCCTAATCCTACCTTTTCACACACATTACGAAATACGAAAGAGCCTAGAGATATCACACAATTGGCTACTTCTTTTTGTGAAAGAGAGAGCCACGGGATATCTATTAGGATTTCTATTCCCTTGTTGAAATTGTAAGATCAAGTAATGCAAGTTCAAACCCTAATCGCAAAATGCAAGTATGAACTAATAACAAGATTGCAGAATTGAGATTAAACAATGAACAGCTATAAATACAAGGATGAAATAAGAATGCAGATGTGTACCCGGAGTCAAAATCGGACTGAAAATGTTCGGGACGGGGGCACGGGCGCGAGCGCCACTGTCCTAAAAACTGCACCGAAAACTGCTGTTCTGCACTCTGAAACACTGTCAGAAAGCTATCTGAAAGCTGTCTGTCCGGAGGACCAGGGTGCCCAGCACCTCTGTCCCAGGGACCAGGGTGCCCAGCACCCCTGTCCTGGCAGGACCAGGGTACCCAGTGCCCCTGTCCCATTCTTCTGCTCTGCAATTTGATACAGAGTGCTGTCTCGACCTTCTCTCTCCGGATCTATATCCCGCGGCGTCGTCTGAATCCCGAAACCTGCAATGATATCTGAAAAAGGGTGTATGGGCGGCTATATAGGGTTTTGCCTTAGTCAAACCCCTGCTTCGGTGATTTCCACCTCCATGAATAGCCAAGTTGTTTTGTAAAATGTATTGTGTGTGCAGACCTAGTGTGTGTGCAAGGTCCTAAAATGCAAGAAAGCAAACTAAAGCAACCTAGAAAGTAAACCCTAATTACTTGTAAATGATAACGTAAATGCTCTAAATCAAGATGCAAAGTGATCTAAAGCATGAATAGATGATGTATTGAAGCTTATGTAAAGACATGAAAACAACATGAAATCATACCCAACCCTCAAGGGAGGAGTACAAGCCAATCTTCAGTCGGTAATCTCCTATTGTTCTTCAATGTTTTCCAAGCCCTAAGTGGATGAATGAATTTGATAGATGCTTGATAGAAGGATGTTGTAAGATGTTGAAGTCTTCAAAGATCTGCTCTTTCGCTGCATATGAAGTTCCTGAAAACAAAAATCGGATCCTTCCAAATGAAGAAAGAGAGCTCTTATGTAGGAAACCCTAGATCGTAAATTCGTATTTTGGCCGACGTAGAGATTGAATATCCCACCAATTTCTTGGGGTTAAGCTTTATTTTATGATTGGATCGCGCTCCTAAAATTTCGGGAAAAATGTCCGGGACCATGTGCACTCCGGGCGCCACAGTCCTCACAACTTTTCACCAAATTTTCAGGGCCGTCAGATATGATGATTTTAGAGAGAATCCTGAAGTTACAGGTGATTTCGAGATGTTTTGACCCCCGAAATCAAGCCCCCAAGCTCAGAATAGGGCCTAATTAGGGTTTTTGATTGAGTGATGTATTGGAGGAATAAAATGCGAAGGGCACGCTTTAGTGAAAGGGCCCAACTTTATGATGTAGAGAATGATGAAATAGGACCTTAGACCTAATTAATTTGATTAATTAAGTGTTAAAGGGGAAATGCCATGCAAAGTGCAACTGCACCAAGGCGGGTGCTAAACTAGGTGTTAAATTGTACTGCTTTAGTAAGTGCATACAATTTATGATGCTACATTTAGCCCCCACTTTAGCGGTCATATGAGTACTACATGCATATGCAAGCTAAAGTACAAAAAGTAAACATTATTTGAAAAAGGATATATCCATAAGTTGTCGGACGAAGCCCCCAGCGGTATCTGCAGTACACAGTTAGGAACCGCACCCTACAAAACACACGTTAGATCACAAAATCACCTAATGCTTACTAGGGAAAGTGATGAAATCTGTGAGTAGCTATATGCCCTCCCCTATTTCGACTTGCTTATTAGGGAGGTGAAACAGGGTAGCATGTTTACTTGCAACAAATTGTGTAAGGTAGTATTGATGACGGGTGTTCACTAAATAGGCTTCATCAGAGCACTTTTTGGAACATCCCGAGAGTAGGGGAAGGAAAATACGATTCCAACGCAACAAACGGCTCAAAAATCGCATCTCCCAAACCCAAGTTATGATAAAATGAATGGTAGAGGAAAATTAGGGTTTCAAAAAGTAAGAATAAACAAACGAGAGTATATACCTCGAAAGTGACACTTGTATTCGTCACTTTGTTGATTTCAGAATACTATTCAGTGTAGCGGAGCCCACATAGCCATCATCATGCCTTCACGATGATCGGAGCATCCCACGAGGGTTGAGATCCTGCGCCAGGCCGTGATCGACGACGAGCCACTGGACGAGGTGAGTTGACTGAACATTTGATTTTTGATTTTTCACATGTTGACTTTTCTGTGATTGTATGCGGGCCCTGAAGGCTGATTGGGGCCCACCTAGGGCGCCATGGTCCCTGTGGGGTGCCCTGGTCCCCCCAGGGCGCCATGGTCCCTGTCAAGGGCGCCATGGTCCCTTTAGGGCGCCATGGTCCCTGACAGGGCGCCATGGTCCCCTCAGGGCGCCATGGTCCCCTCAGGGCGCCATGGTCCCTGACAAGACACTATGGTCCCCAATCAGGGCTTGGCGAGGGGTTTTAGGACTAGCACATAATGTTCGACAGTTTGCATTTGCGATTTTGATGATCGAGTACTGATTACGGTCATGTTTTTGTGTTGTAGGGCCTTCCGTACATGAGAGAGCATACAGCGGGACATATTCTTCGCAGTTTGCGAGATCAGATTCTGTGGCTGACTCAGTTAGAGAGAGACACACTATCGATTGTGGGATTGTGGTATGTGATCCTCATGCCAGCCATTCGGTTCCATCCTGCGATGCTGATGGCATTGATGGAGCGATGGGATCCTGACACATGCACATTTCATCTTCCAGTAGGGGAGCTGATGGTCACACTCGAGGATGTGTACCGTATACTTCGTCTGCCTATCAGAGGAGCGACTGTTACATACGCGATCGATCGGTCAGTGGAGGATCATCAGAGAGAGCAGGTGTATTGCATAGGGAGAGTCATGCCAAGCGAGATGAGAGGTCGCATCATGGTCAGCTGGCTCTTACATCCTATAGGAGAGGTACCCCTTCTGAGACGCCTTATGATAGCCATCATAGCACTAGCCGTCTGCCCTAATGGGCGAGGCACACACATGCATGGGGGTCTCACATGGTGCATCAGAGCGATGGAGAGACACAGGAGAGTGTATGCGTGGGGTCGAAGTATGCTTGCGCATCTCTATCACGACCTTGAGGAGTATGTATTCAGACAGGGTTGCAGTTTGATGACATGCACACTTCTGCAGGTGTGGATTTTAGAGCACTTCACATGCACCAGGCCCGTCGGCTTTCTGTTGAGTACAGCGAGCGAGCGACCTAGGGTGTTTGCTTATCCACTTACTAGCAAGTGGAGATTTGGAGATTTATTATATTGGAGAGTGATTTTTGACAGAGTGACAGCCGAGGTGACAGTGTGGAGACCTTACCTACGGATGCACAGATGGGATGGGATGGAGAGATAGTTAGCATGCCTACAGAGGAACCGCCTACTGCGGGGACGATATGCACACATCATAGTCCTTTTCTACTTTGACCGAGTACGGAGGCAGTTCAGACTAGAGCAGTGTGTTCCAGCCGACGTGCCCATCTATACTCGACACTCACGGGTCCTTCCCAGACCTAGAGCAGTAGCGAGACCGACGATAGATGACATCGAGACTATAGACTTAGAGGGATCTGATTAGGATGTAGTCACTGATTATTCTGCAGAGCCTGGAGCACAGTGGAGGTACATCTCATGGTTTATGAGATCATATCTAGGTCCTATCTTTCCACTAGATCATCCGACAGGCTATCCAGGCCCATGGAGACACGAAGACCCAGACGAGGACTAGGGATCCAGGTCAGAGGAGGCAGAGGAGGGAGAGGGTCATGAGGAGGCGGGAGATCCTGATCCACCTATAGGCGATCAGCCCAGTGCCAAAGAGGAGGAGGAGGATACAGATAGAGAGGAGGACAAGGGAGACGCAGGTGATGATGCGGATGAAGATGAGGATGAGGATGACGAGGAGGATGACGAGGAGGAGGATAGAGATGATGAGGAGGAGTCAGATGCAGCTCCCCACCATTCAGGAGATGATACCATAGCACTAGATCCACCTCTTATTCCCCAACAGGGGGAACATGAGGCGATACGAAGGCCTGTCCCTAGTACCGTCCATCCTACACCCATCATGGATAGATTATTTGAGTGAGGGGAGCCTAGCGGTTCCTAGGCACAGATGCTACCATATCATGATCCCTACTGGCGCGAGGGAGATCCAGGTATAGTAGGTTTATATTGATTGATTAATGTTTTGATGATATAGAATGGTACTAACAAAAAATCTGTTCTACTACCACAGCTAATGTGCAGGAATGGCGTTCCCTGATTCAGCAGGCAATGACAGATATTTCCATGATAGCACAGATCCCCAATTCCCCACAGATTGCCTATAGGCCTCAGGGGAACGCGGGTCGGCATGAGGATTTGTTTTTCCCATTCTGAGTACAGGTAGATATATGGAGGGAGAGAGAGAGAGAGAGAGTCCTATCAGAGGACCTCCAGCAGGCGCGGCAGAGAGAGAGAGTCCTGTCAGAAGACCTCCAGTAGGCGCGGCGAGATCTAGCAGCGGCTCAGACTGAGGCTACCACCTATCGCGCGATCCTTATGGATAGGGATCGCAGGAGTTCTTCTCGGAGTCACTCACGATCTATATCGCGCTACACACCCATGGGTCCACCTTCACGGCCAGATCAGGAGGGAGCGTCCAGTCGACATTCTCCAGCCACTAGCCCTAGGGATAGGAGATGATTTTATGATGTAAAAGAGAGGTCACATTTTGGATATACAGTGACCTATATTTGTATATGATCCACACATATATATATGTATATATACATGCTTCTCTTTTGTCTCAAATGTGTTATCTTTAATGCTTAAAACAATGTATATTTTGTTTTGATTAAATCTAATACATTTGGTAAATGTACATGTATGTTCAGAATTTAATTTCCATGTGATTGATTTCTCAATGCTCCATGATTAAATTGATACATGTGTGACTTAATTAAAATATTTAATCAAGTACAACATTGATGATAAGGAAGAAATATGCATTAAGTCTAAGAATCATATAACTAATGTGATTTAATTTTGAACTTAAACACAACATGATATGATTCTACTTAACACATAATGACACTGTATAATATGCTAGCATAATGGAATGTAAATCTTTCACAATTTACATAAATGAATTCAAGACAAACCATGAAGTAAGAAGACACGCTTGTCAGGAATGAAGCAATATAGATTAAACAACATAACATTTAATTCTATTTTGCTTTAATTAAGAGACACTAACATATTATCCAATGTTGAAGAATTGAAAAGATGAAGAACGAAGAATTAAGCATAATATCTATGCAAGTGCATAGCATTGATAGGTTCTTTAAGAGGCGTACCATCTACATCCGCTATTTTGTAAGCACCTGATCCATAATCCTCAATAACGATATATGGTCCAAGCCAATTAGGACTAAATTTTCCCTTTTCTGCAGGTAAGGCATTCACATTGCGCTGATTCTCATAGAGGACTAAGTCACCTACTGAGAAGGAACGTTGAATAACCTTATCATTATAGCTTCGTTGTAGAGTTTTGTGATACGCTTGAATATGCTCAAGAGCATTTATACGCTGTTCATCAAGCATCTCAAGCTGTTGAAGTCATTGTTCTCTATAAGAGTCATCATCTACTATACCTTTGAGAGAAACCCTAAGTGATGGAATCTCTAGCTCTAAAGGCATAATAGCGTCAGCACCATAAACAAGATTATAAGGAGTAGTACCCGTAGCAATTCGTACACTCGTTCGGTAGGCCCAAAGAGCATAGATGAGCTAGTTACTCCAATCCTTACCATGCTTATTCACAGTTTTACGAAGAATTTGTTCAATTATCTTATTGGATGATTCGGCTTGACCATTTGACTGAGGATAATATGGTGTAGAAAATCGATGTTTGATATGATACTTATCGAGGAATTTCTTCACGTCCTTGTTCTTAAACGATGTCCCATTATCTGAGATTATAGTGGAAGGTATCCCAAATCGAGAAATAATGTTTTCTAGAAGAAATTGACAAATCACTTCAGCAGTAGTAGAGTGAAGGGGAATAGCTTCTACCCACTTCGTAAAGTAATCCGTTGCAGTTATAATGAAGGTGTGTCCTTGAGATGAAGGAGGGGAGATTTTTCCAATAAGATCCAAACCCCATGCAGAGAAAGGCCAAGAAGCTACTTGAGAACAAAGTTCTTGGGCAGGAGCATGAATCAGATTATTGTGTTGTTGACATTGATGACATTTTTTAACAAATGAAAAGGAATCCTTCTGCATAGTTTGCCAATAGTATCCCATACGAAGCAATCTATGAACTAAGGATTTGCCCCCAAAATGCCCCCCACAGGCACTTGAATGTGCCTCTTCAAGAGCAACAGGGATTTCTGACTTGTTAAGACAATGAAGGAGAAGACCATCATAACCCCTTCGGTAAAGGACATTAGAAAGAATGATATACCTAGCAGACAACTTGCGGATTCTAGCCCTAGTGTTCCTATTAGCAGAATCAGGAAAGGTACCATCAGTCAAATATCTTACGATATGCGAGAACCATTCATCTGAATCTACAAAATCACAACATGTTACCAAGCTAGAATCGTCTACAATAGCTGGAGAAATAAGGTTGTGAATAACAAATTTAAGATCAACCACAGGGTCCTCTAAAGATACAAGAGAAGCCACACATGCCATTGCATCTGCATGTCGATTATCTTTTCGAGGAACAGGTTCCATAGTATAAGAATTGAAATTTTGTAATAAAGAGATAGCAAGGTCTTTATATTGTGATAATTTTTCTTGTTTTGCTTGATATATTCCTGTTACTTGTCTTATAATCAATTGCGAATCTCCATAGATATGTATGTGTTTTATGTTCAGAGCTAAGGCTGCTTTTATTCCCGCTATAAGAGCCTCATACTCAGCAATGTTATTGGTACACAGGAAATTTAGACGATAGGATAAGGGAATGGGTTTCTTTGTAGGAGAAACCAGAACAACACCTACCCCCGATCCCGTACGACACTTAGAGCCATCAAAGTATAACTCCTAAGTTTCATCTTTCTCTATAGAAAGAATGAAGTCGTCAGGAAAGGACTCAGGGTTAGGGAAGGAGAAAGGTGAAGGGGCCTCAACTAAGTGATCGGTCAACGCTTGTCCTTTAATTGCTCTTTGTGAAACAAATTTAAGGTCAAATTCAGTTAACATCATAACCCACTTAGCTAGACGTCCTGATAAATCAGTTTTAGAGAAAAGATGCTTCAAAGGATCAAACTTTACCATGACGTGGACTTCTGAATTTAAAAGATAATGTCTCAATTTCTGAGTCACAAACACCATGGCCAAGCATTGACTTTCTATCGCAGAATATCGGGTCTCATAATCGAGTAAGGTACGACTTATGTAATAAACCAGACATTCCTTACCATCTTTATCATGTTGTGCCAACAATGCTGCAAGAGCATGAGAAGAAGCAGCTGTGTACAGAAGGAAGGGTTTAGAAGGTTCGGCAGGTTGAAGAATAGGAGGACTAGCCAAATACACTTTTAAATCTTCAAATGCTTGCTGACAATCCTCATTCCATTGAAAAGTGATATCCTTTTTAAGAAGTTGAGTAAAAGGAAAGGTATGATCCGCAAGCTGAGACACAAACCTACGAATAGCTTGAATCTTTCCTTGTAAGCTTTTAAGTTGAGACACATTTCTAGGAGGTGGCATGTTGACAATAGCATCTATTTTCTTAGTATCCACCTCAATCCCACGATGCGAAACTATGAATCCTAATAGTTTTCCACTATCCACACCAAAAACACATTTTCGGGGATTCAAGCGCATGTGATATTTACGAATTCTTTCAAAGATTTGATGAAGGATTTTAATATGATCCATGCGAAGAAAGGATTTGGCCAAAATATCATCAACATAATCCTCTAAAATCTTATGCATATAATCATGAAAGATAAGGGTCATCGCTCGTTGATAAGTTACACCGGCGTTTTTAAGTCCAAAAGGCATCATTATCCAACAAAACATACCCCAAGGAGTGGTGAAAGCAGTTTTGAATTGATCTTGAGGGTTAATAAAAATTTGATTGTAGCCTGAAAAACCATCCATGAAGGATAACAAGGCATGTCCTGCCGTAGAATCAACTATCATGTCAATGTTTGGAAGAGGGAAATCATCTTTTAAAGAAGCCTTATTTAGATCCCAAAAGTCAGTACACATTCTTATTTTGTTGTCTGGTTTAGCCACAGTGACAATATTTGAAATCCATGGGGAATAGTCAATAGGGCGGATAAATCTTGCCTCCAGTAATTTTTCAATCTCAGCCTTAACAAGCAGAGCATCAGGAACTAAGACAATATTATGAGTAACGATCTTAGGATCTATACCAGGCATGTCAGAATATGCCCTAGCAAAGATCTCAGGGAATTCATGCAATAGTTCTTCATATTGTTTCTGTTCCTCTTCATCCAAACATTTCCCAATTTTAATGACTTTCTCTTTATTGCAAGGATCCATCTTAACATCAGTGGTGTCACTTATGAGAAGATTACTTTGTTGAGGAGTATCCTTTAACTGAGGGAATTCTTTCACAATCTCATCATTATCAATCTCTTTTCCAAAATAGGCTTCAGTGTTCAAACAATAAGGGAGTCCCCTATTGTGATGATAACGAGGAAGAGTGTCATAGGCTCCCAAGAACTCAGCTAAAGCATCGTCGGTAGGGAAGACATCCAAAGCACAGGCACATGAAGGATCCCCATCAATATACTTAGGATGTTGTATTGATAGAGATGTAGAGATAGCATTAACACTAATGCATGGTCTTTTAGAAGCTTTAGTACGTTTGCAAGGATTAAAGCCAAGTCCAAAGGCATAATTGTGAAAATTAGTCTCTAGAGGAACTCTTATCCCTTGTTCATGAGCACCACAACCTTTTCCATGATACCCATGCTTAGCAAAAATGCGAAAACCATGACCATAACGATCAGCCATTTCAGGAAGAGAAGGTGGTTTTTCATAAGACAAAGAATCAAACTCTTCATAATTAGAGATGTGAGGAGAAGAAGTTTGAGAGGCGGCCACAAAATTATTACTCATAGATTTAGGTAAGGTTGATTGATTTTTAGTTTCTTCTTTCTTTTCAACTTTATGATTTTCAGCTTCTTCCTTCTTTTCAACTTTAATTTCTCTAGAAGGAACCTTATATTCACCCACAAAGGTAGGATTAAAATCAAGGGATCCCCAATCATCGTCTTCGAGGATCTTCCCAGGATCAAAATCCTTCTTATGTGTAGTTTCAAGTCGAGAAGAATCTTCTCCAAGAGCTCCAGACTCATCCAAAGAATTTTGATCATCGAAGAGTGAGGATTCACCGATAGGTATCTTATTTAAAGATTCATCACTAGATGAGGACGGCTTAGAAGAACCCCCCTTAGAAGTGGATGTTTGCAAACAAGCTTGAAAATTAGTATCACCTATCAAGGTATATGTCTTATTGTTATAAATAAATTTAACTTGTCTATGCAATGTAGAAGGGACAGCTTGCATACTGTGAATCCAAGGTCTCCCCAGTAGCAAGTTGTACGTTAGATTTCCCGACATAACATGGATAGGTGTAGGCAAAGTAACAGGCCCCACTGTGATGGGTAAGGTGATAGTACCTAATGAAGTTTTAGCCACATTATCAAAGCCTCGAATAGGATGAGAGTCCGGTTCAATTAAGGATGTATCCACATTCATCTTATGCAAAAGATTAATGCTACACACATTAAGACCAGAGCCATTATCTACTAGTGTTCGCCTTATAGCAGTGTCTTTCATGATGACCACAATCATCAAGGGATTATATTGATGTTGGATTTCACTAGTAGGCAACTCATCTTGGGTAAACACAATTTGAGCTTTAGGATTCATCACAGAGTTAACCAAAGATGCTATATTACTAGATGTATTCGGTGGAGGAACATTCAAATCTTTCAAGGCATCTTGTAACATTCCATGATGAGCGGAAGAAGTTTGAATCAAATCCCAAAGGGATATCTTAGCAGGGGTAGCTTTAAGTTGTTCTATGAGATCATATTCCTTTCCAAGAACTTGTGAAATACGAGGAGCTTGTGGAAGCACCGGTTGAGGATTCGGAAGAGAAACTGGGATAACAGGAGGAGGACTAGGCTGCCTATTATTTCTGGTATGATAAGTATGGGCAACCGCATGATAACTCTCTCTAGTTATTTGCTTGGCATAATTATAAGGACTTATAGGTTTTCTTCCTTGCACAGTGATGATTGGTTTATTCGGAGTATGAAAGGAATCATGATCATACCCTCCTTGGATAGTAAGGAGAGGTGACTTAGAAACTTGAAAGGTGGGAGAAGGATAAGCTCCTTGGACTTCAAAGAGAGGCTTTTTATGCTCATTCAAGTTTATCATGTTAACCAATTTAGAAGTTTTGTTCTTGTTTAAAGATTTCGATAAAGCCACAAAGTCATCAAGAGCATCATCCAACAAAGCATGATCATATCTATTGAAAGGTTTATCTTTTGATTCAAAAGGAGACATCTCCTCATAGAGGGGATTGTTGAAAACAACCATGTTACTAGATTTAGTGGAAGAGTTGATAGGAATGTATCCTTGAGAGGACTCATTCAACTTATCTTTCTCATCACAACGAAATGGCATAGTAACAAGGTTTATGAGTTTTTGGTAAAATGAAGGTTTGGCATCCTTAGGGTTTAAAAACTCATCTAAAGCTTCATCTAATTTGTCTTGGCTATACTCATAATAATCATCAAAAGCATGAACATTTTGGAAATAAAAATCTGACATTTTGAAAAGATTACACACAACTTAAACACCCAATGCAAAGAAACACACTTTTTTTTTTTTCTTTTTCTTTTTAATGAAAATGAAATGAAAACACACTAAATCTAGATCTAGATCTAACAAATGCAATGCAAGAGGAAGCAATGATAGATTCACGTCGGGTTCACCAAAATGTGTGGGGGAAAAAGCGAGACTAGGTTAATCATGCCCTAATCCTACCTTTTGACACACATTACGGAATACGAAAGAGCCTAGAGATATCGCACAATTGGCTACTTCTTTTTGTGAAAGAGAGAGCCACGGGATATCTATTAGGATTTCTATTTCCTTGTTGAAATTGTAAGATCAAGTAATGCAAGTTCAAACCCTAATCCCAAAATGCAAGTATGAACTAATAACAAGATTGCAGAATTGAGATTAAACAATGAACAACTATAAATACAAGGATGAAATAAGAATGCAGATGTGTACCCGGAGTCAAAATCGGATTGAAAATGTCCGGGACGGGGGCGCGGGCACCACTATCCTGAAAACTGCACCGAAAACTGCTGTTCTGCACTCTGGAACACTGTCAGAAAGCTGTCTGAAAGCTATCTGTCCGAAGGACCAAGGCACCCAGCGCCTCTGTCCCAGGGACCAGGGCGCCCAGCGCCCCTGTCCTAGCAGGACCAAGGCACCCAGCGCCCCTGTCCTAGTCTTCTGCTCTGCAATTTGATACAGAGTGTTGTCTCGACCTTCTCTCTCCGGATCTGTATCCCGTGGCGTCATCTGAATCCCGAAACCTGCAATGATATCTGAAAAAGGGTGTATGGGTGGCTATATAGGGTTTTACCTTAGTCAAACCCCCGCTTCGGTGATTTCCACCTCCACGAATAGCCAAGTTGTTTTGTAAAATGTATTGTGTGTGCAGACCTAGTGTGTGTGCAAGGTCCTAAAATGCAAGAAAGCAAACTAGAGCAACCTAGAAAGTAAACCCTAATTACTTGTAAATGATAACGTAAATGCTCTAAATCAAGATGCAAAGTGATCTAAAGCATGAATAGATGATGTATTGAAGCTTATGTAAAGACATGAAAACAACATGAAATCATACCCAACCCTCAAGGGAGGAGTACAAGCCAATCTTCAGTCGGTAATCTCCTATTGTTCTTCAATGTCTTCCAAGCCCTAAGTGGATGAATGAATTTGATAGATGCTTGATAGAAGGATGTTGTAAGATGTTGAAGTCTTCAAAGATCTGCTTTTTGACTGCATATGAAGTTCCTGAAAACAAAAATTGGATCCTTCCAAATGAAGAAAGAGAGCTCTTATGTAGGAAACCCTAGATCGTAAATTCGTATTTTGGCCAACGTAGAGATTGAATATCCTACCAATTTCTTGGGGTTAAGCTTTATTTTATGATTGGATCACGCTCCTAAAATTTCGGGAAAAATGTCCGGGACCATGTGCACTCCGGGCGCCACGGTCCTGACAACTTTTCACCAAATTTTCAGGGCCGTTAGATATGATGATTTTAGAGAGAATCCTGAAGTTACAGGTGATTTCGAGATGTTTTGACCCTCGAAATCAAGCCCCCAAGCTCAGAATAGGGCCTAATTAGGGTTTTTGATTGAGTGATGTATTAGAGGAATAAAATGCAAAGGGCGCGCTTTAGTGAAAGGGCCCAACTTTATGATGTAGAGAATGATGAAATAGGACCTTAGACCTAATTAATTTGATTAATTAAGTGCTAAAGGGGAAATGCCATGCAAAGTGCAACTGTGCCAAGGCGGGTGCTAAACTAGGTGTTAAATTGTACTGCTTTAGCAAGTGCGTACAATTTATGACGCTACAGCAATAAACAAGAAAAACAATAACCACATGAAGAGAACACCATAACACAATAGTTTAATGAGGAAAACTAGTGTGGGAAAAACCTTGATGGGATTTGTGACCCACAATATTCACTTAGTGGCCAATAAGGGAATATTACTGCTACAATAGGGGCCTGCACATGCAGCAAGGCCAAGTGCCTAGAGCTCACTGCTCAATTACAAACGGAAGTCACACTGACTTACAAAAATAGATTATAATAATCCAATATCTTGTACTGCTTCAAAATGGCATCTGCTATGCTAGATCGAGTACCAGTTTTAGCTCTACTGCATACATAAACCCTTAACCTAAAATTTGCATATTAGGTCTGCATTATTTCCCTATCACCTTATTACAAAATGTTCTACAATGATCTCATACATATATGAGTCATATTACAACTCACCATGTCTGCTTTATTTTACAATTAATTACAAAATATATTATCAACAAAATTCCTGTCGGCCTGGGTGCCATTATCCTTTCTTTCATTGCCGGTGTTTTGTGTGCCAGTGTAGAGTTTGTCATTGCCAGTATCATATGATTGCAAGGTTGCCATCAATGAAAAAACCTTCAATCACCTACAATTTCTCATTGGAGTGTGCATTTTCCAACAATCTCCCCCTTTGGCATTGATGGCAATGCTCATGAGAAAAATCCAAAAAATGTCGTCCAAAAAGAATCTGCCAAAATTGGTTTACCAAAAACTATCTTACCAAAAACTGTGTGCCAAACCATATGTGCTCCCCCTTAGTTGATGGTGTCTTCTGCTAATCATTTTTCTCATTACCACTACTCCCCCTTTGGCATCAATGACCAAGGTTGTCAAAGTGTCAACTGAGTGTGGTTTCCAGCTTCATCCCTGTAACCAGTTGGTTACAATCTGAAAAAGGTCTGCCAATACCAGATTTAGGCTCTCAGTGAACCGTTCACTGTCCTTTAATGTAGCCTCTATCCTCTGAATTGTACCGGTGAGGTGTTGCATTTGTTGTTCCGGTGTCTTCTATCCTTGAACCAATGCCTCAGATATCTCTTTTTTCAATCAGGTGAGGTATTCCAATTTTGGACTAAGTATCCATTTCAGATCTTTTTCCTTTCCTTTTATTCTTTCCTTCTCTCTTTCAAATTTCTGAAGTTCCTCCTCAAAACCTATTATTTTCTGCTCAAAAACTGATAATGGTTTAGATGAATTAATGAAATTGTCAGCTAATTTATTTATTTCTTCCTGTACCATACTGATCTTCTTGTCTATATCTACTGTCAAAAAGTTTGTTTTACATGTATATACAACTTTTTAAATTATTTTAGTGTTTTACATAGTGTCGATAAAAGAGTGTCAAATTGTCTCATGTACTTCTTTATTTCCTCTTCAAAGAATTTATGTTTTTCTTTTTCAATTTTCTCTTTGAAAGATTCCTCATTTATTTGTTCAACTGTCACAATGTTGTCAATAATATACTTGGACAATGTGTCAAGTTGATTTAAAGAATCTTTATTATCCACATTACACTTGGGTGCTATCATTTTCAAAATTGGGATTGTATCATCAATAGCTTTGTATGCTTGTGCACTGCACTCTATTATTTTCTTGATTGAATCCAATAGAACTTCTGTCACATTTATTGGTCTGAATTCTGCCATGGAAGATCCAACAATCTGTATTCCACCGGTGCGAGTAACTTCTTTTCTTGTAGTGACCTCTAGTAGGTCAGTTTATGTTTGCATTTCTCTAAGCAAAGGTTTGGGTTTCTCAGCTATTGTCAGTGGCACTATCTCTGCATGAACCTGTTCCTATGAGGGAGCCTGTTGCTCTGCCTGTTTCTTAGTGTTGTCTATTACTGGGTTTTTTTCTGTGCTACTTGTTGCCGGTGGCTCAGTAGATGAATCATTATGTACATCTATGGTCTTTTCCTTTCCAGTGTCTGGGGTCACTGTAATGTTTTCTGTCGGTGGTTCTGTTGCCACATTTGATTTTCCAGTTGATTCTTTATCCACCACAATATTTACTTTCTAAGTGTCAATGTTCATTGCATATAACACCTCAGAATTAGGATTTGTATCCTCATGTGGTGTATCCATACTCTTAGTAGTCAGTTGATTGTTAGTAGTAACTACTGGTGGAGTATCTAAAGGCGGTGGGGATAAGTTGTCTATTATTTTTATACTAGGTGGTCCACCAACCTTACCTTTTCCCTTATCCTATGCCAGTATGTGTTCTACATTGATTAGATAAATGTCCAAATCTTCCACAAACATAACATCTTACATTCATTCTGCAATGTTTTGAATTATGACCAACTTTGTTGCATTTAGAACATTGACCGATGGGTGTATTGGTGTTCTGATAATTTCTAGATCTACACTGATTTTCTCTATGACCATACTTGTTACAGTTAAAGCATTTGCCATTAAATTTGTAAGCAGTAGGTTATCTTACCAGTTTGCTATGATAATGATTGTTTGCAGTATTGGAGCTTTCACTATCTTCAAAGCCAAGCACATTTGTATCACCATTAGGTTTCTGGTTCTTCAGCATGTCACCAAGTTCTTCTGAGCTTTTCTTGAATTTTTCTTTGTGATGATTTGCAGTAGTTAGTTCACTTTCCAAGATTCCTTTTTGTCTTATGAGTTTAGTTATGTCATTATGTGTGTGCATTAAATTTGTCTTCAACATATCATTTTCATGACTAGGTCTTGTGTTCTCATTTCCAGCATCATTTAGTCTTCTGGCCAAGTCTTCTTCATTCTTCTTCCTATCTTCAATTTCTTTACAAAATCTCATAGTCATATCTTGCATCTCATTCTGTGTTGTACTGATCTCTTGTCTTAGCTTGTTTACCAGATCATTAAGAGTTCTATTTTCATCATTCTCATTCTGCATCTTTTCACAAAGTTCTCTTCTCTTATTTCTTGCAACGGTAATATTTTCTTGAAGCACTTGAATGATATCCTGAGCAGCCTTTAGATCATCTTCAAGTTTGATATTCTTTACCTTTTTTTCATCATAGTCTAAAAGAGCTATTTTCAATTGTTCTCTCAAGTTTTCCATCTCTACCAGTGTCAAGATCTTCCTCAAGCTGTTAGACTTCTGAAAATAGAGGACGAAGCTCTGATACCAATTTGAAGGATTCCCAAAGATACTGAGAGAGGGGGGGTGAATCAGTATCTAACAGGTTTGTTATTTTACTTTAATTAAAACATGTAAAGCATGTCAATATAGTGTACCGGTAAATCAAAAGGAATGCAGTAAATGAGAAAAACAATAACCACATGAAGAGCACACCATAACACAGCAGTTTAATAAGGAAACCCAGTGTGGGAAAAACCTCAGTGGGATTTGTGACCCACAATATTCACTTACTGGCCAATAAGGGAATATTACTGCTACAATAGGTGCTTGCACATGCAGGAAGGCCAAGTGCCTAGAGCTTACTGCTCAATTACAAAAGGAAGTCACACTGACTTACAAAAATAGATTATAATAATCCAATATCTTGTACTTCTTCAAAATAGCATCTGCTATACTACATCCAGTACTGGTTTTAGCTTTGCTACATACATAAACCCTTAACCTAAAATTCACATATTAGGTCTGCATTATTTCCCTATCACCTTATTACAAAATGTTCTACAATGATCTCATACATATATGAGTCATATTACAACTTGCCATGTCGGCTTACAATGATTTTACAATTAATTACAAAATATATTATCAACAATATTCATGTCGGCCTGGGTGTTGGTATCCTTTCTTTCACTGCCAGTGTTCTATGTGTCGGTATAGAGTTTGTCATTTTTGATGCCGGTATAATTGTCTTGCTAGTATCATATGATTGCAAGGTTGCCATCAATGACAAAACCTTCAATCACCTAAAATTTCTCATTGGAGTGTGCATTTGCCAACAATATTTCTGAGATGTCTTATGTCTTGGATATTATTTGTTTGCCTCAGGCCGACATGGTTTGTAATTATGTAATTGGTTTATTATCTAGTGGCCAACCTGATTGTTTAAGGTCAAGGGTTTGTATATATAGATATAAGATCTCATTGTAGATCATCATGGTTATTGTTAGAGGTCATGGTCAAGCAATGTAATACGCGAATAATGTAATATCATTTAGGTAGAAGAGTTGGTCGATCATTGGAGATCGAATTGGGTTTATATAAGAGGATTTAGTCCTCCGGTATTAAGCTTAACTAGAACTTTACTCGGGCATATGAGATGCTATATTTTGTTGTTCAACACTTCTTTAGATTGTAGTCTAGATATATATGTAGTCAATCAGGCTCTTTTTGTGATGATCAGTGCACTCTAGGCTATTGGCATTCCTACATGTGCAAGCCCCTCAATTGTAATTCACATACTTACTACAAAAGTATTATCTGAATGTGGGTAGACTTTCCACCATGGTTTTCTCCTTTGTTGGCATTATGTGAATCAACATGTGGACATGATGACATTTTATGTTGTCATCGATGTCAATATGTTGAAGAGGAGAGAACTGGTATGTTACCAAGAACCGGTATAACACTGTGAGCCAGTATATGCGCCAAAGTGAAGCGGTGTGTTTGCTTAAAATGAACCGGCATATGGTTATGGGAATTGGGACATGGAAGCATTGTATTAATACTGGTTGGTAGTCTCAACTTCAGGGTTTTCGGTTGAAGTGCTTCAAGCCTGTGTGGCTCAACCAGTGGCTTTGTGTGATGAGTTAGCATTGTAATGAAGAACAGATCATGGTGCCACATCAGCCTTGTGTGCATGAAGGATCTTACATGAAGGAGATTTCTCCCATCTACCTCGAGAATGTGTGAAGTCTTTAAATGGTGATAACGCATGATGGGTTATTAGCCACCATGAAATCGATGGAAAATGAATGATGGAGAATGTCTTGAGATTGGATCAAGACTATTACATTTAGTGCAGTATGCTCAACAGTTAGGATTGAACCATTTGAATTCCTTAACCTAATAGGTTTAGGGTTTAAGGTTTATGCTACTGACCTATCTGTTTCCTATAAGGTCGATGTTGTGTTTCTTTCTGAGGTTGTTGGTAAAAAGTTGTGTGCGTATCCAAGAGAAGAGATACGTGATTCTTGCTAGACTAGAGGAGAGAAGTGATACTTGTAGAGTGTAAGTGTAGAATGTGAAGAGGAGGGATCTACATTGGCATTGAGTGTTGTTACCAGATCATTGTAATACCTATTGATCTCTAACCACCTCAACATTTGGAAAATCCCTTAATAGGGTAGCTTTAATCGGCTTGCTATAAATCCTTTAACAGGGTGACTCAAAACCATTGAGTTCTTGAAATCCTCTAACAAGGTAACCAGGCGATCCTTAACAAGATCGGTTCCTAACAGAACCTATTGTATCAGTCTTTAACTAGACAAGGCTCGTAATAGAGAAAACTTATAAAGAGTTCAAAAATAAGCTTGTGGGTATTCATCCCCACTGTGGTTTTTCCCAGTTGGGTTTCCACATGAAAAAATATGTGTGTCATATGTGATGTCTTCTTCATGTGATGCTATGTTGTTTTCTGTCAAGTGGTGAATCATGTTGATCTAGTTGTTATATGTATACCTTTGTTGGTAGATTACTTGTTCATGCACTAGGGAGAAATGGAAATGAAGTGTTAGATTGTATGTGGAGATAAGTGTCAACCGGTTTATGCTTGTCTCAGTTATGCTGGGTTTTGCTGGTTGTAGTCTGTTTAAAGACCGATGTTACTATTTGTTTGTTAATGCATAGTGTTTGCTAACAAACCGGTTTAAGATTGTTTTTTTGCCTATACTGATTCACCCCCCCCTCTCAGTATTGGTTTGGTACTATCCGTTCATCATTGAGTTATCAATTGCTATCAGAGCATCCTCTAGGTCCTCTGTGTTATAAGCTTAATCGCTTGAGGTAAAGATCCCAGTTTAATGATGAAGAGGGAAGGTCCAAAGTTTAATAGAGAAAATTTTAGTATATGGAAAGACAAAATGAAGATATTCATCATAAGCATGGGTGCTCAACACTGGAGTTATGTTGAGAATGCCTATGTTGCTCCTACCAGTACTCTCACCAATGACCAAAAGAGAGAGATGCAGGAGAATGGGCAAGTCATGGAAACCCTAATTAGTATTTTATCTGACATTGAGTTTATTGATGTTCAAGATAAGGTAAATCCCAAAGAGGTATGGGATACTCTTGAAAATATCTATGGCGGTGATGATCATGTAAAACAAGCTAAGGAAGAAAGCCTTAGAGGGAAGTTTGAAGACATGTGGATGGTTGAAGGTGAGACCATTCAACAATATGGAATCAAAATCAAAACTGTGGTTGGAGATATCAAGAGTGCAGGTGGTAAAATGGAAGATTCCACTATGGTAAGCAAAGTCCTGAGATCCTTATTACTGGTCTATGCCATAAGGGTTGCTACTATTCAGGAGTTAAGATCAATAGACAAGACTAAGGTATCCCTAGACTCCATCATTGCAAAGTTGACAGCTTATGAGCTAAATATTTTTGATGGCAATGTTCGAATCAACTTTTAAAGCTTCTGCTATACCATCCAGAAAAGGAAAAGAAGCTAGAACTAGTGGTGAACCAAGATAGAGCAAAGAAATAGATGATGAGGAGATTTTGATGGCATTTGAAGCTCTTCTTGCCAGGAAACTTCCTAAAGGAACCATAAAATAGAGAGGTAAGCTCCCTTTGAAATGCTTTTCTTGCAACTGGATAGGACATATTGCTGTAAACTATCCTAATGGTGACAACAAGGATAAACCCAAAAGGTTCAAGAAATTCAAAGGAGGAAACCAGAGAAAATATTTTGTGGCAGTTGATGAAGGTGTCATAGATGAGGAATCAGAAGATGAAGAGAATGAAGATATTGTGTTTGTTGTTGTCAAGGAAGATATGTCAGTCAAGAAGGCTCTTGTCTCCTGCTTTGATAATTCCAATGAGTGGATCATTGACAGTGGTTGTTCTCACCATATGACTAGTGAGTAGAGCAAGTTTCTATCCTTGGAAGAATATGATGGTGGTGTGGTTCACTTTGGAAATGATGCACCATGCATGGTCAAAGGAAGAGGGTCCATCTCTCTAAATGGAAAGAGTAGTGCTGACAATGTGTATTGGGTTGATGGTCTCAGACACAATCTTTTGAGTGTTGCCAAGCTGAATGACAGTGGTCTCACTCTGGAATTCAAGAATGGAGTGTGTAGAATCAAAGGAAAGAATGGTGAATTGGTGGCCACTGGCATGTAGACCAAAGGTAACCTATTTTAGTTGAATGCAAATATAAGTGCATGTCTTATGGCTAAATTTGATGATAGCTGGATATGGCAAAGGAGACTCTACCATGTAAACTTTGATAACCTTGTGAAGGCCAGTAAGATCAAGGCAGTTAGAGGGTTGTCGGTGCTAAGAAAACCAGATAATACCTTGTGCAAAGAGTGTCAATTAGGGAAAATGTCTTCCTCAACCTTTAAAGGTAAACCTTTCACTGCTAACAATTTGCTTGATCTTGTGCATATTGATTTGTGTGGTCCTATGAAAACTAGGAGTGTGCAGGGTGATAGGTACTTCATGATTCTCACTAATGACTGCTCAAGAATGATGTGGGTCACATTCTTGAAAGATAAGTATGAAGCTTTTTGTAAAATTCAAAGCTTTTAGAGAATTAGTAGATAAGGAAAGCAATAAAAGAATCAAGTGCCTGAGAACTAATCAAGGAGAGGAATTCACTTCTGGTGAATTCAACAAAACTATGAAGAACATGGCATCAAGAGACAACTATCTACCCCCCAGACTCCATAGCAGAATGGCCTAGCAGAGAGGAACAACTAGACTGTGGTTGAAGCAGCTAGAACCATGCTGATTCAAGGAAAGGTAGCCAACACCTTTTGGAGAGAAGCGGTGAGCACTGTAGTCTACACAATGAACCGGGTACTCATTAAGAAAGGTAAGGATAAAACTCCTTATGAGTATTGGACCAGTAGGACACTTGTGGTTAGCTACTTTAGAGTGTTTGGAGCAAATGCTACATCAAGAGGAGCAAACACTAGAGCAAATTTGATGTGAAATGTGATGAGGGAATATTCCTAGGATATTCCACCAAGAGCAAAGCTCTCAAGTGTTTCAACAATAGGACTTAGAGAATTATGGAAAGCATTAATGTAAGAGTTGATGAAACCTCTGAGAAAACTAAGGAAACCAATAGTGAGCAAGTGGTAAATGAACTAGTTGTAACCTTCTGGGACCGGTTGTCAATCAACCAAGCACTAGTAACAGTGTTCCTACACCGGTAGATGTAGATGCTGATACTGATGGAGATGAGGATAAAGAAGAAAAGCAAGAGGAATATATCAAGACCATTCCTCAGTATGTCAAGCTGAATCATGATCCTAAGCATATTATAGGAGATAAGGATGCAGGAATCCTTACAAGAAGAAAAGTCAGAGAAAACTCATGTATGATCTCTGAATTTGAACCTAAGTCATTCAAAGAGGCACATAAATATGAAGACTAGATCAAGGAAATGAAAGAGGAACTTGACCAGATAGAGAAAAATGGTACATGGTCCTTGGTACCCAGACCGGAGCATAAAAATGTCGTTGGCACCAAATGGGTTTTCAGAAATAAGATGAATGAGGATGGCACAGTGATTAGAAACAAAGCCAGACTAGTGTGTAAAGGATATGCCCAAGAAGAAGGAGAAGACTATGGAGAAACCTTTGCACCTATAGCCAGATTGGAAAGAGTTTGTATGCTTCTTGTATATGCAGCTTTTAAAGGATTCAAAGTATATCAAATGGATGTAAAATTTGTATTCCTAAATGGTGTACTTGAAGAGGAAGTGTATATAGAGCAACCAGATGGATTTTCCCTATCTAAAGACAGTGACATGGTGTGTAGGCTACATAAAGCCTTATATGGTCTAAAGCAGGCACCTAGAGCATGGTATGAATGCCTGCATTCCCATCTTGTAAATATTGGATTTGAGAGAACAAGCGAAGATAACAATATCTACTTGAAGTTTGAAGGAGATCAGATCTTGATCTGTGAGGTATTTGTTGATGATATTATCTTTGGTGGAGATGACAAGATGAGTCATGAGTTTGTAGACGAGATGAAGAAAGAGTTTGAGATGTCACTCATAGGGGAGATTAAGTTCTTCATTAGACTACAGATCCAGCAGATGAAAGATGAAATCTTTATCACTTATCACTTAGTCCAAGTATGTCAAAGAGGTGTTGAAGACTTTTGGCATGGAAGATAGCAAATTGGTCAGTACACCGATGGTAACCGGTTGTAAATTATCCAAAGAGGATGACTCAGCATTGGTTGATGAGAAGGAATACTGATCAATGATTGATAAGTTGCATTATGTATTGCATAGTAGACCGGATATTGCACATGCAGTTGGCATTACTACAAGGTTCCAGAAAAGTCCTAGAGAATCCCACTTGGTTGCAGTCAAGCGGATTCTTATGTATCTGAAAGGAACTATTGACATGGGTTATGGTATCCATACAATAATGATTTTAACCTGAAAGTGTTCACAGATGTTGATTGGGCTAGTAATGTAGATGACCGGAAGAGCACAACCGGTGGTGCATTCTTTCTCGGTGGTAGACCGGTCTCATGGATAAGTATATTTTGTGACAATACTAGTGCAATTAACATCTCCAAGAATCCAGTTTTGCATTCTAGAACCAAGCACTTTGAGCTTAAGTATCACTTCTTGAGGGAAAAGGTTTAGAACAAAGAGATTACACTGGAACATGTTTCCAGTAAGGAGCAGTTAGCAGACATATTCACCAAGCCTCTCCCAAAGGCTACATTTATGTACTTAAGAGGTGAATTAGGGGTGTTGCCCCTTCAGGAAGTAAACTAAAGGTATATGCTCCACATCAGTCAGGTATTTCATAGTCAAATTTTTCTTCAGGATTGATGTGTTCAAGGATGCTACTCCTCAGGGGGAGCAACATTATGGAACAGGGAAGATTGTGCTTCCACTTTGGCATTGTTGTCAAAGGGGGAGAAGAAGAGAAGCGGAAAAGATATCTATAGAAATTGGGGGTGAAGACGTGAAGTGGAGAGATATCTTTGTATATTGCCATCAATGCCAAAGGGGGAGATTGTTGGCATTATGTGAACTGGCATATGGACATGATGACATTGTATGTTGTCATTGATGTCAATATGTTGAAGAGGAGAGAACCAATATGTTACCAAGAACCGGCATAACACTATGAACTGGTATACGTGCCAAAGTGAAGCGGTGTGTTTTCTTAAGGTGAACTGGCATATGGTTATGGGAACTGGCACATGGAAGCGTTGTATGACTATCGGTTGGTAGTCTCAACTTCAGGGTTTCCGGTTGAAGTGCTTCAAGCCTATGTGGCTCAACCGTTGACTTTGTGTGATGAGTTAGCATTGTAATGAAGAACAGATCATGGTGCCACGTTAGCCTTGTGTGCATGAAGGATCTTGCATGAAGGAGATTGCTCCCATCTACCTCGGCAATGTGCAAAGTCTGTAAACAGTGACAACGCGTGATGGGTTATCAGCCGCCATGAAATCGGTGGAAAACAAATGATGGAGAATGTCTTGAGATTGGATCAAGACTATTGCATTTAGTGCAGTATGCTCAATGGTCAGGATTGAACTGTTTGAATTCCTTAACCTAACAGGTTTAGGGTTTAGGGTTTATGCTACCGACCTATCTGTTTCCTATAAGGTCAATGTTGTGTCTCTTTCTGAGGTTGTTGGCAAAAAGTTGTGTGTGTGTATCCAAGAGAAGAGATATGTGATTCTTGCCAGACTAGAGGAGAGAAGTGATACCTGTAGAGTGTAAGTACAGAAGGTGAAGAGGAGCTAAAGTGGATCTACATTGGCATTGAGTGTTGTTACTAGATCATTGTAATACCTATTGATCTCTAACCACCTCAATAGTTGGAAAATCCCTTAACATTGTAGCTTTAATCGACTTGCTATAAATCCTTTAATAGGGTGACTCAAAACCATTGAGTTCTTGAAATCCTCTAACAAGGTAACTTTTAACAGGGTTTAACCCTTAACCGGGTATTCTAGCCATCCCTTAACTGGGTGATCCCTAACAAGATCGGTTCCTATCAGAACCTATTATATTAGTCTTTAACTGGATAAGGCTCCTAACAAAGCAGACTTCTAAAGAGTTCAAAAACAAGCTTGTGGGTATTCATCCCCACTGTGGCTTTTCCCAGTTGGGTTTCCACATGAAAAAATATGTGTGTCATATGTGATGTCTTCTTCATGTGATGCTATGCTATTTTCTCTCAAGTGGTGAATCATGTTGATCTAGTTGTTATATGTATATCTTTGATGGTAGATTACCTGTTCATGCACTAGGGAGAAATGGAAATGAAGTGTTAGATTGTATGAGGAGATAAGTGTCAACCGGTTTATGCTTGTCTCAGTTATTCTTGGTTTTGCCGGTTGTACTCTATTTAAAGACTGGTGTTATTGTTTGTTTGTCAATGCACAGTGTCTACTGACAAACCGGTTTAAGACTATGTTTTTGCCTATACTGATTCACCCCCCCCTCTTAGTACCAGTTTGGTACTATCCATTCATCATTGAGTTATCACCCTTTACCAAGTTTTCTACGTACAAATCTTAGTGTTATATGGATGGATTTTATTCTGTTATTATTGTTTATGCTTAATTGGTTTAAATGTTATCCTAGTATTAATGTTTTGGGTTTCGGTATTAATGTTTAAATTTCTAATGGTTCCTATAATATGTGACAACTAATTCACCCCCCCCCCTCTCAGTTGTCTTCTGATTATTTGAACTATCTAACAATTGGTATCAGAGCTTTGGTCCTCTCTGCGGAAAGCTTAACCGCTTAAGTAAGATCCTATGGTGACTAATAATTCAAGTTCATCCAGTTCTTTTGGAGCTAACTTTCAAAGGGAAATTCTAAGGCTTGATGGAACAAATTACACAGTATGGAAGATTCAGATGTAAACTCATCTAAGATGTCTTGGCAAGGAGGTTTGGGAGATCACACAGAATGGTGTCACACCCTATAATCCAGAAGCAGGCAATCCTCCTCCAAAAAAACTGGACAAGGATCTTGAGAATGATTGTAGAGAAAGAGAAGCACTCTTGTGTGCACTTTCTAATCAGAAAAAAATGGGATTAACCAACAAATCATCTGAAAAGGCTATATAGAATAAGTTGGAGACTCTTAATGAAGGTGACCCTACAATGAAAATTGCTAAACTTGAAGGTTACTGGTGATGGTATGATGAAAGAATAAGGATCCAGTCAACTACTGAGAGGGGGGGATCAGTAGTTGGAAAACTTGATACACTTTCACCAAACTTAAAATCAACCTTTCAAGACATACACTAAACTGACTAGTTTCACCACTCAACTTTTAAATGCAATAACACTGACAAGATTAGTTGGTTGACTGTTATAACAGATAACAATAAAACAACTTGAAACTTACAAACCCTTTTATCTTGATCACTCAAATTCTTAACTTGACAGTAGTTAAAACATGTTTCAGTTTTCTCCTGGTTGTCATAACAAATCAAAGTGGATTTAGCAGTTAAGCAATTTAACAATAAACATAACCACAAAAACATTTGATGGTATGATGAAAGAATAAGGATCCGTTCAACTACTGAGGGGGGGGGTGAATCAATAAATAGAAAAACCAATAAACTTTCACCTTACTGAAAAATAACCTCTCAAGTAAACTTTGAAACTGACAAGTTAAACCACTGATCTATAAATGCAATATCTATGTCAGAATAAAACTGTCAAGATAAACAGGTTGACTGTTACAACAAATAATAGTAAACAACTTGAAACCAATCATCCAAATACTTTTACTTGACATAAGTAAAACCTTATTTCAGATTGTTACCGGTTAACATAACTTATCAAAGTGATTTAAGTAGTTAAGCAATTCAACCATAGAAATATAACCAAAAAAACATTCACCACTTGACACAATATTTTTGACATGGAAACACAAATGGGAAAAAACACGGTGAGATGAGACTCACAAGATAACTATCTGAACTCTTCTGAAGTTCTCCATGTTAGGAGCCAAGCATGTTAAAGCTTTTACAAAAAGTCTTGTAAAGAACAGATCCTATTAGGGACCACCTGGTTAAGGGATTGACTATAATGCCTTGTTAGAAGAAATACCCTGTGAATAGTAACCTTTGTAAAGGATTTAGAATCCAAGCTAATGGATCACCTGGTTAGAGGATTTGAATAACACAAAGCATGTTAGAGCTTACCCAGTTAAGGGATTTTACTGTTGTAATTGTTAGAAAACAATAGGAGTTTGCTGATCTGTTAGAATACCACTTTACTTGCTTGTTCAGATCCTTTTTATGCCCTTATCTTCTTTTACACAAACTGTAGATACATCATCTAGTTCAACAACTACACACTCAATTAAGCTTTGCCAACACACTAAAAAATAATAATTCATTGACCTTATAAACAAATTAGCTAGGTTGGTAACACAACAAAAACCTAATCTCATAGAGATTACAAACAAGTCGGTTCAGGTATGACTGTTGAATTACATAACAATGTATGCACATCATTCAAGAAAGCCTCGATCGCTCCTTGATCACTACTTCATCGAACTCAATAACTCATCACGTGCTTTGCATTACATGCAATATACTTGCTCATTCCCAAGATAAAAAATATTAATTCAAAGTGCCAAAAACTCTTTGAAGCTCTCCTCATACAATATGCATACATGTCATAATCATTACCGCTCATCATCATATCATAAACCAATCTAACCAATTCACCAGACTTAATAGGTTAGGGTTTAACAAAACAACAGGTAGGGTTTACCCGTTCAACTCTCCAATACTTAGCAATACTAGTTCACTCCACAAACTTACCTATAGGTTATAGAACATCATTATAACAATAACATTACCAATTTATTGACATCAATGACAACATAACAAATCATTAATGCAATCTTCATACAAATACCATTTGGCATTGATGGCAATACAAATATCAATACCATTGATTGTTGTGATTGTGAATAGGAATCCTGGTTTACATTAAAATTCTTCACCTCCAAAAATCACATAGTTCTTCTCCCCCTTTGACAACAATACCAAATTGAAAGTAAAATATGCAATGTCAAACTCACTAATCAACATCAACAACCTACAACTTGATTCTCCCCCTATGGAATAACTCCACTCCTACACCAATCCTGTTGAAAAATTCTACAAGTAGCTCTAGGACTGATGTAATCTACATCATGCTTAATTGACCTCATAAAGGGGTACAAACCCTAGTTGACTTCTAAGATACTCAAAAGTAGTCTTATGTAGAGGTTTAGTAAAGATATCTCAAGCTACTCCTTAGTAGAAACATTCTCCAAGATCACATCTTTACTCTACACTTTTTCCCTCAAGAAATGACACTCCAATTCAATGTACTTGGTTTGTGCATGCAAGATAGGGTTCTTTGAAATATTAATGGCACTGGTATTGTCACATAAGATCTTTATAGGTTCGGTAAACTTTATCTTGAAACCCTCCAAAATGTGTCTCATCCAGATAGCCTAGGTACAATTCATATAAGCAGCAACATACTCAGCTTCAATAGTAGACTGTGAAATACAACTCTGATTCTTGTTACTCCATGAAACAAGTCTTCCTCCCATAAAGAATGCTCCACTAGTTATGCTTTTCCAATCATCAACATTACCTACTGAATCTGCATCTGTATACACCTTCAAGTCAAAGTTTTCTTCATATGGATACCATAATCCATAGTCAACAATACCTTTCAAATATCTGAATATCCTCGTGGTTGCTATCAAATGTGTTTCCTTAGGATTCTTCTAAAATCTAGCAACTAGACCAACTGCATGAGATATATCTAGTCTACTGTGAACAAAATATTGCAATTTTCCAATCATTGACCTATACTCTTTTTCATCAACAGATGTGGCATCATCTTCCTTAGACAACTTACAACCTATAACCATTAGTCTCCTACTGGTTTACAGTCACTCATACCAAATGTCTTTAGTACCTCTTTCACATACTTATACTATGTAATGAAAATACCACTTCGTTAGGCCCAATATGGAAAGCTAATGTACTAAGAGGGGAGGGGTGAATCAGTACTTCAAATCCTTTTATCAACAATATCTTCACTGTTATGCATAAACCACAAAATGTTGTAACATAACATAAAGCTAAAACAAATAAATAACAATCGTACATGATTCACTCCATAACACATATATTTTGGTTATGTAGAAATTATTGGTTAGAGAGAAAAACTGTGGTGAGGATGGCACCCACAACTTCACTACTGCAATAATAAAGGTTGCTCAGTTAGAGCTACATGTTCAGCTATTTCTAATAACTTACCCTATTAGAAGTATCAAGATCTTTAGATCTACCTTGCTAAAGGATTTTACAACACTTATTCTAAATGTTGCACCTGGTTAAAGGCTTTACAATTTATAGACTTTGTTAGAGTCTTTTACCCTGTTAAAGGTTTCTCTTACAACTTCAAAATATTACAATAAAATCTTCACAAATATCTGTAACTTTACATCTAGAATGTTATAGCAGATTCTATGTGCTCAAAATGAGATTACCTTGCTTATAGCATACCTCGGTAACCCATAAAGTAACTCGGTAAACCCTTCTATTTACTCTGTTCTTTGACTATTCTCTAAAATCCTTCTCGGTAACCTCTGTGTCTCTATAACAGTCAAAACACTCAGTGCTTCCTTATCTGTCACATGTGTCTTGCTTCACACACATTCATCTCTTCTTCTTTTTTTTTATATTTTGATCCTCAATTCATGTTGTATTATCTTATGTCGGTGATCAGGTTCATTGCTTCAATCTTACAAACATGATTTATTGAAGGAATAACCATACAAAATATTTCATTGGATAGATGACCTCAAAACCATACAAAATATTTAAGTGCAACATGTTTTGCCATGTGTGTCTAGATTCAATGAATCTGGTGACATGATTCACTCGGTGTATATCAACTTGGTGTATCATTGTTTTTGCTTGGTAGACATGGAATGTTACTTGATAGACAGCTCGATGAATACTAGACTCTGTGACTACTTTCTTCTATAACTGACTGAATGTTTCGATAGTAGTAACTGACTAGAGTATATAGAATGACTTTGGATATAAAACTAATGGCAACTATAATAAGTAGTACCAATCTCCCCTTTTGACATTAGTTGAGATGTTTGACAAAACTACTTTCAAAGTCATAACTCAAAAAAACTATATACTTACAAAAATTTGTCAAAACTGACAGTATATACTTTTGTCAATGAAATAGTATATTCAGATATACTCCCCTTATCAATATTCTATACAAAACTCTGAGTTTGCATGCTCGGTGATCAATATTTTGTACTTGTTCTATTTGGTGATCACTGCTCGATATACTGGTCAGTTCACTTCTCTTCTTGTCAAAATTAACTATGCATATGAATACTTTGTTCTGCTCGGTATACTCCCCTTGTATACTACATTCCCCTGTATACTTTGATACGATACTCACTCCCCCTTTTTGACAAACATTAAAACTTAGTTACCATTCGGTGGTGGCAACTAGTCAAAAATGGATTTGTACTTCGTTTGGGCATTGGTGAGAGCAGTAGAGAGGGCATCCTTAACACTGTCCATAAGTGAATTATGAGTTGTAATGTCGGCTAATGGTGAAATTAGTCCATCTAAGGTGCTTCTCTCTTGCTAAGTGGATAGGGAGGTAGCTTTGTTGATCTATTCCTGGACAGATGAAAGATGAGGAATGGATAATGTTTGAAGTGTCATTATGTCCATCCTTATCTTGTGCTCTTCATTCCTAAGTTCCAATTATTGAGCCATGAGCTTTTGTAACTTTGTATAAAAATTATGAATGGAATTTGGCTTAGTGGTCAACTTATTTGAGAGATCTATGATCTCTTTCTCAATCACTTCAGTTTTATTTTTAATATCTTTAATGAATAAAGAAAATGTACAGAGCTTTTGAAATAAATAAAGAATGTGATTGAGTTGAGGGGTCAACTCAGCAATAAATTTGACAAGTTTAACTTTGCCAATAGCAATAGCTTTTTGTACCTCTTCAATCATTAGCAATGAGCTCCTTGTCCTTTACCTTGCTCAAATATTCAGATGCATCTACTCCAGATGTCTCTATCTTGGTTAGGAGTTCATCTAGTTGAATGTGGATGGTGGCATCTTTTGTCACTATTGCTTTAGGTAGCATATCGATTAAGAGTGCTTTCACCTTCTGAAGTACTTTATTTTTCTTTTGAATAGCCATTTGCTTCTCCTATTTAGCTTTGGCTTTGCATAGTTCACTGAATTCAATGAGTGCTTGCCCTTTTAATTTGGATATATCAACATTGGGCAACACTATTGGTTTTGACAAATCTAATTTGAAACTATGCTTTTTCATTTTCTTTTCTTTACCTTTCACCGGTTGAACTAAAACAATGGTTTGTGAGACTTGGTGACCCTCGGTAGGTTGCTTAGTAGAGGAAACACTTTGGTTAATTTCTTTAGCCTCTGTAGTGTCCTTTGGTGTCTCTGAGCTTGGTGTCTCGGTTGTAACATTTTCAGTGCTAGAGGGAGATTAAGAGGTCTGTTCTTGAGAAGTACCTTCTCCTACTGTTGACTTGTGACCTTTTGTGCCTTGTTCCATATCCTGAGGGGCCTCGGTTGAAATAGGTTGATTGACCAAAGGATAGGGCTGAACTTGTTCCAAAACTAATTCACTAGATATAAGTTGGGCATAAGCATTCCCTTCTATCATTTCTTGTTCTGGTGCCTCGGTGTCCATGATATCCTCATCAACTTGTATAGTGTCAGTAGGATCTTGCTCAGTGACATCAACTATTTCAACTTCAGCTTGCTCACTAACATTTTTGATTTGAAAGATTTCTTGCCATTTTTCTTTGGTCTCGTTCTCTACATCCAAGTAAAGGCCATTCATCAATTTCAAGGCTCTTTGCTTGACTAGGAATTTTATGTGGCAGTTTTTCAGATGTTCGGTGATCTCATCTACCGACATGTTCTCGAAAAGATGTATCAGACTTCTTTCTCTCATTTGTTTCTCTAAGTCCATGGCATACTTCCACCTGTTGTCAATATGCAAATATAATTCATTTGGAAGAGATTTAGATACTTCCGATGGGACCAATCGAAATTTCAATAGTGTGCAGATGACAACTTCGTTTGTTTCTCTCTTTTCATCATCAGATTTGGATTCATATTTTACATATCTGAATGATCCAAATCCACCATATTGCTTCAAATTAGCACAAAAATTTTCAACACTATGTACATTTACCTTTGTACTCTTGATAATCTGAAATTTGTTTTTGTCTTTAGATTCATTGTCACTAGACTCTTTAGTCAAAATGAGTCTCCAAGTAGATTTCTTGTAAGTTTTTGTTACCTTGGGTGTGGCAACATTCTTTGTTTTCTTACTCGGTGATGTTGCAGATGCTCTTGTGTTAGGTCACTTTGCTGGAGGAGTCGGTGATACTTTTGATGTATCCTATTTCTTTCTTTTCAAAACTTTCCCTTTAGGCAATTTGGTGCTCAGTGTTATAGCTGCCTCTTGGGCTTCAGATTCCTCTTCGGTGATGGCTAGGGTACCCTTGACAGGTGTGGAGGAAGAACCTTCTCCAAATTTCTCAGTTAATACCTTGACCATTTTTGTTGCCTTCCTTATAGCCTTGGGCACTACAATGCTCATTTTTACTTTTTCCTTCACTTCTTCATATGTTCCATACCTCAGCTCGGTAGCATGCCTTGGTAATGTAAGAAAAGAATCTATCTATTGTTTTGTGATGTCAAAATAAATCTCATAACCCATAGGTGGCAAAGATTGAGTTCCCAGTTCCACAACATTAACATAACAGTAATCAGTGTCCACTTCAAAACATATGTCATCCTTGTATCTCTCCACTAACTTGGGTGGAATTCTATATCTGTTATGCATCCTCTCCTAAAACTTGCTGAAATAATCATCCATAATATCATTAAAACTATCACCTAGCTTCTTGATGAAGTCATTGATTTGATGGGTGATTGGTCGGTGTAGTTCCCAAACAACTTTATCGAGTGATGGAAAGAATTTCTCAAAATAGAAAAACATGCATACCAAAAGTGATCCAAATTTTATTGTATTAGCCGAATTGTTCTTCTTTGGCTTCCTTATGGTATTGAGATTCTCAAATAGGTTTTTCAACAATACCTCACATAAATCAATTTTCATGCCTTTCTTCACAATTTTATATGCTAAGTTGACTGTTGCATAGAGTACACTATTTTCCCTTGCCAATTGGAAGAAACAATAACCTATTACTCTAATGGCAAACTTTAGCTCTACATCTATGACATTGTTCAATTTTAGTTCTCTGCAATCAGATTCTACTCCGGTTAAACTGATCAATTCCTTCTGTGATATCATTTTCTGAGCTCGGGCATGATCATAAATAAGGTAGTCGGTGATCAAATGAATGATTTCCTTGGCGATCTTAAACGGTTGCTCTTCTAGCCACATGAAGTCATCATGAACTTTGCACAGAACAAACTTGACCCATTGGGGTTTGAAGACACGGGGATAGGTTAGGGCTTCAGTCAATCCCTTGATTTTGATGTGTTCATATTTTCTATCCATTTTACCATCGGTACACAATTCATCACATGTGTCTTTGATTTCAACATGACCTATTTCTTCAACTCGACACTTAGTGAAGAATCTCACATCCTCCACTAATAAAACTCTATCTAGAATGAGTGAAAATGCAGTTTTGTCATCTGGTTCAGATGCAATTTTGGGAGTTAAAGAGTATTTCAGTGAGGGCTTTTCAATGTTCTCAACAACAATGGGCTTCTGGATCTTAGGTGCCATTGAAGATTTTAGATAAATACTAACAAAAGATCCTTAGGGTTTGAAGACTTTCAAATGGCAGATGCTTTCTATTTAGCAAATAATAACAACTTGATATGGTCAGTAAACTATCTTGATAATGCATTGTGATTGATGTAAATACCTTTGAATTTGCTTCGTAGGAGGTTTGATCACTTTTGATTCGCATTGCTCTACTTTCTTGAAAAATTGGTGAGTGAAAAATGACCACGCAATAGCTTTAAGTATTCATTGTACCTCATCAGGTTTCATGCAGTTAGGTCAGAAAACATTAAATGCACTCGGTACCACTACTTCTTTTTATGCTTTTATCGAGTAGCCAAACTTCCTGCATTTACCGACTTGATGGGCTTCCAAAAGACTTTGATAAAATTTCAAATTTTCTAATGCATCTTTAATTATGCAGATTTTGAATTAAGTACAAAATGAAATAGGAACTGTTAAGATTTGACCTTTGAGAGGATGTAGTCCCTTCATACCTTTCTCAATTAATTTGGAGTAGGTGCACCTAGCTCGGTAGATAAGGTGCTTTCTTCATTTGACACAATTTCCTTCTTTTTCCAAATCATTTGTAATTTTTCTTTTATTTCCTCAGTGTCTCCTCTAGGTTGATCTCTGCAATCTCTAGCCAAGTGTCCAACTTTGTGACAATGAAAACATGCCATACCGGGATTTCTCCATAATCTTCGGTTGTTCATTCTAAACCTTATAAAGAAGTTGGCACTTATATGTGCATATCTTCCACAACATTCACACCATATCCTTGTATTGTAATCCCATGGTATTGCAGAATACTGTTGATAAGGATCTATGTGAGTTCGGTAGCCTCTAGTATTTGCTCTTTTTGTAGACCACATATAGTTTTTCTACTTAAACCAACACTCCTCAGTACTATGTCCATATCTATTGCAGTTTTTACAAAACCCTTTGAATTTTGCCTTCTTATAATTGCTAGTAGACTTTGTCCTACATTAGTTAGATGTGTGACCATATTTGTTGCAATTGTGACAATAACCATTAGACCTAGTGACATTTGATTGCTTACCTTTTCTGATTTGGCACATGTTAGCAGTGTGACCTTTTTTTCCACGGTAGTTGCAAATAGGCTTCTTTCCTTTGATATTCTTCTTATTTCCAGCTTGCTTTGATGATTCTCCTCTCTCAGTTGTATGAATTCCCTTCTCGGTAGAGTCTTTTCCTTTGTAACTGAGTCCTTCTTCTTTGTTGGGTCTTCTTGTATGCAATTACTTGTCCAATATCTTTGATGCTTCATAACTCTTTTTTAGTGTTTCCTTAGATTTCTTTTCTATTTCAAGTTCATTGGTCAACCTTGATACTTCAAGTTTCAAAGTTTTATTCTCATCATCTTTCAAATTTTCTTAATGATGTGCATAGCCCAATTGATCTGATAGATTTTGTTGAATCCCAGTCAACCTTGTGATTTCATCATTCTTTTCAGATATTAATGCTTCAAGTTGTTGTTTTTCTCTTTCTAGATCTCTTACTTTATCTTCAGCTATCCTCAATGCATCAAGATTCTTAGTCATCTGTGTGCTGAAATGATCATGTCCTCTTTTCATTTCTTTTAGCTGATTAGTCAATGCTTTGTTCTTCTCCTTGAGTTCTTCAATCATCTCTCCAGTCTCTTTAGATATACTATTCTCAGATGATGTTTCAATTTGTTCCACTTGCTCTTGAGAGTCCTGCAAATCATCAGATAATCTCCTTCTAACTTTCGATGATTTTTGCATTTGTCTTTGCATGTCTGCAATCACTTGATTAGCATGATCCAACTCTTCTTGCAAATACACAATTTTCCTAGATTGTTTATAGCCTTCCATTGATAAGATCTTTCTCTTTAGGCTATTAAACCCTTTTCCAATATTAGAGCTCTGATAGCAATTGTTAGGCCCAACATAGAAAGCTAATGTACTGAGAGGGGAGGGGTGCATTAGTACTTCAAATCCTTTTATCAACAATATCTTCACTGTTATGCATAAACCACAAACTATTGTAATATAACATAAAGCTAAAACAAATAAATAACAATCATACATGATTCACTCCATAACACATATATTTTGGTTATGCAGAAACTCTTGGTTAGAGAGAAAAACTGTGGTGGGAATGGCACCCACAACTTCACTACTGCAATAATAAAGGTTGCTCAGTTAGAGCTACATGTTCAGCTATTTCTGATAGCTTACCCTATTAGGAGTATCAAGATCTTTAGATCTACCTTGCTAAAGGATTTTACAACACTTATTCTAAATGTTGCACCTGGTTAAAGGCTTTACAATTTATAGACTTTGTTAGAGTCTTTTACCCTGTTAAAGGTTTCTCTTACAACTTCAAAATATTACAATAAAATCTTTACAAATATCTGCAACTTTAAATCTGGAATGTTATAGCAGATTCTATGTGCTCAAAATGAGATTACCTTTCTTATAGCATACCTCAGTAACCCATAAAGTAACTCGGTAAACCCTTCTATTTACTCTATTCTTTGACTGTTCTTTGAAATCCTTCTTGGTGACCTTTGTGTCTCTGTAACAGTCATAATACTCAGTGCTTCCTTATGTGTCACATGTGTCTTGCTTCACACACATTCATCTCTTCTTTTTTTTCTTATATTTTGATCCTCAATTCATGATGTATAAATAGATATCTTATGTCGGTGATCAGGTTCATTGCTTCGATCTTACAAACATGATTTATCGAATGAATAACCATACAAAATATTTCATTGGATAGATGATCTCAAAATCATACAAAATATTTAAGTGCAATTTCCAATGTGATAACAGTTCTATGTTCCTCGATCTTGTAACACATTTTCCCATGTGTGTCTAGATTCAATGAATCTAGTAACACGATTCACTCAGTGTATATCAACTTGGTGTATCATTGTTTCTATTCGGTAGACATGGAATGTTACTCGACAGACAGCTCGGTGAATACTAGGCTCTGTGACTACATTCTTCTATAACCGACTGCTTCGTGCATACCAACTGAATGTTTCGGTAGTAGTAACCGACTAGAGTATATAGAATGACTTTGGATATAAAACTAATGGCAACTATAATAAGTAGTAACACACTCTTCATTTGTTGTATTTGCAAACCTATGAAATTTTTTATCTCTCCTAGTAGAGACATTTCGAACTCACTTTTCATTTCATTTGCAAAGTCATTGCTCATGTCATCATTTCCTCCAAATATGATATCATCCAAAAACAATTCACTAACCAGTATCTTATCTCCTTCAGATTTGAGATATATGTTGCTATCTTCATTGGTTCTCTAAAAACCTATCTTCATCAGGTGTGAATGAAGCGTTTCATACCATGCTCTTGGTGCTTGCTTTAATACATATAATGCCTTGTGCAACTTAAATACCATGTCCTTTTTATCAGTTAAAGCATAACCATCTGGCTGCTCAATGTATACTTCTTCTAGTATTCCATTCAAAAAATGCAAATTTCACATCCATCTGATATACTTTGAATCCCTTATGAGTTGCAAAAACTAGTAAATTTTTGACACCTTCCAGTCTAGCAACTATTGCAAAAGTCTCACCATAATATTATCCTTCTTCTTATGCATAACCTTTGCAAGTTCCAATCTAGCTTTTTTTCGAACTACTACACCATCTTCATTCAACTTGTTCCTGAAAACCCACGTAGTACCTATCACATTGTTATTCACTGGTCGAGGTACTAGGGTCCATGTACTATTCTTCTTCATTTGATCAAGCTCCTCCTCCATAGCTTTGACCCAATGATCATCTCCAAAAGATTCCTTAGCAGTTATAGGCTCAATAGTGGAGATCATGCAAGAATTCTCTCTAATTCTTCTTTTGGTTAGTACTCCAGCATCCTTATCTCCAATAATTTGGTTAGGATTGTGATTGAGTCTCACATACCTCAAAATAAACTGATCATTTTCTTCAAGTTCATCTTCTTCATTATCATCCTCTTCTTTTGAGTCTACCTATTCTGCTTGAACTGGTACATGAGTAGGTTCTGGATCCAAAAACAAAATGCAAGGATCTTCATCCTTTTTCTCCACACTGGTTTCCCTTGAGACTTCAAGATACCCATCCACTCTAACATCAACACTCTCAATGATTCTCTATGTCTGGTCATTGTAGCATTTGTAGGCTTTACTCTTGGTGGAATAACCAATAAATATACCTTCATAACTTTTAGCCTCAAACTTGCTAATATATTCACCTCTCTTAATAAAACATTTTCTACCAAATATCTTGAAATAACTAACATTAGGTGATCTACCATACCAATATTCATAAGGAGTCTTATCCTTACCTCTTTTTACCAAAATCTTGTTAATTGTGTAGACAGTTGTGCTAACAACTTCTCTCCAGAAGGTTTTAGCTACACCTCCTTGTATCAACATTGTCTTAGCAGATTCAACAACTAACCGATTGTTCCTCTCTACAATACCATTCTGTTGTGGTGTCCTTGATGCAAAAATTTGTCATTTGATACCATTCTCATCACAATATCTAGTGAGTTCACCACCTTGATTAGGCCTCAGAGACTTTATCTTCTTACCATTCTCCTTTTCAGCTAAGTTCCTAAATGCCTTGAATTTACCAAATGCTTCTATTTAATATTTCAAGAATGTGACCCACATCATCCTTGAGCAATCATCAGTGAAGATCATAAAATATCTATCACCTTGAATACTTTTAGTTCTTATTGGTCCACGGAGGTCTATATGAACCAAATCTAATAGATGCTCTACTGAAAAAGACTTGCTCTTAAAAGTTGAGGATGTCATCTTTCCCAACTGACATTCCTTACATAGAGCATTAACCGGTTTTTCTAACTGAGGAAAACCTCTCACTATCTTGGACTTACTCACTTTAACAATGTTATCAAAATTCAAATGATAAAATCTCCTATGCCAAAGCCAACAATAATCCATTTTAGCAATTAAACAATTGTTGACTTTAGGATTCAGGTGAAACAAGTTACCTTTAGTCTACTTGCCGGTTGCAATCAGCTCACCTTTTCTCCCATAGATTTTCCACATACCATTCTTAAACTCCAATGGGTATCCTTTGCCATTGATTTGGGAAACACTCATCAGATTGTTCTTTAGACCTTCAACCCAGTAGACATCATCTGCATTGCTCTTTGCATTAAGAGAAATAGTTCCCTTACCTTTAACCATGCAGGGTGAGTCATTACCAAATCTTACAACTCCGCCATCAAATTCCTTCAAAGAAAGAAATTTGCTCTATTCACTGGTCATGTGATGTGAGAAACCACTATAAATAATCCAATCATCAAAATTATCCATGCGAGAAACTAAATCTTTCTTATCAGATGTCTCCTCTTTAATAGCTACAAAGACAATGTCTTCATTAGCATCACCTTCAGATTCCTCATCAGTGATACCACCATCAACTGCAATAAGACAATCTCTTTTTCCTTTTCCCTTGTACTTCTTGAACTTCTCTTGCTTGTGCTCATTATCACCATTAGGACAGTTAGCAGCTATGTGTCCAATCTTGTTGCATGCAAAACATTTCAAAGGTAATTTACCTTTGTATTTATTGATACCTCTGGGCAATCACTTGGCCAACAATGCTTCAAGATCAACCAAACTATCTTCATCATCAATTTCTCTGTTGGATTTAGATTCATGACAGTGACTAACATCTCTATTTTTCCTCATATATGAGTTAGAAATAGAAGCTCTAAATGTTGATTCAGATTTCTGAATACTACCATCATAACCATTTTATTCAAAAGCAGTAATCTTAGCAATGATGGAGTCAAGGGTTACCTTGGTTTTGTCAATTGACTTTAGCTATTGAATGGATGTAACTCGGATAGTGTAGACCAGTAGCAGGGTTCTCAACACCTTACTAACTACTATGACATCATCTATTTTATCACTAGCACTCTTGATCTCTCCAACTATCTCTTTTATCCTCTGACCATATTGTTGGATATTCTCACCTTCAGCCGCCTGCATGTCATCAAACTTTCCTCTTAGACTCTCTTCCTTAGCAATCTTCACATGTTGATCACCACTGTAAATCTCTTCAAGTTTCTTCCATACCTCATGTACAGTCTCCAGGCCATGAACATCATATTCTGCATCAAGCAAAGAACTGATAATAGCCTCCAGTGCTTGGTTGTTTTCTTATTTCTCTTTCTTCTGATCATCAGTCGTAATCCCACTAGGTGCACCATATTGAGTATTAACATGTTCCCAATATTGATTTCCAAGACTCTTGATATAAATTTTCATTCTGCGACTCCATATTTTGTAGTTCTCTCTATTAAACTTCAGACCTTCCTTCTTCATCATGTTCAACAATATCTTTACCTCAAGCTTTTAGGTTTAGACCTTAGAGGACCTAAGAAGTGCTCTGATACCAATTGATGGTATGATGAAATCATAAGGATCCGGTCAACTACTGAGAGGGGGGGGGGGTGAATTGGTAGATAGAAAAACTGATAAACTTTCACCTTACTCAAAAATAACCTCTCAAGTAAACTTCGAAACTAACAAATTAACCATTGATCTATAAATGCAATAACTTTGCCAAAATAAAATTGTCAAGATAAATCAGTTAACTGTTACAACAAATAACAGTAAACAACTTGAAACTCACAATCATCCAAATAATTTTACTTGACATAAGTAAAACCTTATTTCAGATTGCTACCAGTTAACATAACTTATGAAAGCGATTTAAGTAGTTAAGCAATTCAACCATAGAAACATAACCACAAAAACATTCACCACTTGACACAATATTTTTGACATGGAAACCCAAATGGGAAAAACCATGTTGAGATGAGAGTCACAAGATAATTATCTGAACTCTTTTGAATTTTTCCCTATTAGGAGCCAAGCATGTTAAAGCTTTTACAAAAAGTCATGTTAAGAACAGATCCTATTAGGGACCACTCGATTAAGGAATTGACTATAATGCCTTGTTAGAAGCAATACCCTATGAGGAGCAACCTTTGTAAAGGATTTAGAATCCAAGCTAATAGATCACCTGGTTAGAGGATTTGAATAACACAAAGCTTGTTAGAGCTTACCTAGTTAGGGGATTTTACTATTGTAATTGTTAGAAAACAACAAGAATTTGTTGATCTGTTAGAATAGAACTTTACTTGCTTGTTCAGATCCTTTTCATGCTCTTATCTTCTTTTACACAAACTATAGATATAGCATCTGGTTCGGAAACTACACACTCAATTAAACTTTGCCAACATACTAAACAAAAAAAACTCATTGACCTTATAAAAAAATTAGTTAGGTCGGTAACACAACAAAAATCCTAATCTCATAGAGATTACAAACAAGTCGGTTCAGGTATGACTGTTGGATTACATAACAATCTCTGCACATCATTTAAGAAAGCCTCGACCACTCCTTGATCACCACTTCATCAAACTTAGTAACTCATCACGCGCTTTGCATTACATGCAATGTACTTTCTCATTCCCAAGATAAAAACCATCAACTCAACATGCCAAAAATATTTTGAATCTCTCCTCATACAATATGCATACATTTCATAATCATTACCACTCATCATCAAATCAAAAACCAATATAACTAATTCACCAGACTTAATCGGTTAGGGTTTACTGGTTCAACTCTCCAATACTTAGCAATACCGGTTCACTCCACAAACTTACCTACCAGTTACCGAACATCATTATAACAATAACATTACCGGTTTATTGACATCAATGACAAGATAACAAATCATTAATGCAATCTTCATGCAAATGCTAACTATCTCATGCAAAATATCTTGATAACACCTTGATACATCATCCGGTTTGACAACTACACACTCAATTCAACTTTTCCAACACACTAAACAAAAACAACTCATCGACCTTATAAACAAATAAGTTAGGTTGGTACCACAACAAAAACCTAATTCTCTCATAGAGATTACAAACAAGTTAGTTCAGGTATGACCATTGGATTACATAACAATCTCTATACATCATTCAAGAAAGACTCAACCGCTCCTTGATCACCACTTCATAGAACTCAATAACTCATCACGCGCTTTGCATTACATGAAATATACTTGCTCATTCCCAAGATAAAAAACATTAAATCAATGCACCAAAAACTCTTTGAAACTCTCCTCATACAATATGCATACATGTCATAATCATTACCACTCATCATCAGATCATAAACTGCCTCCTGTGGATTCTATAAGTCTATTGGTTGTATCAAGAATTAACAGGTCAATCTTTTGGGGCAATGGAAACCACACTTGTAACAAGTAGTATTACAACTTGGTCACAGGTTCAAACCCCTCACTTACACTGGGGGGATTGTTGCAAGGTGTGTGCCCTTTGTCTCCTTGTGTTGTGTAGTGCAGTGCTTAAGTTTGTGACATGGCTTAACCGCCTCCTGTGGATACTATAAGTCTATTGGTTTTATTGAGCATTAACACGTTGATCTTTTGGTGCAGTAGAAACCACACTTGTAACAACATTCACCACTTGACACAATATTTTTGACATGGAAACTCAAATGGGCAAAACCATGGTGGGGATGAATAGCCACAAGTATTTTGAACTCTTTTGAAGTTTACCCTATTAAGAGCTTAAGCCTGTTAAAGCTTTACAAAAAAGTCATGTTAAGAACAGATCCTGTTAGGGCCCACCTCGTTAAGGGATTGACTATAATGCCATATTAAAAGAAATACCCTGTAAGGAGTAACCTAAGAGGAGGATTTATAATCCAAGCTAATGGATCACTTGGTTAGAGGATTTGAATAGAAAGCTTGTTAGAGCTTACCCGGTTAGGGGATTTAACTATTGTAATTGTTAGAAAACAATGGGGGTTTTATGATCTGTTCGAATAGCACTGCACTTGCTTGTTCATATTATTTTCATTCTCCTATTTGTCATTACACATACTGTAGATACATTATCTAGTTCGGAAACCACTCTCTCACTCTCAACTACAACTTTGCCAACCCATAAAAAAATAACTCATCGACCTTATAAACAAATCATCAAGTCGGTAACACATCACAAACCTAAACATCTCATAGAGATTACAAACAAATCAGTTCAAGTATGATCATTGGATTACATAGAAAATAACATAGAAATCAATGCACATCACTCAAGATATTCTTGACCACTCCTTGATTAGATGCAATGAACTTGCTCATTCCCAAGACACAAACCATTGTTTCTACATGCCAAGAATCATTTAAAACATTCATCAATCATCATGCATACATGTAATAATCTTTTATGTTCACCATTGATCATAATCTGCTTCAACTCCATCGGTTAGGGTTTGGACATCTTCAATAGGTACGGTTACCGGTTCAACTCTCTAAAACGTAAGTAATACCAGTTTCAATACAAACTCCTCCTACCAGTTGCATTACCCTTTGCTAGCTCCTTCTACTGGTTTGCTATATAACCTACAACATTAATAGCATAACAACATCATAAGCTGATATACATCATAATTGGTTTATTGACATCAATGACAACATAACATATCATTAATGCAATATTCAAGCAAAATGCCAACAATGTTCAACTAATACCAACAATCTCCCCCTTTGGCATTGATGGCAATGTTGGAATTTTTGATAATGATGTTGTGATTGTCATTGATGGACACACACTTGCTTTGAGATCACTTTTTGTATGCATAAGTTATGATCAACCGGTATTATGTATTATAGCCTTTAGGCTATCAGTTTTTGCAGAAAGTGTCTACCAATCCCAAGCAGTATGAAGACCTCAAGCAGTTCAAGGATCTCAAGCAGTACAAAGGAATTGAAGTAGCAGTTATCATTTTCCCAGTCTTCATTTTTGGACAACCAGTAATCGGTTTAATATTTGAACTGGTATTACTCTATGATGAGTTACCAGCTGGTAATTAGTAAAGTTGTATGAACCGATAATACTCTATGATGAGTTACCATCCACCGACACTTTGACGGTGATTTTGTGTTGTGTTATCAAATGTGTCTAGATGCAATGAACCTAGGAACTTGCAATGTAATCCTATTGGACCGACATGAAATCAGATTCCTTTTTAAGGACATCATGTCTAGGGTTTTAGTAGATGTAGCTGTTAGGGTTTTTGGTGGTTGATGAATTTTTGTATGTGCGATCTTAGAAGAGAAGATCAAGTCTGTGTGCTATAACAGAGTGTGGATTTACTGAAGACTGAAGTAATGCTGAAATGCTTTAGCAATGAGCTATCATGGATCTAACCAAGCAGACTGTGCTATTTGCTAGATCATTCACTTGTTGATTACTCACATCTTCGACAAGTCTGAAACCCTTAACCGGGTAGGCCCAGAAAAGCCTTTGTAAATCCTCTAACAAGGTGGTTCACATCTGTGGATCAGAAATCCTCTCACAAGGTAGTCTTTAATTGGACTTATCTCATAACAAAGATCAAGATTCCTAATAGGATCTGTTCTAGTGAAGAACATTGTATGACCTTAAACGGTCTAACCTTAACCAGTTTGGTTACTATTCTGCAGATAGTTACTTGTGAGTTTCATCTCACCGTGGTTTTTCCCATTTGGGTTTCCACGTCAAAATTTCTTGTGTTATGGTAATTGTGCTTCTCTGGGTGAATGCCTTTTTTGTTGTTTGGTTTGCATTTGTGTTAATTGGTTTGTTAGTAAAACTATTATACCAGTTTACTGCTGTAGCATCCTAAAATTGTGACACTTGCAATTTCGACTGCATTTGGGTCTTCACGATGGTGGCGCAACGTTGAACCTGAATGGAGACCCCGAAACTTGTTTACGACACCAAAAACTGCATTTTTCAGCACCCTGGCCTGATCCTCCTTGCACCCTGCTGTCCCGGAAGGTGGAACCATGGCGCCTAGCACCCTGGTCCTTCAGGACTAGGGCACCCAGCGCCCTGGTCCCCCAGGACCATGGCACCCAGCACCCTGGTCCCTGGCCTTATTTTGGGCCCGGTCTCTTTTGGGCATCGAGTCTTTAAGTTTGCAAATTGGAAAATATTGTTTCCTGGTCGGCCCAAGGTCAGAAAAAATCAGTCTATCAGCCCTAATTGACAAGTATATAAACTACATTTCCCCTCCCATTTGAGAGGTAAGAAAAAAGGAAAGAAAAAAGAGAAAAATATATGCAAGCAAGAGGCGGAAGCGATATTCAAACATTCAAACATTCAAGCATTCAAGCATTCCTTCAAGCAATTGAGCATTCCAAGTCTCCATTCAAGGCTAGGTGTTGCATTCAAGACAAGGATTCAACCATTGAAGAGGAGATCACTTACAACACATAACACATAACATACATTACACCTTCGCATGTAAGAATACAAACATTCTTACAACAAGGTATCAGTACTTGTTTACATTACAAACATTTACAGCATTCTCATTTCTTGGTTAATTCCAAAACCAGGGTTTGACCTAAAGGAAAACCCCTAATCCCTAACCCCCCAATCATCCTCTCTTTTCTGTGTGTAGGTTGTAGGTACGCGGCTCTAATTGAAGATCTAGAACCCTTGTGCAGAGACGAACAGATCCCCCTTCGTTTCGCGGATTTTTCGGAGGACCATGTGCACGTCGGGCGCCATCGTCCCGTCAACTTTCGCTTGAATTTGCAGAACAACATCATCTCGACATTTTACTACTAATTCCAGGTCCGCAACTTCATCCTGTATCCCTATCTCTGTTTATAAGCAAATCTTTCTTACTTTACATGCATTCCTAGTTCAATCATTCTATCTACATTCTTTACAAAAGAGGGTATCCTTGATGTCTCAACCCTTGAAATTCATTTAGAATCCAATCTTGCATTGTGTGGGATTGGATCTTGTGGGTTTCAACCCCTCTTTTGAATGTAAAGTCCCTCCTAAGTGAAAACCGTCAATCCTAGTGACCCCCTTTCTCCTTGGAGTGGGGGAGAACACCTAGGGTTCGATTTTTCGCTTTACATTTTGGTGAACCTGACGTGAACATCCTAATTCTGATTATTCATGGTTAGATCTGAAAAATTTGCTTCCTTAGTTACATTTTCATGTTTGATCTTTTGCAAATTTTAGAGGTTAATTGCATAAAAAACCCTAAAATATTCTTTCACCATATTTGGCTATGGTTTTTGAAAAAGTTTGTATAAGATGTGGCCCCAAATGCTTCAGCCTTATTCTAGACCTAGAGGGTTTAAGGCTTTTCTAAGTTTTGCGCTTTATCTTTTGTTTTGAATCCCCTGGTTTCTATTCCGTCGTTACTTTATTTCACTTAAGTCATGGGTCGCGGGGTCGTAAGAAGTGTTCCCCCCTTGCTATTTCCCTAGGCGGTCATGTTAATTATTTGAAAATTTTTCACCTTTTATTATTTCCTTCTAAAGTGTCGGGCCTAGTAAACACTGATCAACTTGGGGAAAGATCCGATGGTTGGCGCTATTTCGCAAAGGCTAAGTGCTTGCCCTTTAAGGCTGCGAAATAGCGAGGATTAATATCAGCCATCCATGTGTCATGCGGAGGAAGTGAAGGTTGCGGCTGTCAAGAAGGTGGGGCCCCCTCTACGTGGTTTTCTCTGGCGTATTAGAGGGCAGCACGTGGCACAGGCCGCCACAGTCAGCATTTTAAGATTAAGGATCAAAGTGGGCCCCAAAGATGAGTCAGCTCACAGGTGGAGGCGACCTGGCAGGGATAGCTCTTACAATTCATTGAGACCCCGTGGCTCCTTCCAGCGAATGAAAAGTTGACAGGTCAGCTTCGAAGATGACAGGGCGCTAGGTGTCCATAATGTGTCCGTGGGCCCACCACCTCTGAGAGTTCCTAACAGGGTTTAAATTCCGAGCAAGTCGAGATAAGATCTAACGGCTCGCGCTATTTCGCAAGGGTAAGATGCTCACACTTTAAGGCTGCGAAATAGCGAAAGTTAACCTGGACCGTCCACGTGTCTTGATGACACGCGGTCTAAAAGGCAGCTGTGGGTCCCTATAGTGTATGTTTGACAAATGAAAAGTTGATAGGTCAGCTTCGAAGGTGACAAGAAGCCAGGTGTCTATGGCGTGTCAGTGGGCCCACCATTCCTGAGGACCTGTTCGAAGGATTAAAAGGTGATTAACTTGAAAGATAATCCAACGGCCCACACTATTTCGCAAGGGTTAAGTGCTTACCCTTTAAGGCTGCGAAATAGCGAGAATGAATATCGGCCGTCCACGTGTCATGATGATGACATGGCAAAAAGAGAAAGGCACGGGCCCGCCATAGTATAAAGGGCGACATTCAGCCAGTATCAAAATAGAATGTGAGGGGATTTTCTAAGCCAATGGTCGGATGCCGCGTGGTATTATATAGCCAATAAAAGACAGGACTTAGACTAAGGACAAAGCCGTCAAAATGAAATTCACAGAGAGACAGTTGCAGAAAGACTGCGGCCCGTTGGAGCTAAAATATGAATTCTCGTATGAATTCGATTTTGAAGGGACGGTCGAAGCATGCGGAATCAATGTTACAGTTAAGGCCCAGAGTACAAGCATTTGATTTCCTAACAACCAAGTAAGGATACCTCTTAAAAGGATTTTTGCAGAGGAGGCAAACGCAGAGTTATCTTTTACAAATACAGAGAAGGCGAATTGGTTGCAGAGCGAATTTCTTCGAGCAAGCATCAGGTTTTTTCTTATTTTGCAGCCGTTCTTGTGTTGTGATACGTGAAACTGTTCTCGTATAGCAGAAATAGTTTCAGAAGTAATATTTATCTGGTTGTATTGCAAATGGCTCCTAAAAGGGAATTTTCTGGTAAAGTTGATTATCTTGAAAGAAGTGTGTGTGATGACTTCTTAGAGCAGTTGACGCTGTCAACCAACCAGGCATCTAAGGCCAAAGAATTAGTACCCAGGGCTCCCCGACTGAGAATTGGAGAAGGATTGTATGATAAGGGTAATTGGTTAAGAGACCCACAGGTTGGGCTGTCTGGGTTGGGGTTATTTAAAATCGGTTTTGGAATGAGGAATTCTCCTGCTCCTCAAAATAACATTTGGGAATTAGATGTTGGGAGATTGGTAGTCCCAGGGGTGTTCATGGATACAGATTTGTTAACCCAAATGGCATTAAATTATGATTCAGTTACCAGGTGTATCCGGGATGTGAATGGAAAAACCCTCGTGGAGATAAATGCAGAAGAGCTGAGAAAAGCGTTTGGGCTTAGTGAGTTTACCAATTTCTTGGAGCCTATAAAATTCACACAATTAACTCAGGTATACAGGGCACAGAGGACTCATCTCAGGAATGGGCCTCTCAAAGAACTTTTTCTAAAAGTGGGAGGGTTAGCAGTTGTAGGGCCCAATACACAAGAGCCCTTTTCACTAAGTATGTTTACCTTAAGGGAAAAAGGGATGTACTGGGCACTTTGCCAAGTTCTAGGAGAGGATGCTGAATCTAATATGCCAAATCATTATCTGTTAATGATTGTTCAAATTCTGAATCCTTCTCTTGCTATTACATTTGATTATGCCTCCTATATTGCTGATGCTATCCATGGAGGACTGATGGGGATAAAGAATGGGAAGGTGAATAGGCCATTTGGGTGGTATTCACTATTGATGCACCTCTTCCTCTTCAAAGGTGGAGATTATTTTGCCAGTGGAATGGACCTGGTAAAGGAAAAGGAGGGAGAAAAGATGCCGGTACAATTATGGAGTACCGTATTTTCATGGGATAGAGAGGATGCAAGTTTTCTAAAGTTTGATAAATACTTTGCATCCAAGATAAGGACTCTTCTTTGCTCTGACAATCCACGAGTCCCCAAGATTCTTCTGGAATTCTTAAGACCAAAAGAATTCGCAGAGAATGTCAAGATTGTTCATAACTGGGGTGATATGTATTTATATCCAGTGTCCACAGTGTTTAGGGTTTTTGGTTTCAGAGGCACCCCATTTTTGTTACCATACCAGGTTCCCCTCAAAGTGGGAATAGCTGAGATTCTCAGACAAATTGGTGACTTGCAAGAGGCAGAGTTAACAGGCCGAGGTAAAGGGACTATTTTCCCTACAGCTACAGTAGCCCACCAATTTGTAATCACCAAGGGCGGCTGGAAATGTTTTGAGGATTTCCTCAAACCCTACCATTTGTCCACTGCAGTGTCAAGATGTGCTGATCCGGAGGATTTCTACAATGGTGTATTCCGGAAGAAAGTAGCATGCAGAGGTAGGCCCCATCAATTCCACTTTCCTGAAGACCTCATCAGGAATGAATTTGATTTGGATGAACAGGAGTTGAGGAAGGAAAAATGGGTAGCTTACAGGAAGGCCCTGGATTTTGTGCATCAATTTGATGCTAGCTATGACCCATTGTCTAGCTTCTTCCCATTGGAAGAAAAGATAAAATTTTTGATTATTTGTTTTGAGGATGTGATGCAGACAATAAAGGAGAAAAGGGAAGTTGTAATTAAAAACAACCCTGAGAAAGCAAGAATGATTTTGGGGAAATTAGATCCTATTAAAGCCATCCCTCCTGGTGATTACACCCTGCATAAGAAAGCAGGTTACAGTGTGTTGGTGTCTGCAAGAGGGGAACCCTCTTCATCCAAAGTGAAGAGGAAAGCACATGAAGTCATTCACATACAAGATAGCCCAAAGAAGCAGAGGGTGGGGAAGGAGGTGCAATCAGATACACCCTTATATTCCCCATCCCAATCCCCTCTCCACATTGGAGATGAACAAGCAGCAACTGAATACCTATCTCAGTTGGGCAGTTTGGGGGAGATTGCATATACATATGATGAAGTGGAAGAGGGGATGGCAGAAGAACCCACTGAAGCACAAATGGACATCACCTCGACTGAACTCAAAGGCTAGGAGTGGGATCCTGAGATAAAGAAGGCCACTAGTGCTTTTCTAGCAGATGATAGTTTTGTGACATCTGAAGCATTCATGCAGTTTATATGGAAACAACATATAGATAAATATAATGCTAGATGTGAAACAAGAAAGGCAGAACAACCAAATAAAGATCTAGCCTCGGTGGAGGAAGAAATAAAATAGGAGATGATGGAAGAATTCAAAACCATCACTCCTGAACAGGGGAGAGATTTAGTAGCACAAGCTGGAGTGCTCATTTTGCCAGAATGGAATATTGTTGATGCTCTGGTGCTGGATGCAGTGAGGAAAGAAACCAAACCCATGGAAGGGGTTACATTCAGTAAAGACAATGCTGCTCTAGTCATGTGGTCCCTTAAGAGAAATGAGGACAAAAAGGGTAAAGACACCACAGGGACAAGTCGCATTGGCGGATTGATGGTCAGGAGAGTAGAAAATACAGGGGTAGTAGAGGCTGCTAGCACGGTGTTGGAGACTGCCAAATTTAGTGTTGCAGTAGCTGAGAAGGATGCTAAAGAAAAAGAGGCTCTCCAGCTCAAATTGGAAACAGTCTTGAAGGCTTATGACAGTGCCAAGGAGGAAATAAGAGGCAAGGAGAGTATTATTGCCAGATTGCAGAGCCAATTAGCAGGACAACGTCAACAAGGTGAATCTTCAACATTAATGATCACCTCTTCTCCTGCAAGACCTCCACCTACTAGCCCCATTATTGAGCTCCCACCATCTCCTGCACCTTCCAGCTCTCAGATGATAGAGATAACTCCCCAAGAATTAGAGAGTCTTAAGCAAACTCAGGCCTATTATGCAGGGAAGTATGAAGAAAAGATCAAGGCCACAGTCTCCAGTTTTGCAGACACTATAAATGCTTCACTCCTTCACAATAGTGTAGGAAAAGTCATGGAGATATGGACTGAGTTGATAAGAGATAAAGTCATATTGACACCCATTTTTGACAGATGGAGGCCTAGGGAGCAGGATTTGGAGTTCATGTGTGTTTCCTGTGATGAAGCAAGAGCTAACCCTATTATCAAATCCACTTCTGATATCACTAAGAGTTTATTGCAATTGGCGACAGAGGTGGATAATGTGGAAAGAAGGGTTAAATTGCTTAAAAAGGAATACACTGATCAGGTTTGTGAGTTACTTCCAGGAATTTTTGCCAATCCAGATCAGCTGAAAGATAAGCAGATATGGCTCAATGAGATAAATGCTAAATTGTCAGCAAGGGTCAAGGGAATTATTGATCTGGATGATACCTCATTTTTTGTTATAACCATACAGGAAATAGAGAGAATTAAATCACACTACAGTTTTCTTAACTCAGAAGTCAACAAACTGAGGAATTCTTGGAAAGGGTTGACTAAGGTTAAAAGTGATGTGATTAATTTTGTATGGCCGACCGAGGAGACGTATGGTGAGTGGGGAATTAAATATTCCACTCGAGATCCGGAGCAGTTAGAGAACGTCCCTGAAAAGCCAGAGGAGGTTGCAACTGAATAACCCGTCCAACAGACTGCTGAAGAAGCTGAAAAGAGCGCATAACTGAAATTGTAACTTCTTCAATTTTTTTTGAAGTAATTGTAACAAACTTTCCTCAAAGAAGTCCGAAGCTTTGTGCATCCATATTGTTATAAATGGATACCAGGACTAGAGAGAAAGGGATCACACAATTTTTGTAAGAAAACGCTGCAGAAATGTTATCTGAGCTTTTCCAAAGTTTAATGGAGAATCAGACTTTTGTAAAATCTTTTTCAAATGAATATCAATATACAGACTATCAGTTTTGAGTAAAGCTCTGTGTCGTCTTCAAATTTGTCCTTAATCGTATTTATTCTTTTATTCAGAATAATCTAGGATTTTTCTGTTTGAATGGAATTGTAAGGCAATCTCAGTATGGGTGTTTCTAGCTTTTCTCTTTAGGAGGGAAATTAAACAGGCATGACCACTCTACCAGTAAATACTTCAGGATGAACTTTGCATTTTGAGGACCTTAGCTTATTTTGAAGTGATTAAATTCTTGTTGATGCTAGGCATTTACAGGGATAAATGGAAACCAAGTTGATGGGAAGTATAGAGATGTTTTATTTCAGGAGTTTTATTTGAGTTTGAGTGACTCTGTAGCCTTGGATAAAGCACTGGTACTAATCGAAGCTGTTTATTGCATGCTTTGTTGATCAAATATACTGAAGTTGAATATTGTTTCATTCTTTGTTTTCAGTTATTTTTTCAAGGTGAATAAACTCACTGGTTTTCTGGACTAGTTTGCTGTGGGTTTGTTGCTTAAGAATGTGAAGTTAATTCACAAAGGGTATACCCGCCTGGGCTTAAGGAAGAGCCCGAAGTGTAGAAGGTCTAACCAAACCTTGTCATATGTTGTCTCTGAAATCCTTTTATCCTTGATGTCTTCTCGGCACCCATTTTAGATTATATTATTAAAGGCATTGAAGGATAATCAGATTTTGAGACCAACAAAAGTGGCGACTCTGCTGGGGATAGTTATCGCAAAGATATAGACACAGAATCTGTGCCAAGCTTCTGGAAAGTATTGTTGTGTTTGTGAGTAAGACAGCTTGCGTTTATATTTCCCATAGTTTTGTGGGTGGCGACTCTGTTATTTTTTGAACCAGTCCTTGTGAGATATAAGCTTTCTAAAATAAAGACAAACAAGATGCAAGGAAATAAGCATACAAGATTATTTATGAAGAAACATCCTCGTGAAACCCTGCAAGAAGGTCTGCCCGAGCAATCACGAAGAGGCCAGAAGAGATCTGTGATGCACGAGCCGTCAAATGCTGCATGGTGCAGAAAAACAACAATACTGGTAAGATGCTTGACCGACCTGTCTATGAAAAGTCAAATTCATCTTCAAGAGATTCGGATCAGGATATTTTAGGTTTTCATTCAGGATTGTTTGGAAATATTGATGATATGCCTATTTTAAGTCGAGATTTATCACATGCTAGTGTTTCCGCAAAAGATAGAACTAGTTCAAATGCTATTAGGCACTCTGTTCCTAGGACGATAGATGGGAACATTAGTTTGATTGATATAGATCAAATTAATGAATCGGATTCTGAAGAAAATTATCCTGATGAGGATAAGATGTCTCAAGAAATTGAAGAATTAAATAAAAGGGTTCATCATTTAATATCCTTGAGGGCCCAAAAAGAGGCAAATAAGGAAAAGGAAGTTAAAGCCAAAATGATGGAGAGAGATAGGCTTCTTAGACAGATAGCTGATCTTGAAGTCCTTGCCAAAGATAAAGAAAAGAGTGATCAAGAAGGCCCGGTGATCAGGGAAATCTTAACTCCTAAGATCAAACCAGTTCCTAAGTCAGTAGCCCAGCCAAGTAAAGAAGTCCCTAATGATTCCCAACTCCCTAGAGTTAATTTAAACAAAGGGAAACAGATATGGGTAGATGATGGAGTAGAGTCTAAAACTGCAGAAGGGATTTCTCAGAGGATCCTAGCACATGAGAGAGAGATGGAAAAGATGAGGAAGGAAAAGGAAGACCTCCAAATGGAGTTGGAAAAGGCTGAGTTAGAGGCTGCAAATCAGGAAGTTAAGAGAAAGATTAACTACCTAAAAGCTCCCCCTATCACATTCCCATCAGAAGATCTTAGTAAGCCTAATCCCCAACAAATTTCTCTCCCTCAGGTCAATATCCAACCAGCAGTGCACACTAACATTGCTTCAGTAAGCCACATACCTTCAAATAAGCAGTACACCCAAACATCTCAGTCCCCAATCTCAAAGGCTAAGATGATTATGGGGAATAATAATACTGTTTCCCCTTTTCAAAGAAGGCCGATTAATCTAGAACAATATAAGCAATTGTTTTTTGATGGGATCCCAGGATATCCAAATCATGTTCCCATTGAGTTAAGAGACAAACTCCATAAATTTGCCGGGAACAATGCAGTCAGTGCTGAGGAACATCTCAAATCTTTTGGGGATTTGATAAATGATTATGAGATAGTTGATGAAGATGTGATTATGAAACTGTTTGTTCAATCCCTGGTTGATGATGCAAGAGATTGGTATAGAGGTCTTCCAGTGGCCAGCATAGGTTCATGGGAGGAATTCAAAAATTGCTTTCAAGAACAGTATGGTGATAAGACTAATGTGAGTTTCATGCTGAATGAGTTCAATAATATCAGAAAATCTGAAAATGAAATAGTCACTGATTTTAATGCTAGGTTCCAGAAGGCTATGCATAGATTATATCAGGTAATGAGGCTAGATGACAATATGTGCCTTAACACCTATTATAATGCATTTGATTCTAAGATGGCCTACATTCTCAGAGATAAAAATCCTCATAACTTGAGGGATGCCTTTAGAATCGCCATAAATGTTGAAAGTAATAGAAAGGCATCTGGCAAGTTAGGAAGGAGGATAGATGGAAGATTATGGCATGAAACCAAACAGCAACCTAACAAAGTTGCTAAGGAAGAGGATAAAATAGAAAAACTGGTCACTTCTATGAAAGATTTGACTGCTAAGGTTAACAAAAATGATAAACCTCATTACAATTGGCAAGATAGACCTCCTAGGTTACATGATATGCCATACAATACAAATTGGAAGGATGGTAAGCCCCAAGTTGAGAAGCCTAAAATTGCCCAAAGCCAAGACACACCAGATCCTTTGAAAGGCAAGACTGTTAATAATATAGAAAACACTCCCTGGTGTATTGCTTGTGATGGACCACATTCTCCTCACCAGTGTGCAGTAGCTCAAGCTCTGGAGGAATCCATGAGACCAGAAGCAGAGCTTGATATTAATATGTTTGAAACTATCATAGAAAGTGATGAGGAATCTATGCCAAGTGAGTGCAGCGATGCGTTAGATAATGAAAGATCAGTAAAAGGGCAGTTAGCCTTAGGCTGGCACCCTACATTGAATGTGGTAACAATTGAAGATGAAGAAGTTCATCTTAGGAGGCCTAGTGAAGAAGAGGTTAGAAACCTCACTAAGGCCGCAATCGCCAAAGCTAAACATAACTACAATCTGAGAAGCACCAAGAGAGATACTGATCAAGGTGAGCCAGGTTCCATGTTTGTAAAAGAGGTCACAAAGAAAGGGGCATCAAGCAGTGTTACTGCTACTGTTAAAGCTAGTCAAGAAAAAGAGGACCAAGTTAAAGACTTCCCTAGAACCACAGATGCCAAAAATGCTGGTGATGTGCAAAAGGTGGAAATAGTAAAAAAGGGTAACCAACTCAAAGTAGAAAAGGTTAAGGCTAATACTGAACAGTGTAATTATTCCACATTTAATATGGCCCAAGCTTTAACTCAAATGAAGGTCACTGTCCCATTAGTGGAGTTACTAAAGATTAAGGAACACAAGGATGCAGCTTTGTCTCTATTCTCTAGTATATCTGATGGTGGTTCAGTATCACCCACTGGTTCAGACAAAATCGGGAAGCATCAAGAGTTCCAAACTCCAGAGGTATATGTTGGAACCACTATCACTCAGGAGCCTTCTCAGGTGGACCCTTTCTATGTTACTTTGCTAGTCAATAACCGGTTAATTAAAAATTGCATGATAGATTCAGGAGCAGCTGCTAATGTGATGCCCTATGGTGTCATGAAAGAATTAGGATTGTCAGTAACCACCGTGTATGGGAAATGTTATGCCATGGATAACAGAGAAGTGCCTGTGATAGGTACAATGAAAGATGTAGAAGTAAAAATAGCTGCATTTCCTGAAGCTACTTACAAAATGGATGTTATTGTCACAGATACTAAACCCCACTATGGCATGTTACTCTCTAGGCAGTGGGCCGCAGCAGTGGGGGGAAATGTTCAATTGGATTTGTCTTATGCTACTATTCCTGTTGCTGGCAATAAGGTCAAACTATACAAGGAGCCACGAGCTCCTAAGGTAGTTGAAAATGTGGACCCTAGTATGCTTAACTGTATGATTGATGTAGATTTAGATAATTTCAGAATTCAGCCAGTATCACCTCAGTTGAAGAACACTGACCCAATTGTAGTTGAACTACAAGCACAACAGTATGGATTGTGGCAAATGTATTTTGATGGAGCTTGTTCCAAAGAAGGGTAAGGAGCAGGGGTTCTTTTTGTATCCCCATCAGGTATAACCTTTAAATATTCATTCTTATTGGCATTCCAATGCACAAATAATACTGCAGAGTATGAAGCTTTGTTATTAGGACTTGAGGTTGCAAAAAAGCATGGAATCCGATTATTGAAAGTGATGGGTGATTCAGAGCTGGTCGTCTCTCAGGTAAGATCTAAGTATGCATCTAAGAATGATAAATTGAAGCAATATAAGCATGCTGTTTGGGATATTATTGAATATTTTGATGCCTTTTCTATCAACTGGATAGAGCGAGCAAAAAATATTATGGCAGATTTCCTAGCTAATGTTGCTTTAAAAAATGACGATGCAACACTAACTGGTATCTCCACTGTGGAAATAAAAGCTAGGCCTGCTATCCCTGATAATGTATATAACTGGCAAGTTTTTGCTGATGATGATGATATTCTTAGGTTCATCCAATGTGTTGATGATTATGATGGACAAAAAATTGATTGTAATGCATTGGTGGAAGTAGTGGATGGCAGAGAGACAATGTTTGGAAATGATATTGTCCAATTGGAAACCAACGAGATACCTAAAGGGTTGGTGGAGTTAGAAAGCATGTTTAGTTATAATGACAGTCATCTACACCAGCAATCTACCACTAAGTTAGAAGAATTAGAGGAGGTCAACTTGGGGACAGAATCATCTCCCAAGTTGGTATATATTGGAAAGAAGCTACCTCCTCATGTTAGGACTAACCTAATCAGTTTACTGAAAAGGTATAAACATGTTTTTGCTTAGTCTTATGAAGATCTAAAGGCGTATAGACAAGATCTTTTTCAGCATGAAATTCCCTTACTTCCAGATGCTAAGCCTTTTAGACAGAAGCAGAGACCTATTAACCCCTTGTTAGAAACAAAAATGCAACAAGAGTTGACTAAATTGAGAGAAGGGGGGATTATCAAACCAATCAGACATTCTTCATGGGTTTCTAATTTGGTCCCCGTGAGAAAAAAGAATGGAGATATCAGATTGTGTGTGGATTTTAGGAATCTGAATGTTGCTTCCCTAAAAGATAATTATTCATCTCCAAACATGGAAGCAATGCTACAAAGAGTGACAGGTTGTGATCTTTTGTCCATGATGGATGGTTTCTCAGGATACAATCAAGTGCTTGTAAAGGAGTCTGAACAGTTTAAAACAACTTTTACTACTCCATGGGGAACTTATGTGTATGTGAGAATGCCGTTTGGATTGAAAAATGCAGGGGCTACCTTTCAAAGAGCTATGGATGTGGCTTTTAAGGAATTCATTAACATTATTATGGTGGTTTACCAAGATGATTTAACTTGTTTCTCAAAAAGAGCTGATGATCACTGTGGACATTTAGAGAAGATGTTTGATAAAGCCTTGGAATTTGGTGTATCACTGAATCCCAAAAAATGTCATTTTGGGGTCACTGAAGGAAAATTATTGGGACATATAGTTTCCAAGGAAGGAGTAAGAATAGACCCTGAAAGAATTGAAGCAATCAATAAGGTGTCTGAACCAAAAAATGTGAAAAGCATTCAGTCCTTTTTAGGCAAAGTGAATTTTGTCAGGAGATTCATTGCCAACTTTGCTGAGATAGTAAAGCCTATTGTCAAGTTGCTCAAGAAGGACACCAAGTTTCACTGGGATCAGGAAGCCTCAAAAGCTTTTAATGAGATTAAGAAAGCAATCCAGGAAGCACCAGTGTTGAAGTCCCCGGATTATGGTAAGCCTTTTTCTCTGTTTTCTTTTGCTTCATATCACACAGTGGCTGCAGTATTATTGCAAAAGGATAATGAGGGATATGATCATCCCATAGCTTTCTATAGCAAATCTTTGCAAGTGGCAAAATTAAAATATGAAACCATGGAGAAACAAGCTTATGCCTTGGTTAAAGTTGTTAAAGTCTTTAGGCCATATTTGGTGAATGCAAATGTCACTGCCTATGTTCCACATGCTGCAGTTAAAGATATTCTGTCTCAATCTGAGGTTACTGGGAAGAGATGTAGATGGATCAATAGAATTCAAGAGTTCAATTTGGAGGTAAAGATCACTAAATTGGTGAGAGGGTTAGGTTTGGCCAAGCTCATGACTGAGTCAAATCTCATGAATGTAGAAGTACACAATGTTGAAGTTGAAGATATTTTGGTCACTAGTATTGAGAGGCAACCATGGTACACAGAAGTAATCCAAGTATTAAAAGGTCATATGCTGCCAGAAGAAATGACACACAACCAGAAGAGAACTTTGAAGCTCAAGTCCTAGAAATATGTCCTCATTCAGGGTGATCTTTATTGGAGACAGAGAGATGGGGAGTTGCTGCTGTGTTTGGATGAATTTCAAGCTAAACGGATGTTGAATGAAATGCATGATGGAGTGTGTGGAGGTCATTACTCTGCTAAGACTACAGCTGGTAAGATAATATGGGCTGGGTATTATTGGCCTACTTTGTTTAAAGATACCCATGCATATGTTTGAAAATGTGATTCATGTCAGAGATTTTCTTCTAAGCTTAAGTATGGAGGAGCTTTACCCCTGAATCCAGTCTCAGTAGAAGCTCCTTTTGTCCAATGGGGTATTGATTTTATTGGAGAAATTGCTGAGAAGTCAGGAAGAGGTCATGGATGGATTATAGTGGCTACAGATTATTTTACTAAATGGATAGAAGCTATTCCCACAAGAAGAGCTACTAGCAAAATTGTCATTGATTTCTTGATGGATAATATTGTGACTAGATTTGGAACACCTGCAAAATTGATAATGGATAATGCTATGTGTTTTAGATCAGAAGAATTTATTGGCTTTTGCAATAGTCATGGTATACTTATGTCATACTCATCACCTTATCACCCTCAAGGGAATAGACAAGCAGAATCTAGCAACAAAAGCTTGCTAACTATTATTAAGAAGATCTTAGAAGAAAACAAAAGGTCTTGGGATCAAAAGTTGAAATTGGCTCTGTGGGCGGATAGAATAACAGTTAAAAAATCCATTGGAATGTCACCTTTTGAGTTGGTTTATGGTACCCAAGCCAGATTACCGGTAAATAATTTTCTTCCAGTATATAAGTTTTTGCAGAAAGAGAGCATGGAACTATCTGAACCAATGGAGACCAGGATGATCCAAATTGTAGAGGTGGAAGAGCTTAGAATCTCCGCTCATAAGAAAAATCAGAAGTTCCAGTTACAGTCAAAGTATCTTTTTGATAAAAGGACATCATTGAGGAAGTTTCAAATTGATGACATGGTTCTTCAGTGGAATGCAAAAGGGCAGGATAAAGGAAAGCATAAGAAATTTGAATCACTCTGGATCGGCCCTTTTGTAATTTGTGATTTGAATGGTAAGGATTCATATTTCTTGAAGAATATGAATGATGAGATGCAGGAATTTCCAGTGCATGGACAATTCCTGAAGTACTATTTCTCTTAATGTCCATGCACAGTAGGTCCTTTGTTGTATATATTTTGTTTTCTGTCCTGTTTTCCTGGTTTCGGTTTGTGTTTTGCTCTATTTCTCCAGAGTTTCTGAGTTTTCTTGTGTTGATCTCGCAATCAACCATCCCTAGTCAGAGCCGCTGTTGTCGTTGTTTTTTAAAATTGGGTTCTTTCACCATATTTGGCTATGGTTTTTGAAAAAGTTTGTATAAGATGTGGCCCCAAATGCTTCAGCCTTATTCTAGACCTAGAGGGTTTAAGGCTTTTCTAAGTTTTGCGCTTTATCTTTTATTTTGAATCCCCTGGTTTCTATTCCGTCATTACTTTATTTCACTTAAGTCATGGGTCGCGGGGTCGTAAGAAGTGTTCCCCCCTTGCTATTTCCCTAGGCGGTCATGTTAATTATTTGAAAAATTTTCACCTTTTATTATTTCCTTCTAAAGTGCCGGGCCCAGTAAACACTGATCAACTTGGGGAAAGATCCGATGGTTGGCACTATTTCGCAAAGGCTAAGTGCTTGCCCTTTAAGGCTGCAAAATAGCGAGGATTAATATCAGTCGTCCATGTGTCATGCGGAGGAAGTGAAGGTTGCGGCTGTCAAGAAGGTGGGGCCCCCTCTACGTGGTTTTCTCTGGCGTATTAGAGGGCAGCACGTGGCACAGGCCGCCACAGTCAGCATTTTAAGATTAAGGATCAAAGTGGGCCCCAAAGATGAGTCAGCTCACAGGTGGAGGCGACCTGGCAGGGATAGCTCTTACAATTCATTGAGACCCCGTGGCTCCTTCCAGCGAATGAAAAGTTGACAGGTCAGCTTCGAAGATGACAGGGCGCCAGGTGTCCATGATGTGTCAGTGGGCCCACCACCTCTGAGAGCTCCTAACAGGGTTTAAATGCCGAGCAAGTCGAGATAAGATCTAACGGCTCGCGCTATTTCGCAAGGGTAAGATGCTCACACTTTAAGGCTGCGAAATAGCGAAAGTTAACCTGGACCGTCCACGTGTCTTGATGACACGCGGTCTAAAAGGCAGCTGTGGGTCCCTATAGTGTATGTTTGACAAATGAAAAGTTGACAGGTCAGCTTCGAAGGTGACAAGAAGCCAGGTGTCTATGGCGTGTCAGTGGGCCCACCATTCGTGAGGACCTGTTCGAAGGATTAAAAGGTGATTAACTTGAAAGATAATCCAACGGCCTGCGCTATTTCGCAAGGGTTAAGTGCTTACCCTTTAAGGCTGCGAAATAGCGAGAATGAATATCGGCCGTCCACGTGTCATGATGATGACATGGCAAAAAGAGAAAGGCACGGGCCCGCCACAGTATAAAGGGCGACATTCAGCCAGTATCAAAATAGAATGTGAGGGGATTTTCTAAGCCAATGGTCGGATGCCGCGTGGTATTATATAGCCAATAAAAGACAGGACTTAGACTAAGGACAAAGCCGTCAAAATGAAATTCACAGAGAGACAGTTGCAGAAAGACTGCGGCCCATTGGAGCTAAAATATGAATTCTCGTATGAATTCGATTTTGAAGGGACGGTCGAAGCATGCGGAATCAATGTTACAGTTAAGGCCCAGAGTACAAGCATTTGATTTCCTAACAACCAAGTAAGGATACCTCTTAAAAGTATTTTTGCAGAGGAGGCAAACGCAGAGTTATCTTTTACAAATACAGAGAAGGCGAATTGGTTGCAGAGCGAATTTCTTCGAGCAAGCATCAGGTTTTTTCTTATTTTGCAGCCGTTCTTGTGTTGTGATACGTGAAACTGTTCTCGTATAGCAGAAATAGTTTCAGAAGTAATATTTATCTGGTTGTATTGCAAATGGCTCCTAAAAGGGAATTTTCTGGTAAAGTTGATTATCTTGAAAGAAGTGTGTGTGATGACTTCTTAGAGCAGTTGACGCTGTCAACCAACCAGGCATCTAAGGCCAAAGAATTAGTACCCAGGGCTCCCCGACTGAGAATTGGAGAAGGATTGTATGATAAGGGTAATTGGTTAAGAGACCCACAGGTTGGGCTGTCTGGGTTGGGGTTATTTAAAATGGGTTTTGGAATGAGGAATTCTCCTGCTCCTCAAAATAACATTTGGGAATTAGATGTTGGGAGATTGGTAGTCCCAGGGGTGTTCATGGATACAGATTTGTTAACCCAAATGGCATTAAATTATGATTCAGTTACCAGGTGTATCCGGGATGTGAATGGAAAAACCCTCATGGAGATAAATGCAGAAGAGCTGAGAAAAGCGTTTGGGCTTAGTGAGTTTACCAATTTCTTGGAGCCTATAAAATTCACACAATTAACTCAGGTATACAGGGCACAGAGGACTCATCTCAGGAATGGGCCTCTCAAAGAACTTTTTCTGAAAGTGGGAGGGTTAGCAGTTGTAGGGCCCAATACACAAGAGCCCTTTTCACTAAGTATGTTTACCTTAAGGGCAAAAGGGATGTACTGGGCACTTTGCCAAGTTCTAGGAGAGGATGCTGAATATAATATGCCAAATCATTATCTGTTAATGATTGTTCAAATTCTGAATCCTTCTCTTGCTATTACATTTGATTATGCCTCCTATATTGCTGATGCTATCCATGGAGGACTGATGGGGATAAAGAATGGGAAGGTGGATAGGCCATTTGGGTGGTATTCACTATTGATGCACCTCTTCCTCTTCAAAGGTGGAGATTATTTTGCCAGTGGAATGGACCTGGTAAAGGAAAAGGAGGGAGAAAAGATGCCGGTACAATTATGGAGTATCGTATTATCATGGGATAGAGAGGATGCAAGTTTTCTAAAGTTTGATAAATACTTTGCATCCAAGATAAGGACTCTTCTTTGCTCTGACAATCCACGAGTCCCCAAGATTCTTCTGGAATTCTTAAGACCAAAAGAATTCGCAGAGAATGTCAAGATTGTTCATAACTGGGGTGATATGTATTTATATCCAGTGTCCACAGTGTTTAGGGTTTTTGGTTTCAGAGGCACCCCATTTTTGTTACCATACCAGGTTCCCCTCAAAGTGGGAATAGCTGAGATTCTCAGACAAATTGGTGACTTGCAAGAGGCAGAGTTAACAGGCCGAGGTAAAGGGACTATTTTCCCTACAGCTACAGTAGCCCACCAATTTGTAATCACCAAGGGCGGCTGGAAATGTTTTGAGGATTTCCTCAAACCCTACCATTTTTCCACTGCAGTGTCAAGATGTGCTGATCCGGAGGACTTCTACAATGGTGTATTCCGGAAGAAAGTAGCATGCAGAGGTAGGCCCCATCAATTCCACTTTCCTGAAGACCTCATCAGGAATGAATTTGATTTGGATGAACAGGAGTTGAGGAAGGAAAAATGGGTAGCTTACAGGAAGGCCCTGGATTTTGTGCATCAATTTGATGCTAGCTATGACCCATTGTCTAGCTTCTTCCCATTGGAAGAAAAGATAAAATTTTTGATTATTTGTTTTGAGGATGTGATGCAGACAATAAAGGAGAAAAGGGAAGTTGTAATTAAAAACAACCCTGAGAAAGCAAGAATGATTTTGGGGAAATTAGATCCTATTAAAGCCATCCCTCCTGGTGATTACACCCTGCATAAGAAAGCAGGTTACAGTGTGTTGGTGTCTGCAAGAGGGGAACCCTCTTCATCCAAAGGGAAGAGGAAAGCACATGAAGTCATTCACATACAAGATAGCCCAAAGAAGCAGAGGGTGGGGAAGGAGGTGCAATCAGATACACCCTTATATTCTCCATCCCAATCCCCTCTCCACATTGGAGATGAACAAGCAGCAACTGAATACCTATCTCAGTTGGGCAATTTGGGGGAGATTGCGTATACATATGATGAAGTGGAAGAGGGGATGGCAGAAGAACCCACTGAAGCACAAATGGACATCACCTCGACTGAACTCAAAGGCCAGGAGTGGGATCCTGAGATAAAGAAGGCCACTAGTGCTTTTCTAGCAGATGATAGTTTTGTGACATCTGAAGCATTCATGCAGTTTATATGGAAACAACATATAGATAAATATAATGCTAGATGTGAAACAAGAAAGGTAGAACAACCAAATAAAGATCCAGCCTCGGTGGAGGAAGAAATAAAACAGGAGATGATGGAAGAATTCAAAACCATCACTCCTGAACAGGGGAGAGATTTAGTAGCACAAGCTGGAGTGCTCATTTTGCCAGAATGGAATATTGCTGATGCTCTGGTGCTGGATGCAGTGAGGAAAGAAACCAAACCCATGGAAGGGGTTACATTCAGTAAAGACAATGCTGCTCTAGTCATGTGGTCCCTTAAGAGAAATGAGGACAAAAAGGGTAAAGACACCACAGGGACAAGTCGCATTGGCGGATTGATGGTCAGGAGAGTAGAAAATACAGGGGTAGTAGAGGCTGCTAGCACGGTGTTGGAGACTGCCAAATTTAGTGTTGCAGTAGCTGAGAAGGATGCTAAAGAAAAAGAGGCTCTCCAGCTCAAATTGGAAACAGTCTTGAAGGCTTATGACAGTGCCAAGGAGGAAATAAGAGGCAAGGAGAGTATTATTGCCAGATTGCAGAGCCAATTAGCAGGACAACGTCAACAAGGTGAATCTTCAACATTAATGATCACCTCTTCTCCTGCAAGACCTCCACCTACTAGCCCCATTATTGAGCTCCCACCATCTCCTGCACCTTCCAGCTCTCAGATGATAGAGATAACTCCCCAAGAATTAGAGAGTCTTAAGCAAACTCAGGCCTATTATGCAGGGAAGTATGAAGAAAAGATCAAGGCCACAGTCTCCAGTTTTGCAGACACTATAAATGCTTCACTCCTTCACAATAGTGTAGGAAAAGTCATGGAGATATGGACTGAGTTGATAAGAGATAAAGTCATATTGACACCCATTTTTGACAGATGGAGGCCTAGGGAGCAGGATTTGGAGTTCATGTGTGTTTCCTGTGATGAAGCAAGAGCTAACCCTATTATCAAATCCACTTCTGATATCACTAAGAGTTTATTGCAATTGGTGACAGAGGTGGATAATGTGGAAAGAAGGGTTAAATTGCTTAAAAAGGAATACACTGATCAGGTTTGTGAGTTACTTCCAGGAATTTTTGCCAATCCAGATCAGCTGAAAGATAAGCAGATATGGCTCAATGAGATAAATGCTAAATTGTCAGCAAGGGTCAAGGGAATTATTGATCTGGATGATACCTCATTTTTTGTTATAACCATACAGGAAATAGAGAGAATTAAATCACACTACAGTTTTCTTAACTCAGAAGTCAACAAATTGAGGAATTCTTGGAAAGGGTTGACTAAGGTTAAAAGTGATGTGATTAATTTTGTATGGCCGACCGAGGAGACGTATGGTGAGTGGGGAATTAAATATTCCACTCGAGATCCGGAGCAGTTAGAGAACGTCCCTGAAAAGCCAGAGGAGGTTGCAACTGAATAACCCGTCCAACAGACTGCTGAAGAAGCTGAAAAGAGCGCATAACTGAAATTGTAACTTCTTCAATTTTTTTTGAAGTAATTGTAACAAACTTTCCTCAAAGAAGTCCGAAGCTTTGTGCATCCATATTGTTATAAATGGATACCAGGACTAGAGAGAAAGGGATCACACAATTTTTGTAAGAAAACGCTGCAGAAATGTTATCTGAGCTTTTCCAAAGTTTAATGGAGAATCAGACTTTTGTAAAATCTTTTTCAAATGAATATCAATATACAGACTATTAGTTTTGAGTAAAGCTCTGTGTCGTCTTCAAATTTGTCCTTAATCGTATTTATTCTTTTATTCAGAATAATCTAGGATTTTTCTGTTTGAATGGAATTGTAAGGCAATCTCAGTATGGGTGTTTCTAGCTTTTCTCTTTAGGAGGGAAATTAAACAGGCATGACCACTCTACCAGTAAATACTTCAGGATGAACTTTGAATTTTGAGGACCTTAGCTTATTTTGAAGTGATTAAATTCTTGTTGATGCTAGGCATTTACAGGGATAAATGGAAACCAAGTTGATGGGAAGTATAGAGATGTTTTATTTCAGGAGTTTTATTTGAGTTTGAGTGACTCTGTAGCCTTGGATAAAGCACTGGTACTAATCGAAGCTGTTTATTGCATGCTTTGTTGATCAAATATACTGAAGTTGAATATTGTTTCATTCTTTGTTTTCAGTTATTTTTTCAAGGTGAATAAACTCACTGGTTTTCTGGACTGGTTTGCTGTGGGTTTGTTGCTTAAGAATGTGAAGTTAATTCACAAAGGGTATACCTGCCTGGGCTTAAGGAAGAGCCCGAAGTGTAGAAGGTCTAACCAAACCTTGTCATATGTTGTCTCTGAAATCCTTTTATCCTTGATGTCTTCTCGGCACCCATTTTAGATTATATTATTAAAGGCATTGAAGGATAATCAGATTTTGAGACCAACAAGTTACATTTTCATGTTTGATCTTTTGCAAATTTTAGAGGTTAATTGCATAAAAAACCCTAAAATATTCTTTTTAGTAATTGAGCTTGTGAAATGTTTAATCGTTAATGTTTGTTTCAGATCTACCCTTCTACTGCAAATTGTCAAATCACATCTGTGCTTTAATTTTGAAAATTAAGTGGTTAAGTGTCAAAACCCTAATTTTTAAAACCCTCTTGATTCAGCCTTTGACTGATGATTTCACTGATCAAAACAGCTCCAAATCGGCTGTAACTTTGGATTCCGCAACAAAATCATAATATCTCTCATCCCTGAAAATTTGGAAAAAAGTTGCGAGGACCGTGTGCACCCCGAGTGCCATCGTCCCTGACATTTTTTCCGAAATTTCGGGAGTTAGATCTTACTGTATTTTTCTGCTAAAATCCAGAATTTTGGCTGATTTCATCAATTCTAACACTTTCAAAATTACAGTCAAAGTTGGTCTAGCGATTGCTTGGATTAAGGCTTCTAATCATTCAAAAATTGTTGAAATTAAAATTCATGTCAAAATTGTGCTTCTTACTATCCTAAATCTGAAAAGTGTGTTGGCATTCATTCGAAATTTCAGTGCTTTATTCAAATTTTTGCAATTTGTGACTTTTGAAATTAAATGTTTAATTGCAACAACCTTGATTCCACTTTCAAAATTGAATTTTGTGTGAAATTGAGTCAATTTTTAATTTTCAAAACCTGCATTGCTTTTAGTATTCCCTCTAAAATCATAAAATTCAAAATTTCAGTTTCCCTCTCTTTTTCAAAATTCAAATTTTGCATTTTTCAACAATCTTGGTAGGGTTCAATTTTGAGATTGCAACTTTAATTTGGCCTAGCTACAGATCATAAAATCACTCAATTTTTTCAGGTTAGCTTTAAAATCATCATAACCTTCATCCCTAAAAATTTCAAAAAAAGTTGCGAGGACCGTGTGCACTCCGTTCGCCACGGTCCCGAACATTTTTTCCAAAATTTTAGGAGTTTGTCTTGATTGTATTTAACAGCTTAAATCTAGGAGATTGGCTGATTTTACTGAAATTTGCTACCTTTAAAATTCAAAATCTTCTTTCTCTCCCTAGTGCATGAGTTTTACAACAATAAGCCCTACTTACACTATTCCCATTAGATGAAGCCTTAGAATTAAGTCTTTCCAAGGTTTAATTACTAAGGAGATGGAACCTAATTTGAATGGCCTTTTTAACGAGGACATGGGTAATTCCTCTAATCCTCCTAATGATGAAGAAGCTCTCCATGATGTTTCTGAAGAACAACTTTCGAAATTGGATAACCAATTTGACAATTTTCGACAATGGATGTCTCAAGAATACCCCGATAGTCAAGCTCTTTCATTAATTGAGGGTCTAAAATGTATGGTTCAAAGTGATAAGAATGGAATTGATATTTTGCGTGGTATTGCACACATGGTGGATTCGAATGTGCTGCCTATAAAGAGTTGTGCTGAAACTTTGGGTTATACACAACCTCCTACTCAAGTCAATCACTCTATCCCTTTGACAACTTCTATTGCTAGCATACCTACTTTTACATCAAACATAATGACTACTTCAATACAAGACATTCCTCCTATGATCACCAGTCATGGGGGCAATCCTTCTTCTTCAATTAACCCTCTTCCTTCATTTAATCCGACTTCTTCATTCATTCCTTCAATGAGTGTTCCTATTACATCTCCACAAATGAACCTAGTGCAAGGGGGCAATTCATTTAACCATTCCATTCCTCCTTGTAGTATTCCTCCTTTCCAATCATCTCCTATGACTAACTATCATAGTGTCCCGCCACCTTACTCTCAATCAATACCTTCTTTCAATAACATAATACCTCCATCTCAATCTAACATGTCTAATATGAACTCTTCGACTGAAGCGACCATTAACAATCTTGCACAAACTGTCTCTTCTTTACAACAACAAATTGCCTCTATGAATCAATCTAAGTTTAGTGTGCCCACATTTGATGTTGCGAGCCCACTTTCTCTTGACATTGTTCGAGCTATTCCCCCTAAGCATGTTGAACTCCGGTAATTGGAGGTTTACAATGGTAAAGGTGATCCTCTAACACATGTTAAGACCTTTCAAACAATATGTACTGATTTTGCTTATGACCAAAGGTTGCTTGCAAAACTGTTTACTAGAACATTAAGAGATAAAGCCTTACAATGGTATTGCTCGTTGCCTTCTTATTCTATTACTTCTTTCGAACAACTTGCAAATGCTTTTATTCAACAATTTCAAAACAATATAAGTCCTAAAGTTACTTTGATTGATTTAATGCATTGTAAACAAGGTGTTAAAGAGAAAGTGACTGATTTCATTGGTAGATATAAGCATTTGTATGCTCAAATTTCTTTTCCAGTGCCTGACAATGATATTCAAAGAATCTTTATTTCTAATTTACAAAAAGATATTAGAGAAAAACTTCTATTTTCTGAGTTTACTTCTTTCCAATAGTTGTGTGCAACTCTTCACAATTATCAACTGACTGTGAGTCAAATGGAACAAGCAAATCCTATGGCTCCGAGTGATAAGGGTGATAGTAGTCAACAACCATTTGGGAAGTTTAAACTGAACAGAGAGTCCATTAAATTCAATGAAAACATCATCAACAACAATGTGAATGTAGCATCAGGTGTGCCTCCTATTTCTAAGTTTTTCAAGAAAGAAAGAAAGTTTACTCCTTTGAATGAATCATTGCATAGTATTATGAATAAGTTATTGGAACAAAATGTGCTTACTCTTCCTCCTATAAGGCAAATAGATCCTGCAAAAATTAATTCACCCTATTTTGATAACAAATATTTTTGTCAATTTCATCATCAACCTGGGCATGATACTGAAAAATGTTTTGCTTTAAAGGGTAAAATTCAAGATTTGATTGATAATAATACTATCTCTGTTTCTGGTGTGAATGATAAAGGAAACACATCTGTAGCTCCTCCTAACCAAAATCTCAAGATTTTTATTGATCCGTTACCTTCTCATACCTCTAATGAGATTGATACTAATGATTCCTCTATCTCACCTGACGATCTTGTGTCTATGACTCCGAATGTGATTAACTTTGTAGAGCAGCAGAAAATCCCTAAAGAACCTTCCATCACATTTGATTCTAGTGAAACTATCAGGGCACCTAATGGTCCTTTATATATAGTTGCAAAAGTCAAGAATACACCTTGCCGTGGAGTGCTTATTGATCCTTCTTGCATGGTTAATATCAATACTGAAGAATTTCTTTTTACTTTGCAATTGAATCAAGTGATCTATGACGAAACAAATGTGGTTGTGAAACTATTTGATGCATTTTCTTCTCCTGCAATTGGTTCTATTACATTACCTATTGAGGTCCATAACAAATCCCTTGATGTGAGCTTTGCTATTATTCCATTGTCCGAACAATTTCGTGTGAAGCTGGGCTATCCTTGGCTGTCTTCCATGAAAGCTATTGCTTCTCCTATTCACAAGTGTTTGTAATTTCCCCATAATGGTGAAGTTGTTACTGTCAATCATAGTCTCTTTAAACCAGCTGAAAGAACTTCTAGCGTTCCTATTGATTATCTTTGGCCTAAACAATTCCAATCTCTTCCTCCGTGAAGTGATCATCTTTTCAAATCTTATCAAAAGTGGAAAAAAGATATGATCCTATCTCTAAGTGAACCTAGAACACCCAAACTTGATATTCCTATCATTCTTGAGAAGGAAGTTCTTCCTTTGAAAGATAAAACTAATGTCTTTCCTCAAGAAGATTCCCAACCCATCCCTATGGATGTGACTATGTCTATGCCTAATAAACTTTCTAAAAGTAGACCTATACCTCCTCGTCATGATGGACTTGGTCTCCAACCCAAACACCCAAGTGATAAGGATGAGAAAATTCCTCCTCCTCAATCTTCTCAACTTCCTACTAAGACTAGATGAAATCGTTCTGCACGTGAACGCCGAAGAAAGCATCGTCTTAGAGCTCAGGCAGCTGCTTCTCAAACTTTGCAATCCCCAAAAACACCTTCAGCTAGCATTATTCCATTTTCTCCTCAACCAGAAATTGAGCTAAAATCTCCTAAACATAAGATGCATGATGGTCTTGATCCTGTGCGAGTTAAAGATCCTATTTTTATAAATCTTGATGATGATATAGATGAAAATGTTATTCACGATGAAAATTTTACTTCTTTTCATTCTGATAGTGAATATGAATATGTTGATGTTGATAACCATTTATCTAACGAATTTTCTAAAGCACTTATCCTAGCTCCTAGACAAGAACAACGTGGCTTGGAACATGAACATAGCCCTTGTTTGGATCTTGTGATAGCTCCATCTGCCATGTTGGATGTTCCTCCTCTAGCGTGTTCCCTGCCTTCCCGAAATATTGATCAGCAAGATCGGGGGGTAGATGACGTGCTAGACTAGTTCATTAGCATAGCAGATTCTTTCCTCCTCTCTTTTGTTACTTCTTCTATGTGTTATTCTCATTCTTCTATTCATTGTCCTTAGTGTTGTCTACTTGAGGACGATGCAAAGCATTGAGATCTCTTTTGGTCTCTCTCATGTTGACTCAAAAGACACATGTGTTCCCTTCTTCTAGGTGAACTTCCTTGATTGGGGAATGAAGAACAATTATGCATACATACATATGATATACATGAATTATCATACTGACCCCCAGGTAAGCGAAGTCACCTTGTGCTTTGTGTTTTGTGTCTATTATCCTTGGGCTTATCTCACACTTGGGGGCTAAATCCTTGTGATAACGTGCTCCTTTCCTTCTCATTTCCTATATGTATCACTACCTTAAAGAAATCACCCCCGATGAGGCGTGTGCGATCGCTTTAACGTAGGGGGGCATATACCCTATTCATATCTCTTCAAGATACTTGAAAATTTCTTGACAAACTTAGCTTTGCCTTGAAAATTTTTGATATCTTTCTGGCATGACTCATAGTGAGGGAACCTTACTACTGACAGTCATGGTTCTCCCTCATGATCTTCCCTTTTACCTTGTCAATCGAAGTCGTAAGATCCTTAGTCCACTGGGGGCTTGGTATATCTTGCCTTCTTTACATGGTGAAAGTCTTTCAATGTGTTTCCTTGTACTTTACCGAAAGTATGGGCGTACGCTTATACTCCCGCTAAAGTGGGGGCTAAATGTAGCATCCTAAAATTGTGACACTTGCAATTTTGACTGCATTTGGGTCTTCACGATGGTGGCGCAACATTGAACCTGAATGGAGACCTCGAAACCTATTTACGACACCAAAAACTGCATTTTTCAGCACCCTGGCCTGATCCTCCTTGCATCCTGCTGTCCCGAGAGGTGGGACCAGAGCGCCCAGCACCCTGGTCCTTCAGGACTAGGGTGTCCAGTAACCTGGTTCCCCAGGACCATGGCTCCCAGCGCCCTGGTCCCTAGCCCTATTTTGGGCCCGGTCTCTTTTGGGCATCGGGTCTTTAAGTTTGCAAATTGGAAAATATTGTTTCCTAGTCGGCCCAAGGTCGGAAAAATCAGTCTATCAGCCCTAATTGACAAGTATATAAACTACATTTCCCCTCCCATTTGAGAGGTAAGAAAAAAGGCAAGAAAAAAGAGAAAAATATATGCAAGCAAGAGGTGGAAGCTTTATTCAAACATTCAAACATTCAAGCATTCAAGCATTCCTTCAAGCAATTGAGCATTCCAAGTCTCTATTCAAGGCTAGGTGTTGCATTCAAGACAAGCATTCAACCATTGAAGAGGAGATCACTTACAACACATAACACATAACATACATTACACCTTCGCATGTAAGAATACAAACATTCTTACAACAAGGTATCAGTACTTGTTTACATTACAAACATTCTCATTTCTTGGTTAATTCCAAAACTGGGGTTTGACCTAAAGGCAAACCCCTAATCCCTAACCCCCCAATCATCCTCTCTTTTCTGTGTGTAGGGTGGAGGTACGCGGCTGTAATTGAAGATCTGGAACCCTTGTGTAGAGACGAACAGATCCCCCTTCATTTCGTGGATTTTTCGGAGGACCATGTGCACGCCGGGCGCCATCGTCCCGTCAAATTTCACTCGAATTTGCAGAACAGCATCATCTCGACATTTTATTGATAATTCCAGGTCCGCAGCTTCATCCCGTATCCCTATCTCTTTTTATAGGCAAATCTTTCTTACTTTACATGCATTCCTAGTTCAATCATTCTATCTACGTTCTTTACAAAAGAGGGTATCCTTGATGTCTCAACCCTTGAAATTCATTTAGAATCTAGTCTTGCATTGTGTGGGATTGGATCTTGTGGTTTTCAACCCCTCTTTTGAATGTAAAGTCCCTCCTAAGTGAAAACCGTCAATCCTAGTGACCCCCTTTCTCCTTGGAGTGGGGGAGAACACCTAGGGTTCGATTTTCCGCTTTACAACTGCTAAACTATTTAAGTGTTTAAGTTTAGTATTCTTTGGTATACTAATTCACCCCCCCTCTTAGTATTCATCAATTGGTATCAGAGCCAACCTTTCTATAAGTTTAACCACTTGGAAAGAGATATGGGGGAATACACTGTGAGGGAACTAACTCATTAGCTCACTCAGACTAAGAAAGCCTATGATGAACTCAAAGTCAAGTATAAGGCCTCTCTAGCAAAAAGGAGAGAGCATGCTGAGAAACTAATGGAGCTAACTAAAAACAGTTCCTCTGATGAAGCGGATATGGAAGCCCTAATTGAAGAAGTTGAAAAATTGAATGAGACTAATGCCAACCTAAGAAGGGAATTGGAAGGACTGACTATTAGGATGTGTCAAAAGCTTGAGAACTAGAGGAAAGCTGAAGATCTGGCAAAAGACAAAGATCATGAGATCTCCAAGCTGAAGCAAGAAATCAATGCACTTACCACTCATCTCTAAGAAAGTAAAGTGGAAAAAGAAGAAATGCAAGGTGAACTAAACATGGCTATTTTTGAGAATGCAACCTTGAAGGAATCCAATGCTGGTATTACCAAAGAACTCACTGAGTCAAAGGAAATACTTGCCAAATTAAATATGAGCACTGTTAAGCTAGAACAAAAGCTTGAAGAAGCAAAACCAGTGAAGAATACCACTCGACTTGGTTTTTCTGGTTATGAGGAAGGTGAGACCTCTAGAACAAAAGATGGAGCATCAAAGAAGCAACCGACACCAAAAGATAAAGGTAAGAAAAAGTTCAAACCTATTTGCTTTAATTGTCTCAAGGAAGGACATACTGCTAATGTATGTAGAAACAAGGCTTACAATAACTTTTCTTACTTTCTAAACAATAAGCCTAGATCCAATAGATTCAATGGAAATTGTTATGCATGCAACAAGTTTGGGCATAGAGCATTTGAATGTAGGTCTGTCATGCACAACACTGGAAGGTATCCTTAAAGGAGTCAAGGAGTCTTTCCTGAACCCTATGGGAACCAGAATCCAAACTGGTTTAATACCTATAATCATCAGTTAGGTAGCGGTGGCTATCAAGCGACAACCGGACGGAGAGCAACCTATTTGATCTATCATGGAAATGGTCACACTGCTGCAACATGCAGAAGGAAGAATGGAAACATGAATAATGGACCTTGGAGAGCACCTGGAATGGTTTTCTATCATTGCAACAAACCGGTCATATAGCAAGATTCTACAGGATGAGAAAGAATATATCAGATGATATACCGGTCACTCAGGAAGGAAAGATTGATGTTGAAACTGTTCAAGTGGATATGAAGAAAACCTGGAAAAAGAAGCCAGAAGAAGTGTCTCTAGAAGAACCGGTTTCTACACCTAGTGTGGAAATCTCTGAACTGGCAAAGTAAGCTACAGGAAAGCTTAGGGGGAAACAAATCGGTAAAATGTTTTGAACCCCCAGTTTACACTGGTAAAAGACCTTAACCGGTATGTGATACCTGTCAATTGGTAGAAGACCGGAAATAGTAAAAGGCAAATTAGAGTTTACGCCCTAATGGTGGAGCATTTATTATGGTAGGTGGAGAATTCATTTAAAAGGGATTTTCAAGTCATTTTCACTTATCAATTTTTGAGCGAAGAAGTTTTCAAGTGCAGAGCGACAAAAGATGATTTGTCTTGCAATTCGGAGAGATTTCAAAACCTTGAAGAAGAATCTGAAGATAACATCAATCGGTCAAGTGTAGAACTCAAAGCAGTAACCCAACAACTAAAGTAGTGAGTGGCGAAGCAAAATTTGCAAGCCCTAAATCTTGACTTTCGAAGGTATTTTTCAAGTTTCTTTGTTTATCATGGCTTCAGCATCGCACTCTAGTTCTAGTGCACCCATTGATTCAGTAGATTTCATCCAACAGAAGGCAAAATATAATGCACTATCCCAAATACCCGATGGTGTTATAGTTGAGGAAGGTATTTCAGATTACATTGACTGTAAAATTGAAGACCTAGGATCTCTAGTGATCCATTCTCAGTTGAGTTTATTCTGCGGGAAGGACAAGAAGATCAAACCAGAATTCAACATCTTGGAAAAGAAGAAGCTTCACAATGCAGTCTATTTCCTTGAAGAATTCATAGATGATCACATCTCCATCATTCTAAGCAGAGTGCATGCTGATAAAATGTATTTGAAGTGGACACATGACATCACAATGGAAGTGATTCATGTTGTCACCAGTTTCTGTAACGTTGGAGAAGTGCCAGCCCTAAGGAAGATCAGCAAGACCAAAATGACCAAGCTCACTGGTTCTGTGAGCAACCAATGGGGAATGACCATCAATACTATCAAGGAAAATTTGGTCAAGTATGTTTGCATGGTGATAGGTTACTGGACATTCTATGCTAGCAGGATCAACTCTGTCTTTGGTGTAGCGGTAAATGTTGGCTATAGGATGATCATAGAAGATGCCTCATTTGATTTATGTACCTGTATGTAAAGGCAACTTCTGGTGAACTTGAAGTCAATTAAACAGGATATTGCCTTGAGATTTATATTCGGACAACTATTGGTCGTATTGTTCTTCTACTTCCAAGGCTACTTTCTAGGAGTCGATGATATTCAGTGGTCTACTGACCAACCGGTTATAAAGAAAATCAGGGAAAGTCTTCAAGCAGTTGGAACCTATTATCCTGACGTCCTGAATAAATACTTTGATGAGTTCAGATGCAAGATGAGCCAAAGGGTAATAATATCTGGTGATATTGTCAAGAAGTATGAAGAGGACATCTGCTTTATCATCAAAGTAGATGAGTGCATAATGGAGGCTATTGAGCCCAGAAAGGAAGAAGTGGAGCCTATGGGTTATGAGGTGATGTACAACATGCTAGATGGGTATGCTTCTACCCTACTTGCCTCACCACTTGATCCTAAAATAAAGAGAACCAACACCTATCTGGAAAGAGTTACACCGATTAAGGAGCCCTCTATGAAGAAAGGAAAGGTAGTACTATCTGTATCGGCACTGGTTACTTCAGCAAGTCCTAAAGTGACCAAGTAGTCATCGGCAAAGAAGAAACTGAAAGTTGCACCTGCCAAAGTATTTGAGAGAAAGGGGAAGAAAAAAGGAAACACACCGGACTCAAAAGATGCAAAATCTGAAGAACAACCTAAGAAGACTAGGCAAACAAGAAAGAAGACAAAGACAACCAGTAATGAACCAGCATCATCAGCACTAGTAAATATTGATATTTCCTCTTACAAACCTTTGACACATTATCAAAGAACTATTAATAACATTAGGAGAAAAATGTTGAGTGATTTGGTAGATTATTTTGATGATTTCAATGATAATGAGAAGGAGGAAGTAGAATAGGAAGTCATTCAATATTTATGTATTAATGACCAGTCGCCATCAAAAATTAAATCTATGACATTGGATTCTTTATATAATTATTTAAACAACAAATGGTGCATTGCCATAGAAAAGGAACATGAGATAGGAGAGGAAATATTTTCTCAATATTTTCCTAATGTGTCTAATTCCAAACTTTATGAAGTTATGGAAAAATATAAAGGCCTCTTCTTTATGCAAAGAAGGAGACTCTTCTTGCTAGAAGGGAAAGTCCCTGAGGTGGTAAAAGATACCCACTCTCATGCCCAAGTTGCTCTGAAGTTGCACCAAGTGTCCGAAGCCAACAAGAAGGCTAAACAAGAACCGGAAATTGAAAAACTGGATAAGGTGTATAACAGTGAAGGAGAACAGGTCACTGAGAAAATGGACCCTATTGATGTTGATGCTTTGGATGGTGAAGATGTTACTCCAGATACACCAATAGAAACAGTAGGACAAGAGAAATTGGACAAGGAAAAGGCTGACAAGGAGCAAGAAGAGAAAAGGAAAAAGAATCAAGAGGAAGAAAAGAGGAAGTAGGTGGAGGAAGAGAAGAGGAAATATGCAGAAGAAGAGAAGAAGCAACAAGAAGAAGAGAAGAGAAAAGAAGAGGAGAAGAGAAAAGAGAAGGAAAAAGAAAAGAAACAGGAAGAGGAGAAGAAGAAGAAGAAGAAGGAAGAAGAAAAGAAACAGGAAGAGGAGAAGAAGAAGAAGAAGGAAGAGGAGAAGAAAGAAGAAGAGAAGAAGAAGAAGGAAGAGGAGAAGAAAGAAGAAGAGAAGCGGAAAGAAGAACAAAGGAAGAAGGAAGAAGAGAAAAGAAAGAAAGAAGCTGAGGAGCAAAAGAAGATAATCAAAAAGCCAAGGAAAAGGAGGAAGCAGCAAAGAGTGTACATGTAGAGACCCCAAAGGCAATCGGTGGTCAAGCCAAATCAGCTGACATCACCAGTCCAATTGACCTCCTATCTGGAAATGAAATAGAGCTACTGCAAAGAATTAAGCTTGCTCAAGAGCGACTGGAATCGCTGAGGAGGAAGAAGGAGCAAGACGTCATTCAAACTATGGTAGAAACTCTTACCAGCTTGATTCCCAGTACCAATCTCCCAAGTACTGATTCCTCTCTAACTCAACTAAAACTCCTATGCACAGTTGTAGAGAACCAGGTGCAATGCCTGGAAGATGTTGTTGAAGCCAATGCACAAAAGAAGCATCAAAAGGCTCTGAACACTGCCTTAGTGAAGAAGTTAAATGAGCTCCGGTTGGAACTTCAGAAGGCACAAAAGGACATAAGAGATGCTATAGATGAGGGGAATCTACTGCTCAGTAAGATTAGTCAACCCCATCTATTTTGTGATGATGTGCTCACACAGAAGGAGAAGTTGCAATCTGACCTTCAAGCATATATAAGCACCTTCAAGATTCCCTATGATTCCTTCACCATATTTGGGCAAATCGTTCACCAATTTCAACTTTAGGCTGCAAGAATAGAGCTAGAAATCAACAACCGGACTAGAGATTTGTAGGAACTTCAACTGGTTCTGCTACCAAGACTACAAATACTTTAGAAATGCTATTTCAATCTGGATGCCTTAACAATTACTCAAGAGATGAGTACCTTGGATGCCATGGAGGAACATGTATCCCAGATGCAAACAGAGAGTGAGGTTGCTCCCTCATTGCTTGAGTCATGGTCTGTATCCATGAAGACATTTATGCAAGACTTTAAGTTAGTTTTTGACAAGTTTCACTCTTTATTGTCATAAACACTTATTATTTTAATGATAATGAAACAGGGGTTATTCAGTTGTACTTTGTCATTGTTGGCAAAGGGGGAGTAGTATTCTCTATTTAAAATTTTGATGCATGTTATATATAATTTCATGTTTATCTTTGTAAGGGAGTAGTATACATTGTATTTTCTACAAAAGGGGTAGTGTATACTCTTAGGGGGAGTAATTTTGATTATGACATATTTTTGTTGTAAAACACTTAAATGTCAAAAATTTTCCTAAGTGTTGCCATCAATGCCAAAGGGGGAGACTGTTGGCATTTTTGATAATGATGTTGTGATTGTCATTGATGGACACACACTTGCTTTGAGATCACTTTTTGTATGCATAAGTTATGCTCAACCGGTATGTGTTCCAAAGTGGTATTATGTATTATAGCCTTTAGGCTATCGGTTTTTGCAGAAAGTGTCTACCGATCCCAAGTGGTATGAAGACCTCAAGCGATTCGAGGATCTCAAATGGTATGAAGGAACTGAAGCAGTAGTTATCATTTTCCCAGTCTTCATTTTTGGACAACTGGTAATCGGTTTAATATTTGAACCGGTATTACTCTGTGACGAGTTACCAATCGGTAATTGGTAAAGTTGTATGAACTGGTAATACTTTGTGATGAGTTACCAAGTGGTATTTTTGTGATGAGTTACCATCCACCGACACTTTCACGGTGATTTTGTGTCATGTTAACAAATGTGTCTAGATGCAATGAACCTAGGAACTTGCAATGTAATCCTAATGGACTGACATGAAATCAGATTCATTTTTAAGGACATCATGTCTAGGGTTTTAGTAGATGTAGTTGTTAGGGTTTTTGGTGGTTGATGAGTTTTTGTATGTGCGATCTTAGAAGAGAAGATCAAGTTTGTGTGCTGTAACAGAGTGTGGATTTATTGAAGATTGAAGTAATGTTGAAATTCACTAGCAATGAGCTATCATGGATCTAACCAAGCAGACTATGTTATTTGCTAGATCATTCACTTGTTGATTACTCACATCTTTGACAAGTTTGAAACCCTTAACGAGGTAGGCCTAGAAAAGCCTTTGTGAATTCTCTAACTAGGTGGTTCTCATCTATGGATCGTAAATCCTCTCACAAGGTAGTCTTTAATCGGACTTACCCTAACATGATCTGTTCTGGTGAAGAACATTGTATGACCTTAACCGGCCTGACCTTAATTGGTCTGGTTACTATTCTGCAAATAGTTACTTGTGAGTTTCATCTCATCGTGGTTTTTCCCATTTGGGTTTCCACGTCAAAATCTCTTGTGTTATGGTGATTGTGCTTCTTTGGGTGAATGCCTTTTTTGTTGTCTGGTTTGCATTTGTGTTAACTGGTTTGTTACTAAAACTGTTATACCAGTTTACTGCTAAACTGTCTAAGTGTTTAAGTTCAGTATTCTTTGGTATAATAATTCAGCCCCCCCTCTTAGTATTCATCAGGAAATATAAACACCAATACCCTTGATTGTGATGATGTGTATAGGAATCCTGGCTTACATTTTACCACAATCATACAATACTCCTCATAATCTTATAGTTCTTCTCCCGCTTTGACAACAATACAAAAGTGAAAGAGAAACATGCAATGTCAAACTTCACTTAATCAACATCAACCTACAACTGATGCTCCCCCTATGGAATAACTCCACTCTACACGAATGCTGCTATAAAATTCTGCAAGTAGCTCCAGGACTAATGTATTCCTACATTATTCAATTGACCTCATGAAGGGGTACAACCCCTAGCTGAATTCTAAGAATGTAGTCTTAGGCAGAGGTTTAGTAAACATATCTGCAAGTTGCTCCTTGGTAGAAACATGCTCCAATATCACATCTGTACTCTGCACTTTTTCTCTCAAGAAATGACACTTCAATTAAATATGCTTGGTTCTACCATGTATCACCGAATTTTTTTAAATATTTATGAGACTGGTGTTGTCGCATAAGATCTTTACCAGTTCAGAAAACTTCATCTTGAATCCTTCCAAAATGTGTTTCATCCAAATAGCTTGGGTACAATTTATATATGTTGCATCATACTTAGCTTCAGTAGTAGACTGAGATATGCAACTCTTCTTCTTGCTACTCCAATATACAAGCCTTCCTCCAAGAAAGAAAGCTCCACTAATTGTGCTTTTTCTATCATCAACATTACCTGCCCAATCTGCATCTGTATACGCCTACAAATCAAAGTTACCTATATATGGATACCATAAACCATAGTTAATAGTACCTTTCAAATATTTGAATATTCTCTTGGTTGCTATCAGGTGTGTTTCTTTCAGATTCTTCTGAAATCTTGCAACTATACCAACTGCATGAGCTATATCCGGTCTATTGTGAACAACATAGTGCAACTTCCCTATCATTGATCTGTACTCCTTTTCATCAATAGACTTGGCTTCATCTTTCTTAGACAGTTTACAACCTGTAACCATTGGTGTCCCAACTGGTTTACAGTCACTCATACCAAATGTCTTTAACACCTCTTTCACATACTTGGATTGTGTGATGAAAATACCACTCTCCATCTGTTGAATTTGCAAGCTTATGAAAAATTTAATCTCTCCAACTAGAGACATTTCAAACTCATTTTTCATTTCATTTGCAAATTCATTGCTCATGTCATCATTTCCTCCAAATATAATGTCATCTACAAACACTTCACTCACCACTATCTTATCTTCTTCAGATTTAAGATATATGTTTCTATCTTCACTAGTTCTCTAAAAACCTATCTTCATTAGGTGTGAATGTAGCCTCTCATACCATGCTCTCTGTGCTTGCTTTAATCCATATAGTGATTTATGCAGTTTACATACCATATATCAATCATCAGACAAAGCATAACCATCAAGTTTCTTAATGTACACTTCTTCTTCCAGTATTCCATTCAAAAATGTTGGCTTCACATCCATTTGATATACTTTGAAACCCTTATGTGCTGCAAATGCAAGTAAAGTCCTGACACCTTCAAGTCTAGCAACTAGTGCACAAGTATCACCATAGTCTTCTCCTTCTTCCTATGCATAATCTTTGCAAACCAATCTACCCTTGTTTCAGACTACTACTCCATATTCATTTAGCTTGTTTTTGAACACCCACTTAGTATCTATCACATTCTTGTTCACTGGTCTAGGTACTAGGGTCCATGTGTTGTTCTTCTCAATTTGATCTAGCTCCTCCTCCATGGCTTTGATCCAATGATCATCACCAAATGCTTCCCTGGTAGTTCTAGGCTCAATAGTGGAGATCATGCAAGAATTCTCTCTGATTCTTCTTTTGGTTAGCACTCCAACATCTTTATCTCCAATAATCTGGTCAGGATTATGATTGAGTCTCACATACCTCAGAATAGTATGATCATTATCTTTAGGTTATTCTTCGTTATCATCATCAGATTCTAATTAAACCTATTACGGTTGGACTAGCACATCAACATTCTCTTTACTAGTTTTAGATTTCATCGATTCTGGCTCCAAAAACATAATGCAAGGATCTTCTTCCTTTTTCTCCACACTGACTTCCCTTGAGACTTCAGGATTTTCGTCCATTCGAACATCAGCACTTTCAATGATTCTATGAGTTCGGTTGTTGTAACATTTATAGGCCTTACTCTTGGTGGAGTAACCAAGAAAAATGCCTTCATCACTCTTAGCCTCAAACTTGTTGACATAGTCACCTCTCTTAATAAAACATTTATTGCCAAGTATTTTAAAATAACTGACATTAGGTGATCTACCATACTAGTTTTCATAAGGAGTCTTGTCCTTACCTCTTCTTACCAATATCTAGTTCATAGTGTAGATAGTTGTTCCTCTCTGCAATACATCATTCTAGAAGCTTCAACAACTGACCTTTTGTTCCTCTCTGCAATACCATTTTGATATGGTGTCCTTGGTGTAGAAAGCTACCTTTTGATGTCATTTGCTACATAATACCTAGTGAATTCTTCAAAAGTAAATTCACCGCCATGATTCGTCCTCAGACCCTTTAACTTCATGCCAATTTCCTTTTCTTCTAAAGCCCTAATTATCTTGAACTTACCAAAATATTTTGACTTATCCTTCAGGAATGTGACCCCCATCATTCTTGAACAATCATCAATAAAGATCATAAAATATCTATCTTCTTGAATACTTTTAGTCCTTATGAGTCTGCAAGGATCTATATGAACGAGATCTAACAAGTGTTCTGCAGAGAAGGACTTGCTCTTGAAAGTTGAGGTTGTCATTTTTCCCAATTGACATTCCTTGCACAAAGCATTTACCAATTTGTCCAATTGTGGAAAACCTATCATATATTTAGACTTACTTACTTTAACAATGTTATCAAAATTTATATGAAAAAATCTCCTATGCCAAAGCCAACTTTCATCTATCTTATCAATTAAATAACCGTTGACTTTAGGATTGAGGTGAAATAGGTTACCTTTAGTTTGTTTACCAGTTGCAATTAGTTCACCTTTGCTACCGTAGATTTTGCACATACCATTCTTAAACTCCAATGGATAACCTTTGTCATTGAGTTGTGCAACACTCAAAAGATTATGCTTTAAGCCTTCAACCTAGTAGACATCATATACATTTCTCTTTCCATTAAGAGAAATAGTTCCCTTACCTTTTACCATGCAGGGTGAGTCATTACCGAATTTCACAACTTCTCCATCAAATTCCTTCAGAGAAAGAAATTTGGTCCGGTCATCGATCGTGTGGTGTGAACAACCACTATCAATGATCCAATCATCAAAACTATCCATGCGAGACACTAATACCTTCTAATCAGATGTCTCCTCTTTGATGGCAACAAAGACAATGTCTTCATTAGCATCACCCTCAGATTCCTCATTAGTAATACCACCATCAATAACAATTAGATAATCTCTCTTGCCTGTCCCTTTGTACTTCTTGAACTTGTCACACTTATGCTCATTGTCACCATTAGGATAGTTAGCTACAATGTGTCCAATCATATTACAAGAAAAGAATTTCAAAGGTAATTTACCTCTATCCTTACCGGTACCTCTAGGCATCCACTTAGCCAATAATGCTTCTAGCTCAATAAGTCTATCTTCATCATCAACATCTATGTTGGATCTAAACTCATAACTGTGACTGACATCTCTACTTTTTCTCACAGATGGATTAGAAACTGAAGCTCTAAATTCAAACTTAGATCTCTAAGCACTACCATCATAACCATTTAATTCAAAAGTAGTACATTTACCAATGATGGAATCCAGAGTTACCCTAGTTTTATCAATTGACTTTAGCTCCTGAATGGCTGCAACTCGGATAGCATATACCAGTAGTAGGGTTCTCAACACCTTGCTAATCATTGTGGCATCTTCAAATTTATGACCAACACTCTTGATCTCACTGACTATCTCTTTTATCCTCTGACTATACTGTTGAATATTTTCACCTTCAGCCATCTGCATGTCATCAAATTTCCCTTTTAGACTCTCTTCTTTGGAAATATTCACATGCTCATCATTGTTGTAGATTTCTTCAATTTTCTTCCATACCTCATAAGCAGTCTCTAAACCATGGACATCAACATATTCTACATCAGACAAGGAACTGATAATAGCTTCTAGAGCTTGATTGTTTTCTTGTTTCTCTTTCTTTTGATCATTAGTCATAGTCCCACTAGGTGCAACATATTGAGTAACAACATGTTCCCAGTATTGTCTTCCAAGACTTATGATATAACTTTCATTTTATCACTCCATATCCTATAGTTTTCTCTGTTAAACTTTGGACCTTCCTTCTTTATCATGATCTACAAGATTTTTACCTCAAGTTGTAAGGCTTAGACCTCAGAGGGCCTAAAAATGCTTTGATACCAATTAATGGTATGATGAAAGAATAAGGATCCAGTCAACTACTTAGACGGTCAATAGTTGGAAAATGTGATACACTTTCACCACACTTAAAATCAACCATTGAAGACAAACACTAAACTGATTGGTTTCACCACTAAACTTTTAAATGCAATAACACTGACAAGATTAACCGGTTGATTGTTATAAAAGATAATAGTAAAAAAACTTGAAACTTACAAAAACTTTTATCTTGATCACTCAAATACTTAACTTGATAGTAGTTAAAACATGTTTCAGTTTGCTACTAGTTGTCATAACAAATCAAAGTGGATTTAGCAGTTAAGCAATTTAACAATAAACATAACCACAAAAACATTCACCACTTGACACAATATTTTTGACGTGGAAACCCAAATGGGAAAAACTATGGTGGGGATGAATACCCACAAGCATTCTAAACTCTTCTGAAGTTCACCCTGTTAGGAGCTTAAGCTTGTTAAAGCTTTACAAAAAGTCTTGTTAAGAACAAATCCTATTAGAGACAACATGGTTAAGGGATTAACTATAATGCCCTGTTAAGAGCAATACCCTGTAAGGAGTAACCTCAGTGGAGGATTTAGAATCCAAGCTAATGGATCACCTAGTTATATGATTTGAATAAAAAAATTGTTAGAGCTTACCCGGTTAGGGGATTTAACTACTGTAATTGTTAGAAAACAACAGGGGTTTGTTGATTTGTTTGAATAGCACTACACTTGCTTGTTCAAATCTTTTTCATTCTCTTATTTTCAATTACACATACTATAGATACATTATCCAGTTTAGTAACCACTCTCTCACTCTTAACTACAACTTTTCCAACCCATAAACAAAACAACGCATCGACCTTCTAAACATATCATTAGGTTGGTAACACATCACAAACCTAAACATCTCATTGAGATTAAAAATAAATCGGTTCAAGTGTGATCATTGGATTATATAGCAAATAACATAGAAATCAATGCGCATCACTCAAGATATTCTTGACCACTCCTTGATTACCACTTCATCGATCTCTGTAACTCAACACATAGTTTGCACTAGATGCGATGAAATTTGTCATTTCGAAGACATAAATCATTGTTTCTATGTGCCAGGAATCATTTAAAACATTCATCAATCATCATGCATATGTCTCATAATCTGTTTCAACTCCATCAGTTAAGGTTTGGACATCTTCAACAGGTAGGGTTATCGGTTCAACTCTCTGAAATATAAGTAATACTAGTTTCAATACAAACTCCTCCTACCGATTGCATTACCCTTTGCTAGCTCCTTCTATCGGTTTGCTATATAACATACAACATTAATAGCATAACAATATCATAAGCTAATATACATCATAACTAGTTTATTGACATCAATGACAACATAACATATCATTAATGCAATCTTCAAGCAAAATGCCAACAATATTCAACTAATACCAACAACTGGGTGAGATATGAAAATATAAAGATGGAAGAATATGAAAGGATTACTACATTCATGGAAAGGGTACATGAGATTGTTATGGGAATTCAATATTGTGGTGGAACTCTGAATGAAGATGAAATTGTTTCTAAAGTCCCAAGAGTCCTACCATCGACTTACAAAATGAAGGCTACTAATATTAATGAGTTGATAACAATGGCTAATACATATGTCAATAGAGATACTTTGGTTGGGAAACTATCTACTTTTGAGCTTGAAGAATTTGGACCTTCTGGAGCTATTAAGTCTAAACCTACTTTTCATGCATCTACATCTACAACCAATAAGCAAGACTGGAAACCTTTATATGCAAAGAAATTAGAAGATATGAAAAGAGCAGATGATGAGTTTGATCAACTTGAAGCACTATTTTCTATAAGAGTACCTAAAGGACCGGTAGGAAGTAAGTATGAAGGAAAAACCTTTTAAATGTTTTGCATGTAATAAGATTGGTCATTTTGCATCTAGATGTCTTGAAAAGAATTCAAGATTTGAAGAAAGAGTTAGAGGATCATTTAAACATAACCCTGTATATCAGAACAATTATAAGTACAAGAAAAATAGACAAATCATGTTCTAATTAATTAAAAAATAGGTTTTCAGGACCCGAAACCTTTACAACAAAGCTAGAGAAAAAGCACCGAGAAGAACAGTACAAAAGAGACTACAAACATAAAGACTAGCCAAAAGACCAACGAATAGAAAGAACAGCTTAACAAAAAACTAGCAAAGAAACAGGGAAGGCACTACATAGCAATTTTCTTTAGCAGATCCTTCGCCTTTGTCACTAGCTTGTCATAGGTGGCCCCAACAACTTTTAGGTCTTCCAGATCCTTGTTTAGTTTCTTATCCTTCCTCTTGTCTTTGGTGTGGGTTCTAGGACCTTGAGCTTCCCCTATTCCTTCAGCTTCCAGTTCTAAGTCCTGGATTTCCTTTTCGTCATCCATCTTGCTGATGAGGGTGTGGGTGTTGTTGGTCGAGATCTTCAAGATACTTAGGCTCTATTTAGCAATGCTCTTTAGGCACTCCTCAATTTTATCAACTTTGGTAACATTGTCCAAGAGGGTTTTTTTGCTAGTGTCCGCAAGGCTTTTTTTGTCCAGCATCTCCTTTTCAATCTTCTCAAACCTGGGGTTGAAAGCATCTCTGATGTCTTCAGCTTTGGCAATGGTGTTTTTCAGGTCCTCAATATAGTCAGCCATTGTGTTCCCCTCCCCTATATTAATGGTTCCCCAAATCAAGACTCTGTTACAGAGTTTCTTGTATTCATCCACAGCTTTCTTGTAACCATTAATGAGCCAGTCCATTGTTTCCATGAAACCATGAAAGCCCTCGGGAGGAAGGCCAGATGAGGGAGCAACTTTTCCAGGGGTAACCTGTTCTTCTTTGGGGATGTGGAGGGCAGAAATTGTGTCGGCAACCTTGAGAGTCTCTTCCATAGTCTCCTTTTCCAAGCCCTGCTCAGCTTCCAGGGTCTTTGCTTGCTTGTCAGCTTCCGATTCCTTACTAGTCTCCTATTTTTTCTTGTACTATTTCCGGGTCTTGGTGTGGATTTTTGTTTTCTTCTTCAGCAGCCCTTTAGGGTTCTCCTTCTCAGAATCATCTGAGTCCTCCCCTTCAAGAGATGCTGATCAAGGGTTTACTTTGAGGCTTTTTGCCCTTGGATGAAGAGGGTCTTGTTTTTCTGTATTTCCTCTTCTTCCCGCTTTCATACTCCGAGTCATCAGAACTATCCTCTGTTGTAGATGAAGACTCACTATCAGATTCCTCCTCTTCAGAAAAGGTAGAATCAAACATCTCTTCGTCAGAATCCATAGAGGGCTGCATCTGAGCAATTTGAGTGGCCTTTAAATGGTCATAAATTAGGACCATTAGGCCTTGGTGCATAGCAGTATCACCCAGGGGATTCTCTTTGTAAGCCTTAAGGGATGCATTCATCGAAGAAAGCAGGAAATAAGGGAAATTAACCTTATCATTGTGCCTAAAGTGACTTAATAGAACAAAGTGATACCCATAAACTTTTGTAAACCTACCATCTAGAGTGATATATCGCATTAAAACAAAGAGAATCTCCTGCCAAGGTTTGGCAAAAGCCCTAGGTGGGTAGTAGGTTTTGCTCAGCTTTACCAGTCATTTTTTCTCTTTCTCAATTACCAGGTACCTTTCAATAGCTTCCCTGCTAACCTTCCTATCTCTATAGAAGTTGCACTCTTCCCTGGTAAGGCCCGTGGCTTGAGAAATTAAATCTTCATCGATTTCAACCATTTGATCATCCATTTTTAGCATGCCCTTCTTCAAGATCTTGCAAAAAAGATTGGTTACCATACCATCTCGGTCATGGAGTCTCTCCATGAAGTTTGATAGACCACCTTGCTGCAAAATACCCCAAACCTCTTCCTTCTATTTCCATTCTTTATAGCTACTTGGTTCATATCGCCTCCTATTTCCACCCATGTTGTCTCTACTCATGGCCAAATTTTGAAACTTACAGAGCTGATTAAACTGAGAGCTTTTCGGAGCTATAACAATTACCCAGAAAGTGTGAGAGTTTATGGAATTGATGTTGTAATGAGTGATTTTCTCATTATTAAAATAGCTTGAAGTACTCACTTCATTACTTTTCATAATTATCCTGTCCATCAAGAGTCTTCGGAGTACTTCTATATCACTCATTACTAATGATTTGTCTGACATCTTCGGGGAGTCCGCATTCACCCGTCCACGTGGTAATTGCCTCACTTTTAATTGTCACATTGGCAGCCCAGTCAGCAGAGCCGTTGGCCTCCCGGTAGATGTGGGAGACATGGCATTTTTTAAAGGTGCTAATAATGTCAATAGCAGAGGTGATTATGTTGTGAATCGACCATGAAGGTTTTGAAATCCCATTAAGGCACTTTATTATATTATTTGAATCCCCTTCTATCCATAGATAGGAGCATTTCCATTTTTTGGCTAGGATGATGCCTTGAAGAGATGCCATTGCTTCAGCTTTATGGTTGGTTTGGGTTCCAATAGGGACAGCAACCATTTCCTTACAAATTCCTATATGATCTCTAAGAATAGCTCCACACCTTGAAGGACCTAGGTTACCTTTGGCAGCACCGTCAAAATTAACTTTGAGCCAACCTTGAGGAGGGGTTTGCCATTTACCTTCAAGCCTTTTATCGTGGTTGAGATTAGGACCATCAGTGATCTTCATATTCCATACCCTTAAGATATTCGAATCCATTGGGTTGTTTGAGTAACAAGGACCCTCAATGATCCCTATATTTTCCTGAATAGACCATTGGATTTTCTGGAACACAACATCTTGATTGAGGGAGACATCCCTAAAGATTTAGTTATTTATTTCTTTCCATAAACCCCACAAGATTTGAGGAAGAGAGAGCTAGCACAAACATCTCAAAGAAGGGTTAGCCCATTGAATATTCCAGGAGGAGAACATATCTCTGATGTTATTAGGAAACACCCAAGCAATACTAAAGCTCTTGAGGAAGCTTTCCCAAACAGAGGCTGAGAAGGAATAGTGGAGAGCAAGGTGGTCCACAGACTCTTCCTCTTGAAGGCACAAGACACATCTATTAGGGAGGGCAAAACCTCTACCTTTGAGGCTGTCTAGGGTTAGGATCTTATTTTGGAGGATATTCCAGAAGAAAAAATTGATTTTGGGGGTAACACCCTTAATCCAAGCTTTAGACCAAAAAGGGTTAATAGGAGGGGGGGGGGAAAGGACACAATACATAGAAGACACAGATAAAGTTCCTTTGGGATCATGTTTCCAAACAAGGGAGTCCTCTTCATTATTCAGCCATATCGCAAACAGATGGATCTTGAGCTTAAAAAGGCTAGGGTGGATACTTTCAATGTTCTACCATTCATTACCATCCTAGTACTTAGCAACTAAGGAGCCAAAAGATCTAATACAAGAGGGAGCATGGGGGGCCCATTCATTGAGTTCCATTAAAGGTTTATCAAAAAGCCAGGGATCCTCCCAAAAATTTACTTTCCTACCATTTCCAAGTTTCCATATCACTCCTTTAGCTATACTTTCTTTACATTTAGAGGCATGATTCCAAAGGTGGGATCCATTAATACTGAGATCTAAATTGATAAAAGAGGAGAGAGAGGAGGACAGAAGAGAGTACTTACTTCACCAAATTTTGCACCATTCAGAGTCAGAATGAAACATTCTCCAAATTTGTTTGGACAAGAGAGCTTCATTTAAAGTACGAATCCTCCTAAGGCCCATACCTCCTTTGCTTTTCAACCTATAGAGCTTGTCCCATGCCACCAAGGACATTCTTTTCTTATCCTCAACCCTAGACCATAGGAATCTTCTTTGAATTTTCTCAATTGCTTCAGCATACTTAACTGGAATTCTAAAAAGACTAAGAGCATAAATTGGAATACTTTGAAGAGTAGCCTTAAGGAGTTGGAGCTTGCCAGCTTGACTTAAGAGGGCCCCTTTCCAACCAGCAAGTTTTTAATGAAATTTTTCCACTAGAGAACTCTAGAAGGGATCAAGAGGGGCAATTCCCATGGGGAGACCAAGGTAGGTTGCAGGAAGGTCAGCAATCCTACACTCCAAGATTATGCTAATCCTCTGTTGTCTTCTCTCTGGAGTATTAATGAAAAAGACTTCACTTTTAGCCCAGTTGATAAGTTGACCTGAAGCAGAGGCAAATTTACACAGGGTACTCTTCAAAACTTTAGCTTCTAAAATACTTGGTTCCCCCATAATAATAGTGTCATCAACAAACTATTGGTGGGAGCAGATAAGGTCCGTAGAGGATGGTTGGAGGCCCTTAAAGGAGCCTTGCAACACCATTTTTTCCATGGTCCTTCCAAAGCATTCGGCCATAATAATGAAGAGGATGGGGGAGATAGTATCTTCTTGCCTAAGACCTCTAGATGCTTGGAAAAAAGTAGAAGGAGAACCATTGAAAAGAATAACAAAAGTAGTGGAGGTGGTAAGTTGGGAGAAAAGGTCGACAACTCTAGAGGAGAACCCAAAAGAAGTGAGGATTTTCTAAAGAAAAGACCAATCAACCCTGTCATAGGCTTTGGAGAGATCTAGCTTTAGGATGAGACCCTGCTTCTTTTCTCTAATAAGAGAGTGAATGTTCTCATGGACCGTAATAATGGAGTCAAGAATTTGCCTTCTAGGAACAAACCCATTTTGCTGGTGTTTAATTAAGGCAGGAAGGACAACCAAAATTCTAGAGGTAAGGACCTTGGAAATAATCTTGTAAAAAGAATTGCAAAGGCTAATAGGTCTGAATTTGTCCATAGAATCAACACCTTGAATCTTGGGGATGAGAGCAATAAAATTTCCATTGATTTCTTTCAAGAGTTTTCTAGCCCCAAAAAATTCCTTAACCCCATTGGAGACATCAATTCCTACAATCTCCCAAAAATCTTGAAAAAAGAACATTGGGAAGCCATCTGGGCCAGGCACTTTGTTACCATCAAAGGAGAAAACAACATTTTTAATTTCTAGTTAGAGGGAATGGAGGAGAGGGAGGCATTCTTTTGAGCATCAATGAGACAGGGAATGTTTTGAAGAAAAGAGGATTGGGCTTCAACATCCAGATTGTGATCCCTCTTGAGGAGGTCCAAGAAATACCTCTTAGCTTCATTCCTTATTTCATCCTCCTTGACTAGCTCCCCATTCTCCACAACTAGCTTGTTCACCCTATTAATTGCTTTATGCTTGATAGTCGACATATGGAAGAATCTTGTGTTCCTATCTCCTTTCTTAAGCCAAATGCATCTTGATCTCTACTTCTAGAACATTTCCTCTTTGGCAATAATATCATGGTATTTTTTTAGAGTCTCATTTTCATCAGCAATAGACACAGTACTGAAACCATCCTTCTGGATCTGATCTTGTATTTCTTTAAGGTCTTCCTAAATTTTACTCTTAGCCTCAAATATATTTCCAAAACTAGTTTTGTTCCATAGTCATATATTGTCCTTCACAATTTTAAGCTTCTTAACAACTTTAAACATAGTTGTTCCCTCAACTTGGATGCTCCACCATTTCTGAATATTTCTTCTGATTTCGGGGTGGAGGGTCCACATTTTTTCAAATCTGAAGGGAAAGTTTCTCTTTCTATTGATTGAGTCAGCAATGAAGGTGTTAGGGAAATGATCAGATCCAACCCGAATGTGGGCCGACAAAGAACAGAAGTATTGACTATACCAGTCATCAAAGATGAGAGTCCTATCAAGTCGCACTTGGATAAGGTCATTACCAGTTCTTCTGTTAGTCCAAGTGTAATTACAACCCTGTATTCCCAAGTCATTGAGAGCTTGAGAATTAATAAAATCCATAAGGGCCATCCTACTTTCTAATTGAGGAGGACTACCTCCAAATTTTTCCTCCTCTCTCAAAGGAGTGTTGAAGTCCCCCATAACCATCCAACTAAGATTTTTGAAGTTGTCCCTAACCTGAATGATTTTTTTCCAAAAAGAGTTTCTAGCCTTTAGGGTATTAGGAGCATAAATGTTGGTAAGAACCCATGAAGTACCATCTTTTAAATGCTCAAATTTGATACAAGAGAAATTACTGTCCTGAATTATGACCTGACCTTTAACAGTATTAAGGTTCCAGATCGTAGCAATACCTCCTGAAGCACCTTCAGAACTGCCACCACTAACATTACCATTTTTGAAGAACTTCAAAGATTCAACTTTTTCTCTACTCATTTTGGTTTCTTGAATTAGAAAAATATCAGGATTACTATCTCTTATCATATTCCTAATAATATCATGTTTATGGGGATTATTGAGTCCCCTGATATTCCAAGAGATTATCTTTATAGCTACTTACCAATTCCTAGCTCCTTGAGAGTCTTTTGGGTTCCATCTGCAGTGTTCTTGCTGGCCTCCTTGTCTCTAACTTTGTGGTTAGAGGGCCATCCTGGGGAAGAGGAAATATACCCCACATTAACTTGAAATATTCTGCTAGATTTCCTTAGTAGAGAAGTCAAGGGAGTAGATCCTTTCTTATTCTTATATTTTGGTTGCTTCCATTCAGTTTCTATCATAGGAGCCGCTTCCATGTTGCTAAGGATTTTGGAGATTTCTTCTTCATTGCCCCAATTAGGAGTTCTGGAATCAGTTGAAACATTGTTCACCATTTTTGAGCTCCGTTCCGAGTTCGAGAGGTTCATACCCAGAATTGCACATTTTTGAGCTTCTTGAATTTCAAAACTTGGCATGGCTAGAGAAGAATCAATCCTTTCTACTTGGGGATCAGGGATCTCTCCTTCCTCAAGTTGGTAATCTTTTGTTTCCAGTTCCTTGCCTTCATAAGTGTCAACAACCACTTCAACTATCTCATTTGAAGGATCATTCTGATCTTTCATTTCCTTTTTTTGAGTTCTACCCAAGGGGCTGACTTTGGTTGGTTCATTTCTCACTACTTCCTAGGTTGAGGGGCTAGAGATAGAATTTAAGGTGACTTCCTTATTTTCCCCCAAAGGATTAAAGCGATTGGAATTTTCTTCCTTATTCTCTAGATTTTTAACTTGCCACACCATTTTCTCTGGCAATTTTTGATTTTGAATCTGGGGTTTAGGCTGCTTAGGTTCCACCTTTGGCTTGATTGGGCAGGATTTTGCCCAATGACCTACTTTTTTACAGTGGAAGCATGCAAAAGGGATAGATTCATATTCGATGTGTTGTTTCCAAGTTCCTAGCTTTGAAACTAGATCTATCTATTCCAGCATATCTACTTCAGGGGCTACTCCTACACAGAACCTTGCATGAGTTAGTCTTCTTTTTGAAGTAGTGATTGGGTCTATTGAGAGAAACTCACCAAAGGAGCTTGCTATTCTAGAGAAAATACTTTCTGCCCAATATTGAAGAGGCAATCCTAGTAGCTTTATCCAAACTGGAACTTGCACCAGGAGAGAATTGTTCATGTTTAGGTTCGGATGCCATTTTCTAAGGACCAGAGATGTCTTTCCTACCATCTAGAGGCTCTCGCACAGAATCTTAACCTTATCTTCTTTGCATGAAAAAGAAAAAGATAGAAGGCCTTTAGGTAAATTTGATACTTCAACATTTCCCTTGAGGACCCATTTTTCATTTAACAAAAGCCCTTACTACTTCAATATTAGGATTCCCTACCAAGGAGTTCGACATACTATTGATATTATGGTCTAGAACCTGGTCAAGGATAGAAATAGTGAACTTACCTTCAGAAGGATCAGAAATAATCTTAATAGGAGGTAGTGAGGATTTACCAGTAGGTCTAATTCCAAAAAGGGATGACCATTTCTTGTTTTCCCTTCCGCTGTCAATGGAGTCATCACGTGGAATGGGCCCCCCATTGGACCCTTCCCCCAGAAGCCCAGATGAACCCGCTATCTCCTCTAGCAGAGTACCATCAGACTGTAAGTCAACAACAGCCTCTAGGATGTCCGAAGGCTTATCCTTATCACCTACGGGACCAGCAGCTTTGATCTGGCCACTCCCACCATTGGAACCAGGGTTCCCGCCTTGCTAAGAATTTGAAATTTGAGTTCACCCATTACCATCTGCTACTCCCACTTCCGCCATCCTTTGAGAACTAATCTACATAGACAAATCATGTTACATAGTGGACGAGGAAGGCATTATTGATTCAGATGATGAACTGACATAAGACTCTACTAGTGGATTTGGCAATGGGAAGGAATGGGTGTTCCTAGCTATCAAGGAAGATGATCTGCTACTAGAAGAGAATGTACTTGAAGAGAAGGTGCATCCTACTAAAATTGAACATAAGGATGAATGGGTAATTGATAGTGGTTGTTCACATCATATGACTGGAGATAAAGGGAAGTTTCTATCTTTGCAAGAATTTGATGGTGGTCTAGTTAGATTTGGAGATGACAAAACATGTATGATCAAAGGAAAAGGAACTATATCATTGGATGGTAAGAACAATACTGACAATGTTTATTATGTTCAAGGTTTGAGGCATAATCTTTTGAGTGTAGGACTAGTGGACAAGGAATTTCAATTTCAGTTCAAGGATAGAAAATGCAAAATCATTAACAGAACAGGTTTGGAGATTGCAACTGGTACACAGACAAAAGATTATATATTTCATTTGAACTCTAGTGAGAAGACATGTTTGATTACATAGATTGATGAGAGTTGGCTATGGCATAAAAACTTGTTTCATGTAAATTTTGATTGCATTGTGAAGATCAGTTCAACTAAGGCAATTAGGGATATACCTAAGATTATGAAGCCCTATAATCTGGTATGTAAAGAATGTCAAATGGCTAAATAGGCTAGAACCTCATTTAGGAGTATACAAGATAAATCAAATGATGTTCTTGATCTTATTCATACTAATTTGTGTGGCCCTACTAGAGTTAAAAATTTTCATGGTGATAGATATTTCATGCTAATCATTGATGATTATTCTATAATGATGTGGGTTACTTTTTTGAGAGAAAAATCTGAAGCATTTAAAAAATTTAAAACTCTTTAAGGCTAAAGTGGAAACTAAGACAGGATTAAAGATTAAATGTTTGAGACCAGATCAAGGTGGTGAATTCACATCCGGTGAGTTTAATATATTTTTTGACAAGCATGGTATAAGAAGACAATTTTCTGCTCCCCGAACACTTCAGAAGAATGGAGTTGTGGAAAGGAAGAACATAACTATCTTGGATTCTGCTAGAACAATGATGATGGAAGCTAGTCTACCTCATATCTATTGGAGAGAAGCAGTGAGCACAACGGTTTATACATTCAACAATGTAAATATCAAAGGAGAAATCAGTAAGACCCCTTATGAATTATGGTTTGGCAATACACCTATAGTTAAGTATTTCAGAATTTTTGGTAGAAAATGTTATATCAGGAGAGATGATGTTATTGGGAAATTTGATCCTAGATGTGATGAAGGCATATTTCTTGGTTATTATAATGAAAGAAAAGCATATAGATGTTATAAAAAAAAATTGTAGAGAATTGTAGAGAGTGCTAATGTCAAAGTAGATAAGCTAAACAAAAATCAAATTACAGTTTATGAGAAGGAACTGACAATGGAAATGATTATATCTGAACCGGTAGCACCTTTAATAGAATAGAGAGTTGAACTATTTACTTCAGCAACATCAGAGAATTCTATAGTAACTAAAGAACAGGGAAGAGGAACAGAAAGTCAAAAGACTCCTAGGTATGTGAGATTTAATCATTCAAAAGATAAATCTTTGGGGAGAAGAGCAATGGAGTGATGACAAGAAGAAGACTGGCAACTAATGAGATATGTTTAATTTCACAAGTTGAACCGGTATCAATAATTGTGACATGTAAAGATGAACATTGGTTAAAAGCTATGGAAGAATAATTAGATTAGATTGAGAAAAATAACACATGGACCTTGGTTCCCCGACCTAAAAATAAAAATGTTATTGGAACTAAATTGGTTTTTAGGAATAAATTGAATGAGGATGGTCAATTTATAAGAAATAAGGCTAGTTTGGTTTGTAAAAGATATTCTTAGAAGGAAGGAATTGATTATGGAGAGACTTTTACACTTGTAGCTAGGATTGAAGTTGTAATATTTTTTCTTGCCTATGCTGCTTATAAAAACTACAAGGCTTATCAGATGGATGTTAAATGTGCATTTTTGAATGGGGATCTTGATGAGGAAGTTTATATTGAGCAACCTGATGGTTTTTCACTATCAGATGATATAGATATGGTTTGCAGGTTAAGGAAAGCTTTGTATGGATTGAAACAAGCACCTAGAGCTTGGTATGGAAGGCTGGATAAATATCTTTTGAAGCTTGGCTTTATTAAGGGTAGTGCTGATAGTAATTTATATTATAAAATCATTCATGATGATATACTAATTATTGAAGTATTTTTTGATGACATTATTTTTGGAGGTGGAGATAAGTTATGCATAGAGTTTTCTAAAAATATGGAGAAATAATTTGAGATGTCTATGATTGGTGAGATGAAATTTTTCTTAGGTTTGCGGATTACTCAGACTGACAAAGGTATTTTCATCTGTCAAACTAAATATGCTAAGGAATTGTTGAGGAAATTTGGTATCAGAGATTATAAACTGGTAAGTACTCTTATGGTTACAAATGAGAAATTGACAAGAAAAGATTTTTCTGCATCGATAAATCCTACAAGATACAAATCTATGATTGGAGGTCTTCTTTATTTGACTCAGACTAGACCTGACATTATGAATGTTGTTTGTATTGTTTAAAGATTTCAGAGTGATCCTAGAGAAAATCATGAGAAGGCAGTGAAAAAGATTTTTAGATACTTGCAAGGTACATCAGAATATGGCTTATGGTATCCTAAAGATGATAACTTTACTTTATGTGCATATACAGATGTTGATTGGGTTGGAGATGTTGATGAATGGAAAAGTACTTCCGATGGAGCTTTCTTTCTTGGAAAGAAGTTGGTTTCATGGACTAGCAAGAAACAGTCATGTACTTCTTTATCTATTGTTGAAGATGAGTATGTTGTTGTTGCTACTAACTGCACACAAGTTTTATGGATAAAGAAAATGTTGAAGGATATAAAGGTGGATTGTGATGCATCGGTAGTTATTCACTGTGATAACTCTGCTACTATTAATATAACAAAGAATACGACATTTTATTCTAAAATAAAGCACATATCTATCAAGTATAACTTCTTGAAGGAGAAGGTGAAAGCAAACGAAGTTAGACTGGTTTATGTGAACACTAAAGAGAAGATTGCAAATATTTTCACTAAACCTTTGTCCAAGGAATCATTTGAGTACCTGAGAGACATATTGAGAGTTTTTGTCCCTCTGGTAGAGACTTGATTGATGTAGTTTGGCATCAGTCTGACATGCATTATCAGAGATACTATTCATTTCGGCACTAATGTGGGATGCTACTGCTCAGGGGGAGTAGTCAGCTTTATGATTCAAAGGCTTATGTTTTTGCTTTGATATTTTTGTCAGATTTCTAGCATTGATGTCAAAGAGGGAGTGATATTGATGTGAAAAAGCAAAAGAAAAAGGGGAGAGATATTAATTTTCAAAACTATCTATGGGAGATTTTTGGTTTTCTTCCACAGGGGGAGACTTGTATGGCATTTCTTGGTACTTAGATGTTTTTCACATCAAGTGTTTCCATCAATTCCAAAAGGGGATATTGTTGGCCATTTGGTGGAATTGATTATGTGTTGCATTGATGTTTTGTCATTGATGTTAACACTAGTTGTTTGGATGCTTTACCGCCAACCTTCTGGTCTCGATAGATTAAATGGTTTCTGGTTAACTTGGATCCAGTAGGCTCTAGTATAGTCTGGTGATGGAATTGGCCTGTTCAAGATACTTATGCTCATATTTGGTCAATTGGCTTTGGTCTAGAGATCAGATGGTATTATGCTTGCTTAGAAGATTGGTTTCTGGTTCTGGCGAGGATTTTACTGATAAAGATTTTAATGGAGATCTTTGATGAATTGCATAAGTGGTGTTGGTCCAGCTTCTGATGGAGTTTCAAGATAATTTTGGTGATCATGTTCGAGACTTAGCTGATAGAGATCATTGTTGTGGCATATGGACCTATTATTGGTCCTGTTTGATCTAGGTTATGGACCAGCTTAGATATAATGTGTGGATAGGATCTATTGATGTATTTTCAAGATGTCTTATGTATTGGATATTATTTATTTCGCCTCAGGCTGACATGGTTTGTAATTATGTAATTGGTTTATTATCTGTTGGTCAAGCTGATTGTTTAAGATCGAGGGTTTGTATATATAGATGTAAGATCTCATTGTAGATCATCATGGTTATTGTTAGAGGTCATGGTCAAGGAATGTAATGTGCAAATAATGTAATATCATTCAGGAAGAAGGGTCCATTTATCATTGGACATCAAATTGGGTTTATGTAAGAGGATTTAGTCCTTTGGTATTGAGCTTAACAAGAACTGTACTCATGCATAGGAGATGTTATCTTTTGCAGTTCAACACTTCTCCAGATTGTAGTCTGGATTTATATGTAGTCAGTGAGGCTCTTTTTGTGATGAGAAGTACGCTCTAGGCTATTAGTCTTCCTGCATGTGCAGACCCCTCAATTGTAATTCACATACTTACTACAGAAGTATTATCTGACTGTGGGTAGGCTTCCCACTGTGGTTTTTCCCTTTACCGAGTTTTCCATGTACAAATCTTGGTGTTATGAAGATGGCTTTTATTTTGTGAATATTGTTTATGCTTAATTGGTTTAACTGCTATTCCAGTATTAATTTTTTGGGTTTCGGTATTAAATTTTAAATTGCTAATGGTTCTTGTTGATGAATACTAAGAGGTGGGGTGAATTAGTATACCAAAAATCACTAAACTCAAACACTTAAACAATTTAGGAGATAACTGATATGACAGATTTATAAATAAACCAGTTAAGATAAATGCAAACCAAATAGTAAACAAAGCATTCACCCACAAGAGCACAATCACCATAACACAAGAAGTTTTGACATGGAAACCCAAATGGGAAAAACCATGGTGAGTAGAAACTCACAAGTAACTATCTGCAGAATAGAAACTAGACCAGTTAAGGTCATACAATGTTCTTCACCAGAACAGATCCTGTTAGGAATCTAGATCTTTGTTAGGAGATAAGTCCTGTTAAAGACTACCTTGTGAGAGGATTTCAGATTCACAGTTGTGAACCACCTTGTTAGAGGATTTACAAAGGCTTTGGTAGGCCTACCCAGTTAAGGGTTTCAGACTTGTCGAAGATGTGAGTAATCAACAAGTGTGTGATCTAGATACTAGCACAGTATGCCTAGTTAGATCCTTGATAGCTCATTGTTAATGCAGTTCAACATTACTTCAGTCTTCATTATCTCCACACTCCTACTCTTCACATAGACCTAATCTTTTGTTCTATGATTGCATAGACAAAACCCTCATCAACTCTATAAAACCCTAGACATGATGTCCTTATAAAGGAGTCTGATTTCATGTCGGTCCAATAATATTACATTAAAAGTTCTTAGGTTCAGTGCATCTAGACACATTTGGTCACATGACACAAAATCACTGCCAAAGTGTCAGTAGATGATAACTCATCACATAAATACTAGTTGGTAACTCATCACAGAGTAATACCGGTTCATACAATTTACCGATTACCGGTTGTCAAAAATGAAGATTGGAAAAATGTTAATGATCGCTTTGTTCCTTCGTACCACTTGATATTATTGAACTGCTTGAGATCTTCAGTCAAATTGTGACCGGTAAACACCTTCTGCAAAACACCAATAGTCTGAAGACTATAATACATAATACCGGTTGAGCATAACTCATACATAAAGAAAGTGATCACAAAACAAGTGTGTCCATCAATGACAATCACAACATCATCAAAATGCAAACAATCTCCCCCTTTGGCATTGATGGCAACACTTAGGAAAATTTTGACATCGAAGTGTTTTTACAACAAAACTATGCCATAATCAAAATTACTCCCCCTAAGCATATACACTATCCCTTTTGCAGAAATTACAATGTATACTACTCCCTTAAAGTGGTAACATGAAAGTATACATAACATTTACCAAAATTTTAAATACTACTCCCCCTTTGCCAACAATGACAAAGCACTGCAAAATAACCCCTATTGCTCATTATCATTAAAATGGAATAAATGTTTATGACAATAAGGAATGAAACTTGTCAAAAACTGATTTAAAATCCTACAAAAAGGTCTTCATGTTTAATGACCATGACTCAAGTAATGAGGTAGAAACCTCACTTTCAGTCTACATCTGAGATACCTGTTCTTCCATGGCATCAATAGTACTTATCTCTTGAGTTACCATTAGGGCTTCCAGATTGAGAAAGCACTTCTGAAGAATTTGTAGTCTGGGAAATAAGACCAGTTGAAGCTCCTGCAAATCTCTTGACCAGTTGCTGATCTCTAACTCTATCCTGGCAAAATGAAGCTGAAAGTGATGAGCTGTTTGCTCGAATGTAGTGAAGGAATCATATGGTGTCTTGAAGTTGCTTATGTATGTCTGCAAATCTGATTGGAGTTTCTCTTTTTGGGTGAGCACATCATCGTAGAATAGATGGGGTTGGCTTATTTTGCTCAACAATAGTTTGCCCTCATCCATAGAAACACTTATGTCTTTCTATTGTTTCTGAAGTTGAGACCAGAGCTCATTCAGTTTCTTGACTAAGACAGTGTTTAGTGCCTTTTGATGCTTCTTTTGTGCATTTTCTTCAGCAACTTCTTCCAGGCATTGGACCTAGTCTTCTACAATGGTACATAGAAGTTTTAGTTTGGCCAGAGAAGAATCGGTATTGGGGAGGTTAGTACCTAGAATCAAACTAGTGAGGGTGTCGACCGCAGTTTGAATGACATTCTATTCCTTTTTCCTCCTCAATGTTTCCAATCTTTCTTGTGCAAGCTTTATGCTTTGCAACAGCTCTAATTTATCTGCACATTGGAGGTTGATAGGGTTGGTGATGTCAACCAGTTTGGCTTGACCACTGGTTGCCTTTGGAGTGTCTGCATGTTTGGTTTTCTCTGTTTCCTCCTTCTCTATGACTCTTTTCTTTTTTGCTTCTTCTTTCCTTAGTTCTTCCTTCTTCTTATCTTCTTCCTACTTCTTCTTTTCTTCTTCTCCTCTTCTTTCCTCTTCTCCTCTTCTTGTCTCTTCTCCTCTTCTTTCCTCATCTCCTCTTCTTTAATCTTCTCCTCTTCTTGTCTCTTCTCCTCTTCTTGTTTCCTCTTGTCTTCCACTTTCTTTTTCTCCTCCTCTTTCTTTTTCTCTTCCACTTTCTTTTTCTCTTCCTCCTTCTCCACCTTCTCCTTATCAGCCTTTTCCTTGTCTAGTTTTTCTATTTTTGCTTTTTCCTTGTTAGCCTTTTCCTTTTCTGCGTCTAGAGTGACATCTTCACCATCCAATATATCAACATCAATAGTGTCCACCTTTTCTATAACTCTTTCTCCTTCTCCATCAAATACCTCATCTAGTTTGACTCAGGATTGGTCAAGTTCATGTTCGGACTTCTTGTTGGCCTCAGTCACTTGATGTAACCAGACAGTGGCTTTGGCATGTAGATGAGTGTCCTTCTCCACTTTAAAGGTTCTTCCTTTTAGAAGCCCAATTCTTCTTCTTCTCATGAAGAAGACCCCTTTATTCTTGTCCATAATTTCAAATAATTCAGAATTAGAGGCATCAGGGAAGTACTGAGCAAAGATTTTCTCCCTTATTTCCCATTCTTTCTCAATGGAAATGTGCCATTTATTGTCCAAAGAATTGTACAAAGAATCAGGTGTCATTGATCTAATTTCAGATGGTGACCGATCATTCATACACATATACTTTATCATTTCCTATTCTACTTCTTCCTTCTCATTATCAAAAAAATCATCAAAATATTATTTCAAGTCATCAAGCACCTTTCTCTTAATATTCTTTAGAGTCCTTTGACAATGTGTCAGGGGCTTGTAAGAAGAGATGTCTATATTTGCCAGTGTTGATGATCCAAGTGCAGTACCGGTAGACTTAGCCTTCTTTCTTGATTGTCGGGTTTTCTTAGGCTACACTTTCGGTTTAGTATCCTTGGACTCCAGTGAGTTATTTTTGGTCTTCCGCTTCCTCTCAAATACTTTAGCAGGTCCAACTTCTGGTTTCTTCTTGGTAGGTGACCGCTTGGTCACTTTTGGGCTAGTTGAGGTAACCGGTGCTGATACCAATGGTAGTGCCTTTCCCTTTTTCACTAAAGGTTCTTCAACCGGTGTTACCCTTTCCAAGTAGGTGTCGGTTCTCTTTTCCTTTGCATCTAAGGGTGAGGCAATCAGAGTAGAGGCATACCCATCCAACATATCATACATTGCCTCATACCCCATAGATTCTACTACTTGTTTTCTCAGCTCTACCATTTCCATTATGCATTCATCTACATTTATGATAAAGTAGATGTCATCTTCATATTTCTTTACAATATCTCTAGAAATCCTCATCCTCTGACTCATCTTCCACTTGAATTCATCAAAGTATTTATTCAAGACCTCAGGATATCCGGTTCCCACCACTTGGAGACTTTCCCTAATTTTTTTAGTGACTGGTTGGTCAGCAAACCATTGAATATCACCAACTCCTAGGAAATAGCCTTGAAAGTAGAAAATTAGGCCGACCAAAAGTTTTCCAAATCTGAACCTCAAAGCACTATCATGTTTGATGGACTTTAGGTTCAGTAGAAGTTGTTCTTGCAAACAGGTACACAAATCAAATGAGGCATCTTCCTTGATCATTCTGTATGTAGCATTTACTACAGTAGTAGGGACAAAGTTTATTTAGCTAGCATAAAACACTCGGTAGTTGATCACCATGCAGGCATACTTAACCAAGTCATATTTGATGGGGTTAACACTCATTCCCCATTGGTTGCTCAAAGAATCGGTGAGCTTAGTCATTTCAGTCTTGATGACCTTCCTTAGGGCTGGCACCTCACTAATGTTGCAGAAATTGGTGACAGTATGAATTGCTTTAGGTGTTATGTCATGCATCCTCTCGAGATACATTTTGTCACCATGTACTCTGCTCAGGATGATGTGGATGTGTTTTTCAGTGAACTCTTCAAGAAAATAAACAACATTATGTAGTTTCTTCCTCTCTAGGATGTTGTATTCTGGTTTGATTTTCTTGTCATCCCCACAGAACAAACCTAGCTGGGAATGAATCACTAGGGATCCTAGGTCTTCTAATTTACAATCAATGTAGGCTAAAATATCTTCCTCAACTATGACTCCGGCGGGTATCTAGGATAGGGCATTATATTTCATTTTCCTTTGAATAAATTCAGCTGAGTCCATGGGTACACTAGAACTGGAGTGTGATGTAGAAGCCATGATTAACAAGAATTTTGAGAAATACCTTTACAATTTCAAAATTTAGGGTTTGTCAATGCAGCTCACACCACACCACTTCGGTTGCTAGATTACCACTTCGATGCTCTTCACCGATAGGTTGAAAATATCTCTGGATTCTTCTGCAAGATTTGAGTTCTCTCTGAACTGCAAGTCGAAATGCCTTTTGTCATTCTACTCTTGAAAATTTCTTCACTCATAAACTGATAAGTAAAAATGACATTAAGAATCCCTTTTAAACAAATTCTTCACCTACCATAATAAATGCTCCACCGCTAGGGTACAAACCCTAATTTTGCCTTTTACCACTTCAAAAACTTCTACCGATTGATAGGTAACATATACCAGTTTTGGGTCTTTACCGATATACACTGGGGGTTCGAAACATTTCACCGATTTGTTCCCCCTAAGCTTTTCTAAAGCTCAGTTTGTGGGTTCAGAGACTTCCACACTAGGTGCAGAAACCAGTTCATCTTGTGACACTTCTTTAGGTTTCTTTTTCCATGTTTTATTCATTCCCGCTTGAACGGTTTCAACATCAATATCTCCTTCTGGAGTGATCGGTATATCATCCGATAGGTTCTTTCTCATTCTGCAGGTTTTGGCAGGGTGTCCTAGTTTGTTGCAATGATAGCATACCATTCCAGTGTTCTCCATGGTCCATGGTTCATTCTACCATTCTTCCTTCTGCATTTTGCAGTAGTGTGACCGCTACCATGACAGATCAAACAGGTTGCTCTCCAACCGGTTGTCGCTTGATAGCCACCACCACCTGACTGATGGTCATAGGCATTATATCGGTTTGGATTCCGGTTCACAGTGGGTTCTGGGATAACTCCTTGAGTCCTTGGAGGGTATCTCCCAGTGTTGTGCAAAACAAACCTGCATTCAAATGCTCTATGCCCAAACTTGTTGCATGCATAATAGTTTCCATTGAATCTATTGGATCTAGGCTTATTATTTAGAAAATAAGGAAAATTATTGTAGGCCTTATTTCTACACACATTAGTAGTATGTCCTTCCTTGAGACAATTAAAGCAAATAGGTTTAAACTTTTGCTTAACTTTATCCTTTGTTGTTGGTTGCTTCTTTGATGCTACATCTTTTGTTCCAGAGGTCTCACCTGTTGGTATTTTGGTATGGTTTTGTCATTGATGTCAACACCTATCAACTCTAACACCTTGGAGGATTGGCAAACGTTCACCAGCAAGAAAGTGACTTTATGCACAGTCCCCGATATCTGGTACACCAGCAGGATATATTGTTCACCGCCACTTGGAATGACATGGAAAATATCTGGTTATGTTGAAGACATCGTTTGGACACTTTGTCTTGGAGATTTGTTCATTGGCATATTCATATTTGCATATTTGTTGTTACCAGCAAATAGGTCCAGGTTATGCACCGGCAGGCTTATCTATTCTAGATCAGCATGACACGCTTTGGAGATGGTTTTGTTGTTATTGTAAATGCATTAAGCCGACATGTTGAATCGGATATTGCATCGGTTATTGATTTACTTTTAATTGTTTTATTGTAATATATTTTTAGAGCCGACCTACTAAAATTGGTCTTAGGTTATGGTATATATGTAAGATCTTATCTATAAGATCGATAGGCGATTGGGATAAGGAATTGTAAGAAGGTATATGCAAGAATAAGAAGAGCTATACACGTAGACATCATTTGAAGGTGAAGCAAGGTTTTTGTAAAGACAATAAGAACTACACTGGTACTGAATCCAGCAAATGAAGATGCTATTTTGAGCAATACATTCTTATTGGATTTAACCATTCAATTGTAGTCAGTGTGACTCCTATTTGTGTTTGAGCAGTGAGCTCTAGGCACTTGGCCTTTCTACATGTGCAAACCCCATTTGTATACACATACTATCTGTAGTAGTATCATCTGATTGTGAGTAAGGTTTCCCACCATGGTTTTTCCCCTTACAGGGTTTCCACGTACAAATATTGGTGTTATGCATTGTGGATGCTATTGTCTTTCTATTTCATGCATTAATCTTTATCGGCACTGTAATTAACTGATAAACTGTCTACCAACATAAAGTTTGGTTTACCGGTATTAAGCATTAAGGTTGGTTAAGTTCTTTTTGGTTTGAGTTTATTTGACAACTGATTCACCCCCCACCCCCTCTTAGTTGTCTTCGAGACCTAACATCACCTTCCTCATAACTGGAGAAACCAAGTCCAGTGGTATTCTTTACCGGTTTTGCTGATTCAAGCTTTTGCTCTAGCTTAACAGTACTCTGATTGAATTTGGCAAGTATTTCCTTTGACTCAGAGAGTTCCTTGGAAATAGCAGCATTGGATTCCTTCAAGGTTGCATTCTCAGAAATAGCCATGTTTAGTTCACCTTCCATTTCTTCTTTGTCCACTTTACTCTCTTAGAGATGAGCCATAAGGGCACTGATTTCTTGCTTTAGCTTGGAGATCTCAAGAACTTTGTCTTTTACCAGATCTTCATCTTTCCTTTGGTTCTCAAGCTCTTGATACATTCTGATAGTCAGTCCTTCCAATCCCCTTCTCAGGTTGGCATTACATTCATTTAGTTTTTCAACTTCTTCAACTAGGGCATCCATGTCTGCTTTATCAGAAGAACTTTTTTTAGTAAGCTCCATTATTTTCTTAGCATGCTCTCTTCTTTTTGCCAGAGAGGCTTTATACTTGACTTTGAGTTCATCAAAGTCTTTCTGAGTTTGAGTGAGACAATAAGTACACTCACAATGTATTCCCCCATATCTCCTTCCAAGTGGTTGAACTTCTAGAAAGGCTAGCTATGATACCAATTGATGAATACTAAGAGGGGGGGTTGAATTAGTATACCAAAAATAACTAAACTCAAACACTTAAACAATTTAGTAGATAACCGATATGACAGATTTAAAAATAAACCGTTTAAGATAAATACAAACCAAATAGAAAACAAAGCATTCAACCACAAGAGAACAATCACCATAACACAAGAAGTTTTAACGTGGAAACCCAAATGGGAAAAACCACGGTGAGCAGAAACTCACAAGTGACTATCTGTAGAATAGAAACCAGACCGGTTAAGGTCATACAATGTTCTTCACCAGAACATATCCTATTAGGAATCTAGATCTCTGTTAACAGATAAGTCCTATTAAAGACTACCTTGTGAGACAATTTCAGATTCACACTTGTGAACCACCTTGTTAGAGGATTTACAAAGGCTTTGCTAGGCCTACCTAGTTAAGGGTTTCAGACTTGTCGAAGATGTGAGTAATCAACAAGTGAGTGATCTAGATAATAGCATAGTATGCTTGGTTAGATCCTTCATAGCTCATTGTTAATGCAGTTCAACATTACTTTAGTCTTCAATATCTCCACACTCCTACTCTAGACACAGACCTAATCTTCTCTTCTATGATTGCATAGACAAAACCCTCATCAACTCTTTAAAACCCTAGACATGATGTCCTTATAAAGGAGTCTGATTTCATGTCGGTCCAATAAGATTACATTACAAGTTCCTAGGTTCAATGCATCTAGACACATTTGGTAACATGACACAAAATCACTGCCAAAGTGTCAATGGATGATAACTCATCAAAGAAATACTAGTTGGTAACTCATCATAGAGTAATACCGGTTCGTACAATTTACTGATAACCGGTTGTAAAAAATGAAGACTATAAAAATGTTAACTACCTCTTTGTTCCTTTGTACCACTTGAGATTCTTGAACCATTTGAGGTCTTCATACTGCTTGAGGTCTTCAGTCAAATTGTGACCAGTAAGCACCTTCTACAAAACACAAATAGTCTAAAGACTATAATTCACAATACCAGTTAGAACAATTACCGGTTGAGCATAACTCATACATAAAGAAAGTGATCACAAAGCAAGTGTGTGTCCATCAATGACAATCACAACATCATCATGTTGGCATTTGGCATTATACCAGACAAGGAGAGATTGTTGGCATTTCTATAAGGATATTGAGAAGGTTGTTGATGATTATGGATATAACTGATCAAGGATATTTACTGTCTTAATATTATTATTTTGTCATTGATGTCAAGAAATTAATTTTCTAATTCAGTATGATGTTGCCATATCTTGAGAAGTATGATTTGATGAGTATAAAGATGTCGGTAAAAGACACAGAAAGAATATGATGAATAAGGGGAGAAATAAGTTATTCAATGAGAAATTATTACCGAGTTAGACAATGATGAGATCATGATGATTAGATTGTTTTGATATCCTACATATGTTATTCATTGAAAGGTTAATACTATACTATGTTACTGAGCAAAGACCCTAGTCGGTAAAACCTAAGGTTATCGCGATTGATTAATGAAGGCAGAATGTCTACCGAGTGAAGTTTAATATTCACGGAGTTGCAACCAAGTAATAATAGAATGCATTGAATGATTAAAAGCATTATTTAATGAAGGAAGCTGATGAGCTCGCTATGATTAAATGATTGGTATGTCGAGAATGAAGTTTGTTAAATAATCTATGGAAAAGGAAAATCAGCAAGAAGATCTACAGCTTAGATTGAACCGCAATACCCTAGCACAAATTCCAAGAAATGTATGCAAGTTCCAAGGTGAGGTAAAACATTTTCAGATCGAAGGATACATTGAACCTAGTCAAAGTTTGAAGATCTGATGGCTATGATTGATCATGGGAAATGTGATCAAGGAGATTAAGCAGTTAGCTATTGTTTATAAATAGGGAACTGTTGATAAACAATGTATGTGGGCAAGTGTATGCACAGGGATGCTACATAGTAATTACGAAGCACAGAAGCTTGAAGACCTATTTTGAATAACAGAGTATAGAGCCTAGCAGATGGACAAGATTAGTTCTATGTCTATATTGTATTGAGCAAGTAAGAATCTGCTTTAGCATTTTAGATGTGAAGTTGCAGATAGATTTTTATTACTGTTATTTTGTGAAGTAACAGAAAATCTCTTAACTGAGTGGACTTAACAGTCTTATTTGTTAAACCCTCTAGCAAGGTGACATTCTGATTGAGTGTTTGAAATCCTTTAACAAGGTCACTTCTAACAAGGTGAAGATCCTAACAGATCTGAGGGAAATCCCTTAATCGAGTCACATCTAGCAATGTGTTTGTAATCTTTAACAGGATTTGCTTTTAACCGAGCATACTCTAGAAGAGTATATTTCATAGTGGGTCTGAAATCCCACAATGGTTTTTCCCTATTTGGGTTTCCACGTTAAATCTGGTGTTATGAGCATTATGATGTTTATATACTTTTGAGTTTGCATGTTTAGGAGTTTTGGTTATATTACTAAAGTATATGTTACCAAGGTTGAATATGTTGTTTTTATGGAAGATTAAGTTTGTATGATTCACCCCCCCCCCTCTCATCTTATTAGCTTGGCATCTGTACTTATCTTTAAGTATCAAAACTATCAATTGGTATCAGAGCTTTGGACTTCAGAAGAAAAAGTTTAAAGGTACTTGAGGAAAAGATCCAAAGATGTATAAGAGGGATGCACCGAAGCTGAACAAGTCAAGTTTCTCTACATGGCAGAAAAGGATGAAGCTACACCTATCAGGAGTTGGAGAATATGTTGTATATTATCTAGAGAATAATTTCATCACACGGAGCAACTACCCATTGACAATGGAAGAGATAAAGGCAAAGTAAGAACATATCCAAGCAATGATTGAAATAACATCTGCATTGACAGATTCAGAGTTTAATGATCTAGAAGGCTGTAATGATGCAAAGGCAATGTGGGACAAGCTCATATCTGTGTATGGAGGAGATGAACATGTTCAAAGAGAAAAAGTGGATAGTCTAAGATGACAATTTGAATCTATGAGGATGAATGAAGGTGAGAACATAACCCAGTACAATACAAGACTAAAGGAGATTGTCAATCAAATCAAAGGAGCAGGTGGAACTATTAAAGAAAAGGATATAACAAGTAAGTTGTTAAGAACCCTTCTACTGGCTTATGCAATCCAAGTCTCTACAATCAATGAATTGAGGTCTGTACCTAATATGCCAATTTCTTTAGATGCTACTATTGGTAAGCTACATGCATTTGAGTTAAGTAACTTTGATAACAGTGGGTCATTGGTAAATAAAGTTGAATCTGCATTTAGTTCTTTTCATATTGGTGAATCTGATGATTACAATGATAGAATGAGTAAGTACACTAAAGGGGATCATAGTGGAGCAAGTGAAAGATTTTGCAAGAACATGGAGGAAGTACACAAATTGTATGAGGAAATCAGAAAGCAAGAAGAATTTGAAGCACTGTTAGCCAGAAGGTTACCAAGAGGCAAAGGTAAGTATAAAGGAAAACTACCTTTGAAATGTTTCAATTGTGATAAGATAGGACATATGGCTTCTAACTGTCCTAACAAAGATTCTACTGAAAAGAGAGATTACCGAGATGATAGACAGAAAGATAATCATTACAGGGGACACTGAGACATCAAAAGAAGAGATAGAAAGTCATGCTTAATAGCCGATGAGGAATCCAATGATGATAAATCAGATGAAACTGATATAGAGGAAGTAGTTTATGTGGCTATCAAAGATGGATCAGATGAAGAAAGGTATGAAGAAAAAGCCCTAATATCTCACATAAATACTAATGATTCTTGGATCATAGATAGTGGATGATCACATCACATGACAGGTGATAAACACAAGTTTGTTATGTTAGAAGACTATGATGGAGGCTATGTAAGATTTGGTAATGATGCACCATGTCCGGTAAGAGGTAAAGGATCTATAAAACTTCTTAACAATGCAAGATGCAATGATGTTTATTGTGTTGAAGGTTTGAAATACAATTTGTTGAGTGTAGCATAGCTAAATAATACAGGATACTGAATAGAATTTCAGAAAGGAATTGTCAAAGTTCATGACAAGAATGGAAAGTTAGCTGCTATTGGGACACAAACAAAAGGTAACACATTTCACCTTGACTCAACTCAAAATAAATGTTTGTATGCAAAGATAGATGATACCTGGTTATGGCATAAAAGGTTTTGTCATGTAAATTTTGATAATCTGATCAAAATAAGCAAGAAGCACCGAGTAAGAGGTCTACCGAGTCTTGAAAAACCTAAGAATGCTATGTGCCAAGGATGCCAGATAGGTAAAATGACAAGATCAAGCTTTACAAGTAAGTCCTACACCTCTAAGGGAATTTTAGATCTTGTGCACACTGATCTTTGTGGTCCTATGAAAGTTCAAAGTTATTATGGTGTTATTTGTGGATGATTACTCAAGGATGATATCAGTTATATTTTTAAAAGAAAAATCAGAAGCTTTTCAAATGTTTAAATGGTATAAGGCAAGAGTTGAAAATGAAACAGGAAGACAATTGAAATGTCTTAGATCAAATAGAGGAGGAGAGTTCACATCTGATGAGTTCAACTTATTCTGCAATGATCATGGTATAAAAAGACAAGTCTCTGCACCGAGAACTCTACAACAAATTGGAATTGTTGAGAGAAGAAATAGATCTATTGTGGATTGTGCTAGAACCCTGATGATTGAAAATAAAGTGCCACAAACATTTTTGGAGAGAAGCAATAAGCACAATAGTTTACACCCTGAACCGAGTACAACTAAAGAAAGGTACTTTGAAGACACCATATGAAATCTGGTATGACAAGAAACCTAATGTAAGTTATTTTAAAATCTTTGGAAGTAGATGCTACGTACACAAGGATGATAGAAATGGCAAGTTTGATCAGAAAAGTGAAGAAGGAACATTTCTTGGTTATTCTTCTAGAAGTAAAGCATTTAAATGTCTGATCAAATCATCTAACAAAATAGTAGAAAGTGCAAATGTGAAAATTGATGAATTTGCAAAAAGAAATGATGAAGGAAATTCCAAAGAACCAGAAGATTATGATGAATTTGTCTATGTTCAACCAACAAATCCTACCGAAAAAATTGCAGAAGGAAATGAAGAAAATATCCAGTTACCGAGTGATGAAGAAGATCATACAGAGCCTACCAAGCCTATATTAGCCAAATATGTCAGAAGACATGATGTACCAAGTCAGGTTATAGGAGATAAGGATGATCCGGTGATGACAAGGAACAAACTGAGACACAACACATGTCTGATATCTGAATTTGAACCAAGAATAGTGAAAGAGGCATTTAACAGTGAAGACTGGATAAATCCTATAATAGAAGAGATTGATCAAACCAAGAAGAATGACACATGGACACTGGTCCCAAGGCCAAAGGACAAAAATGTAATCGGTACAAAGTGGATTTTTCAGAAACAAGCTAAATGAAAAAGTAGAGGTCATTCGAAATAAAGCAAGACTAGTTTGCAAAGGTTATTCCCAAGAAGAAGGAATTGATTATGGTGAGACTTTTGCACCTGTGGCCAGACTAGAAGGAGTAAGAACATTGTTGGCATATGCTACTTACAAGAATTTCAAGGTATATCAGATGGATGTCAAATCTGCATTTCTGAATGGTATATTAGAAGAAGAAGTTTTTATTGAACAACCTGAAGGATTTGTTGAAGACAAGAATAAAGATCATGTATGTAAATTGAACAAAGCTTTATATGGTCTGAAACAAGCACCTAGAGAATGGTATGAAAGATTGCACTCTTATTTAATCAAGATTGGTTTTATAAGAACAAGTGAAAACAACAATATTTACATGAAGAATGATGAAAATAGAATACTGATCTTAGCCATATTTGTTGATGATATTATATTTTGTGGAAATGACTCTCTATGCAAGAACTTTGGAAATGAAATGAGCAAAGAATTTGAGATGTCATTAATCGATGAGATAAAGTATTTTATAGGTTTACAGATATTGCAAATGAAAAATGAGATTTTCATTACTCAATCCAAGTACATAAAGGAAATCTTGAAGCAAATTGGAATGGAGGATTCAAAACCAGTAAGTACTCCTATGACTACCAACTGTAAACTATCAAAGAATGATGAATCTGCATCTGTTGATAAGACACTTTACCGATCCATGATTGGAAAGTTGCAATATGTTGTTCACAGCAGGCCAGACATAGCACATGTAGTAGGTATAGTTGCAAGATTCTCTACAGATCCTAAGGAAACACACATGACAACAATCAAAAGAATTTTTAGATACTTGAAAGGCACTGAGGATTATGGCTTAGTATATCAGAAAAGAAATGATTTTGATTTAAAAGTTTATACTGACGCTGATTGGGCAGACAACATTGATGAAAGAAAAAGCACAAGTGGAGGAGCTTTCTTTTTAGGAGAAAGACTAGTGAGTTGGCTTAGCAAGAAACAAGGATATGTTTCACAGTCAACAGCAGAAACTGAATACGTTGCTACAGCACTAAATTGTACCAACATAGCATGGATCAAACAACTATTGCAAGGTATAAATGAGAAAGTTACCGAGCTAGTAACTATATTCTGTGACAATACTAGTGCCATTAACATTTCAAAGAATCCTGTTATGCACTCTAAGATAAAGCACATCTCTATCAAATAATATTATCTTAGAGAAGAAGCTCAAGAGAAGAAAGTGGTGTTGGAGTATGTTAGCACAAAGGAACAAATAGCAGATATCTTCACCAAGCCACTACCAAGGGACACTTTTGAGTATCTCAGAAGTAAGTTAGGGATCCTACCCCTATCTTCTACTCACTGACCGAGTTCGGTGAAAGCATCAATTCGATGACTCTACAGAATATATTTTAGGAGTTAATGTTGATTTACACACTTTAGGAGGTTTTCTCAAGGTGTGCAGGAAACAATACAGGGAACAAGAATTGAAGACAAAATGCTCTGACCAAGACTAAGTTGACACATAACAGTAGGAAATCACTTCATATAGGAAGAAATTATGTTTTAGTTCTTTACTTTTTGGCATTGTTGTCAAAGGGGGAGAAGACTAGAGAAGACTGGAGAAAAGAAGAAAAGAAAAACTAAGAAAAGAGGAGAAGTCTAATGTATGGGGGAGAATTCTGATGACAGAAGGAGATCATTTCAGGTCAAATCAATTGGTTTTTCCATCAATGCCAAAGGGGGAGATTGTTGACATTTGGCATTATACCAAACAAGGAGAGATTGTTAGCATTTCTATAAGGATATTGAGAAGGTTGTTGATGATTATGGATATAACTGATCAAGGATATTTACTGTCTTAATATTATTATTTTTTCATTGATGTCAAGAAATTGATTTTCTAATTTAGTATGATGTTGCCATATCTTGAGAAGTATGATTTGATGAGTATAAAGATGTTGGTAAAAGACACAGAAAGAATATGATGAATAAGGGGAGAAATAAGTTATTCAATGGGCAATAATTACCGAGTTAGACAATGATGAGATCATGATGATCAGATTGTTTTGATATCCTACATATGTTATTGATTGAAAGGCTAATACTATACTATGTTACCGAGCAAAGAACCTAGTTGGTAAACCCTAAGGAACCTAGTCGGTAAAACCTAAGGTTATCGCTATCGGTTAATGAAGGTAGAATGTCTACCGAGTGAAGTTTAGTATTCACTGAGTTGCAACCAAGTAATAACAAAATGCATTGAATGATTAAAAGAATTATTTAATGAAGGAAGCTGGTGAGCTGGCTATGATTAAATGATTGATATGTTGTGAATGAAGTCTGTTAAATAATCTATGGCAAAGGAAAATCGGCAGGAAGATCTATAGCTTAGATTGAACTACAATACCCTAGCACAAGTTCCAAGGCAGGGTAAAACATTTTTAGATCGAAGGATACATTGAACCTAGTCAAAGTTTGAAGATCTGATGGCTATGATTGATCATGGGAAATGTGATCAAGGAGATTCAGCGGTTAGCTATTGTTTATAAATAGGGAACTATTAATAAACAATGTATGTGGGCAAGTGTATGCACAAGGATGCTACATAGTAATTACCGAGCACAGAAGCTTGAAGACTTGTTTTGAATAACAGAGTATAGAGCCCAACAGATGGACAAGATTAGTTCTATGTCTATATTGTATTGAGCAAATAAGAATCTGCTTTAGCATTTTAGATGTGAAGTTGCAGATAGATTTTTTTTACTGTTATTTTGTGAAGTAATAGAAAATCTCTTAACTGAGTGGACTTAACAGTCTTATTTATAAAACCCTCTAGCAAGGTGACATTCTAATTGAGTGTTTGAAATCCTTTAACAAGGTGAAGATCCTAACATATCTGAGGGAAATCCCTTAACTGGGTCACATCTAGCAATGTGTTTGTAATCTTTAACAGGATTTTCTTTTAACCAAGCATACTCTAGAAGAGTATATTTCTTAGTGGGTCCGAAATCCCACAGTGGTTTTTCCCTATTTGGGTTTCCACATTAAATCTGGTGTTATGAGTTTGCATGTTTAGCAGTTTTGGTTATATTACTGAAGTATATGTTACCGAGGTTGAATCTGTTGTTTTTATGGAAGATTAAGTTTGTATGATTCACCCCCCCCCCCTCTCATCTTATTAGCTTGGCATCTGTACTTATCTTTAAGTATCAGAACTATCACATCAAAATGCCAACACATGTAATCTATGACAATTGATTCAACCCCCACCCCCCCCCTCTCAGTTGTCTTTCGGTTATCTGAACTGTCTAACAACTACTCACTAGCAACATCGTAATAACACATCCATAACATAAAATCATTAACTTCTATTGTGATAATTACATTCTTACTCAAATGAATTACTATCCTTCTATCATGAGATTATATACTATCAATGCCTATCAACATAACCCTGTCAACTATCTAAGTTCATTTTGGAGCACCGTATCAAATGTACCTAATTCCCATAATATTCTATCATTTATCTATCACATCTTGAAACTACATCTATCCTTCTCCTACAAATAGGACTACATTATTTAATTAAAGATAATGATTACACATTTCATCAAGATTATAGCATATGCAAGATTATTACAACAAATACTAATATTCTCTAGCCAGAAGGAACCATGCACCTCTCGCTAACTGATAAGTCATGTTCTTTGAAATTATAAGTAGGTTCCATAGGTTGGACCTTGAAAAGCCATTTTTATTTTTATTTTTATTTTGGGAAACTATTCAGTTCTTAGAGCGGTCATTTTCAAACACCATGACTTATTAATTTAGGTGTCTCCTACCACATGACTCCTCACAAGGAGTGATTTTCCTCTTACAAAGAATATGATGGCAAAGATGTTTTCCTTGATTAAAACAATACAAAGAAATTTGTTGTTAAAGGAAAGGCATTAAAATTATGTTTTATTGATGAAAGGGTAAAAAACTATTGATAATATTTTGCATATTCTAGGAGTTGTGAGAAATCCTCTTTGTCTATCCAAGTTGAATGATTATGGAGTGCATGTGACATTTGATAAGTCTAGTTGTAGGTTGGTAAGAGGGAGTTTAATGGCAAGCAAAGGATATCAAAAGGGACTTTGTTTAGGCTCAATGCCTCTACTATTTGTAACTCTACCAATGTAACTAGTAATGAAAATGCATGTATGATGTGGCACCAAAGATTGAGTCACATTAGTGAAAAAGGTCTTAGGACCATTCTCAATAAAAAGTTGGTTGATAGTCCTTCTAATTATTTTTTTGGCAAAAATGATTTTTGTGAGCATTGTGTGTTTGGTAAAAAAAATAGATCATAATTTCCTAAAGGAATCTATAAGGCAAAGATATCTTTAGAAATTATTCATTCAAATGCATGTTATCTAGTGGATGTTTTTTTCTTTCTTTTTGTAATTCTTTGCATGATATTATGTTTCCTTCATTAATGATGTTTTGAGATACACTTGGATTTATTTTATGCATTCTAAATATGAACTTTTCACTAAATTTAAGGAATTTAAGGCCTTAGTAGAAAAGAAATAAGATTATAAGATAAAATTGTTGAGGACTGACAATGGGGGTGAATATTGTTCCAAGGAATTTATTGAGTTTTGTAAGCATGCAGGAATTGTTTGAAAGACATTTTCTCCTTACATTCCCCAACAAAATGGGGTAGCAGAAATAATGAACCAAACCATAATGGAAAGAGATAGGAGCATGTTGAGTGGTGCTAAGCTTAATAGATTGTTTTGGGTAGAAGTCGTTGGTACTACTTGTTATTTGATTAATAGATCTCCCTATTCGACTCTTGTTGACTGCTGGTTAACAAATTTGTCTTTTGAAAATAATCATAAAACTGACTCACTATGCTCAAAGGAAGGACAAACTAGAAACGAACAGTTGGTGGAATCACTAATTAAATTAGCAATTTTCCTCTAAATTTTAGAGGTACAATTGCCTCATAAGATGTAATTTGATTTATGTAAATTGAGTATGCTTTTTACCAGAAAGTAGGAAAGGAAGAGATTTTTAACCAAGAAACTCTTTTAGAAAAAGGAAAGGTTTATAATGATCATTCAAATAAATAGAATACAAAGATTCTATCTTTTTGAGATTTATAGGATAAAGTATTACTATTCCATTTATCCAAAGCTAAATTTTATAGTCATGTACACATGCAAATCCTAATTTTATCTATTAGATTATAAGAATGAAAATCTGGATGCATAATGCTTCAACATAAGAACAACACAATTCGCTAACCATAACTCAAAGTTTATCATTCATGATATTTCATTTATATTTTCATTAAGTATGCATTCAAATAAACTGTTTTGAAGTCCTTTAAGCTAAAAAACAAAACAAAAAATATTTATAGTCTATGCATACTATCTAACATAAATAGACCATAATTTGTAACCGTTTCTTTAAAATAATGGTGTTTGAAAATGATCACTCTAAGAACCGAATAGTTACCCAAAATAAAAATAAAAATGGCTTTTCAGGGCCCAACCTATGGCACCTAGTTATAATTCCAAAGAACTTGACTTACTTGTTAGCGAGAGGCATAGGGTTCCTTCTGGCTAGGATTTTGAGCTAGAGTTAGGCATCATGCAATTTGGCCTTTTCCTCCTCATCTTCCAACACAAAAATAATCCTCATGTATTCTTCATAGCTATTTTTGCATTTCCAAGCTAAGGAAGTCAATTTAGAAAGGATATCTTGTTATGTCCCTTTTTCAAAACAAATTCCAAAAATAGTAAGCCCAACCATCCCAAAATAGTAAATAAGGATCATATGATAATTTGGGAAATATTACTAATTTAATATTTATTTGTTGTTTCAAATTCATATTTCTTAGAACAACCAACATTAAATTAGTAACTTCTTGTTTTGGGCTTTGATTTTAGAAGCAACTTGTTGGCTTTGGAAAGTTGGCTAGTAGTGCATGTTTTTGAAACGTTTCCTCGGCATCTTTGGGAAATTTGGCAACTAATGTCTTTCTAATGGATTCTTTTTTTTCAATAAAAGTGGATTATTCCACTAAAGTTTTTTATTAATATTTTTTTTCTATTTTTTACATAGGATTCAAAGAGCATACCAAAGGAAAGAACCCTGGGAAGAAAACCTCTGGTCACAGCTCATAAAATAAACCTATAGTATCTAATAGATCAATTTATACAGCCCGTGCAAAACCACATACAAAATGCGGTCACAACACATATAATATCAGTTTTACATAGAGCCCATATAATTTTCAAATGTAGACTCCACAGTTGCTTTCAATGGAAGAAGACAAAATTTTCCAAAGCCCTGTGCCAAATCCCATGAGCCAAAAACCTTCCCACCAAAAAATAAAGTATCAAAAAACCTTTGGAAAAACACTATTGTATCAAATACCATGAGGTTGAACTCTCCTCTAGACAATGAACATGAATACTTGAAATGAAAGGGGAAAGCGGGAATAATTATCATCATAAAATTTTACATCAACATTACTCAAGAAAATCACATAACTATTGTTGCAAACCTTCCCATACCCCAGAAGGAATTTCATCAAAATCCACCTCTCGCTGTTTAGCATTGCTATCAATGGCTAAATTTGCCAAATAATCTGCAATCTTATTAACTTCTCTGTAACAATGGGATAACAAGAAAGATTCAAACAGTTCTAATTTTTGTAAAATTAGATCAAGTATATATTGCAAATTCCAACAATTTGATTTCTTTTTCATAGCACATTGAATAATCACCATAGAATCACCTTCAATTATTAAGTCCTTAATTCCCAAAGAGATTGTCATATCCAATCCAAAAGACAAAGCATGAAATTCCACATAATTGTTAGTTTTAAAACCAATAGCATGACACTTAGCTCGAATAAAATTTGCATTGTGATCATAAATTACCATGCCTACCCCAGCCGGCCCAGGGTTACCACAAGAGGCCCCATCAAAATTCAGTTTAAAGTGCCCTTGTGGAGGAGGTTTCCATCTAGAAACGTATCTCTTACCTATTGCATCATTCTTTTTTATTATTAAACCATGAGAGGGTAAAACCGACAACATCTTCCAAGCTCTAGTAACTCTACTATCCCAGTGCGAAAAAAGAAGATTGTCCAAATTCTTAAAAATAAATGACAAAGCAACCTCAAAGATTGAAGACTCAATTTTTAATAGAACCTCAGACACATGAGAACTTGTTTTTTTAAATATCATATTGTTTTTCTCTAGCCAAATATTCCAAATCACAATAGATGGAGATATGATCCAAAGGCATGCATAAAAAGATGAGGCAAACAGAAAGGGCCAAGATCTAAAATGGGAAATGAGATCCTTACCAATAACAAAGGATATATTTAACTTCTCAAACAACCACTGCCAACATTCATAAGCATAATCACAATGTAGGAACAAGTGTGAAGAAGATTCCAAATTTTTGTTACAAAGGACACAAGGGAAAACAACAGTAATACCAACCCTATCAAGTCTCATACCTGTAAGGACTCTGTCCTGAAATACCAACCAAGAAAAGGCTCCATCTTTAGGAAGACAAGTTGAATGCTAAAACAACTTTTAAGGCCAGGATGATAAATCTTTAGCAACCATAAGAGAGTTGTAACCATCTTTAATAGTGTACTTACCAGAAATATTCTTTGTCCAAATAAGTTCATCCTCAAAATAAAAAATAAATACAATTCTATCCCCCAAAATCTTCTCAAAATCTAATTTCATACTTCGATCAACATCTAAGAAATCAATTGACTTCCATCTAGCTAGCTTAAGGGGTCCACTAGTCACAATTTCAAAATAATTTGCTACAAAAACACCCCAAAGGGAGGAAAGTATAGTGATCAGAGGATACCAATCCCTAATATTCACTAGAGGTGTGTGTCCTTTCCATACTTCATCCCAAAATCTGACCTTTCTACCATTGTGAACAATCCATGAGAGATGAGGCAAAATAACTAATCTACATTTACAAAGGAAATTCCAAATAGCAGAACCCAAAGGCAAATTTGAGACTTTAAAAATATACTCTCTCGGTCCATTATTTAAATATTTGGCAAACATAATTGGTGCCCATAAGGAGCTAGGCTTGTCATATAATTTCCAAACCAACTTAGCACCTAAGGCTAAATTTTGATTCTCTAGACTCCGAATTCCTGTTCCCCCAAGTTCCTTGGGCAAACATACCTTATCCCATGCAACTAAAGGGAATTTTTTCTTGCCATCTTTATTATTGTTCCAAAGAAAATCTCTAAGAGTATCATGTAAACTAACAATAACTACTTTTGGAGACTTCAAAATAGACTTGATGAGAACAATTTTACTTGCCAAAGTTAACCATCTATGGTTCCATGAGAGAACTCTTTTAGAAATGACCGAAATAATCTTATCCCAAAAACCAATCTTATCCTATTTAATAAAGAAAGGAATCCCAAGGTAAGTACATGGAAGATTTCCAATCTCAAATCCCCAAAAGGATTGCAACCTATGCTAAACCAGTTGTGATGTATTAAGGAAGAAAATCTTTGATTTATCACCATTCACTTTCTGACCAGAAAATGATGCATAATTTTGTATTATTCCTTTAATCACATTTGCCTAAACTAACGAAGCATGTCCAAATAATAGAGTATTGTCTACAAAGAGACAACAAGAAATACTTTTGGGAATATTCTGAATCCTTATACCTTTCCAAAGCCCCCCCACTTTAGCAGCCCTAATAACCCAGCTAAAGGTTTCAGCTAGGAGAATAAACAAAAAGGGAGAAAGGGGATCTCCCTGTCTCAAACCCCTGGAGGAAGCGAAAAAACCAAAAGGAGAACCATTAATTAAAACTGAGAATTTTGCAGAAGAAATACATGCATGAATCCATTTGACCCAGGCTTTGGAAAAACCTAACTTCTAAAGAACAACACATAAATCCCCCCACTCTACTCTATCATAAGCCTTCATCATGTCTAGTTTAAGTATCATGGTTGGGTTTCTTTGGGTGGAAATAGAATGCAGCACCTCATGTGCTACAATTGCACCCTCTATCATCTCCCTTCCAGGAACAAAACCACCTTTCTCCAATGAAATGATCCTAGGTAGAATTTTTGCCAACCTAAGGGAAATTGCCTTTGTAAATATCTTATACAAAGTGTTACATAAAGAAATGGGGTGGAAGTCAGCAAAAGTCTTAGTATCCTCTTTTTTAGGAATAATTACAATCATTATAATATTAAGTTCTTTTAAAACAGACCTATTTCTCCTAGCTTCCTCAAGAGCCAATAAAACATCATTGCCCACAAAATCCCAAAATTTCTAAAAAAAATAAAGGAGTAAAACCATCTGGTCCCAGAGCTTTATTCATATTCATGGCAAAGACATCACTCTTAACTTCTTCTACATAAAAGGGAGACATCAACATCTTATTGTCTTCCAAAGATACTAAAGGAGGAATACTAGATACAATATCATTGTTGAGATTTCCATTTTCCGAAGATAATAATGACTTAAAAAACCTAACTGCCTCTGAAGCAATATCCTCTGGCTCTATCAATAAATTCCCATTCTGACACTGAATACAAGATATCCTATTCTTACATCTTTTAATCTTAGTTGAAGAATGAAAAAAAATTGTTTTCCTGTCACCATGTGAAAGCCATAACTCTCTAGATTTTTGTCTCCAATAGATTTCCTCTCTAGCTAACACCTCCTCAAGTTGTAATTTTAGTGATTTCAATTCATCAAAAACTTGTGGCACCATACCATGTTGAAGCACATGAGTATTAAGACACTCAATCATATCTTGAATCCTTTTTTTCTCCTGAAAAATGTTCTTAAAATGTGAGATATTTCATTCCCTAATATTCAATTTCAAATAACTTAACTTCTTAGAAATCTGAAACATACAAGACCCAAAATAGAAAGGAGTAGAATTCCACTATTTCATAAGTAGAGGTAAAAAGGAAGAATCCCTAAACCACATGGGCTCAAATTTAAATGGAGAATTAAAAGAAACCCTATCCTCAATAACTGAAAGGGAAATTGGAAAATGATCAGAACTCGAGACCGGTAGAATAGAAGAAAAGAATTCAAAATCTGAATCAATCTAATTCTCAGATAACAAAAATGATCTAATCTCTTAGTAATCTGAGAAAAATCCCTTCTCATGTTTGTCCATGTGAAAACCCCATTCTTAGACTTACAATAAAAAAGGCTCATATTAGAAATGAAATCCCCAAAGTCATCCATAATATTTTTATTAGGGAAAACACCTCCTCTTTTCTCATCTAAATTAGTGATAGCATTAAAATCACCCCCGAAGATAATAAAGGAACCATGTCTTAAGGGAGAAGAAATCCTCTTTAATTCACCCCATAACTTACTCTTCCCTTGAATTCCTGACGGAGCATAAATGTTAAAAAGCCAGAATTTAACCTTCGAAATCTTGCTTATAACTAAAGTCAATATCCAATTTGTAGAAGATGCCACTAACTATACCTCAATATTATAATTATTCCAAAGTAGTTCCAAACCTCCTGAAGCACCACAAGAAGGAGAAGAAAGAAAATTGCACCTTCTCCAAGATGAAAAAACCAAATCAGTAGACTCCTTTAACAACTTTGTTTCTTGCAACATAAAATATCACACTTAATTAAGTCCATCTAGGACTTAATTAAGTGTCTCTTGTTAGGGGTATTTAAGCCCCTAACATTCCAAGAAATAATTCTCATTGTCCTTGAGGGGAGGCCAAAGCTCCCCTCTTCCCATTAATTGAAGAATTTTTGCTTTCCCCAAAGCAACCTTGCAAATTATGTTTCACAACCCTTGACCTTGTCACAGGAGGACTAGTCACAGATCTTTTACTCCTCTTTCTTTTTACACTTACAGGAGTTAGGCATGTTTTCTTAGGAATACCAAGAGAGACTGAACACCTCCCTTGCCCACTAGCAGAAGAAAGGGACAAAGTCTTTTGAATTCTAGCATCAATTTCCATTTGAGTCTTAAGATTATTTGGAGGCCTACCTCTCCTAGGAGAAACCACTTATGGTGAAAAAACCAGAGTTGTTTGGACAATTGGTAAACTCTTACATGACTTTAGAGAAGCCATGATAATTGGATTATCTTCAAAACCTAACTCTGTTGCAGCCAAAACTGCAAAAGGATTAGCAGATTCAGAAATTGGAAGGGTCAAGTTTATACCCCCCAAATCATTCTCAATTGAACAAACAACTCTATCTGTAATACCCTCATCCATCTGATGTGCATGATTATTAAAAATAGCATTTACTTGCTGAACTAGATTCTCATCTAGCATAATAATAGGGACAACCTCTGATGGATTACTATTCCCTAAGGAAGATTCATTAGCCATATTAATTTCAACATTCAGAGGGGAATTATTAGACACCAAATTCTTAATTTCCTAAACTAAAGAAGCATCACTAGGAAAACCTATGGCGGGTACCTGTTTAATAGTTTCCATATTAACCACTGCATTTTTATCTAAATTCACATTCTTTGAAGCATCCAAAACCTCCTTATGAGTGGATGAAGACAAATTGTCATTCTTACCTTTATGTGATTATTTGGAATCTTAGGGCAATCTATTGTCAATGAATGATCTACTCCATTTATCGGGGGATTACCATCCATCACTATACCCCCATTATTAGAAAATGTCTTTAGAAAAGACAAAAGTGAGACCGAACCCGAAGTGTGATCATTTGGTTTCCTAGAACTATGACACAATGGATTATTTTCAAGATTAATGTGACCTGTTTCTACCAATTTATGTGAAGAGACATTGCCACATCCTTCAATCGAAGGTTCTGTCAACAAACTATCTTTATTAAGGGATTTAGGGACAGAGCCAACAACCTACTAGTTTTTCTTAAAATCCATAAGTAACAGAGCATCCAAAAGTAAAGGAGACTGAAGAAGTTTTGTATCTAATTTCTCAATTGATTGGCACCAAATACCATCATGAGACTTGATATTACAAGTATGGGGGCAAACATTGTTAGGGTTAATAAGAACACAAATTTTTACTAGAACCTCCCCCTCCACAAAGTCTGTTTTAGATGTTAAAAAAGTTCCAATAGTATTTCCAATTTGCTCAAGAACATCCAGATCCATAAATTCAAAAGGAATTTTTGGTAAACCAAACCCAAAAGGAATAAGTTTCGAACTAGACCAAGCAGGAACAAAAAATGGTTTCCAAGCCGCAACTGAAATTAAATGTTTTCCAAACCAATGATGTGAAGTTCTTAATACCTCATCTCTGAAAGAAGGAGAATCAAAGACAATAATAAAAGCATTCGTAGACAATAATTGAAAATAATGCATATCCCCCCATATTTTCTACAATTTATGATAAATCTTTAACAAACTAATTTGATCACCCCAAATTTCCCCAGAAATAGCATTTGAATGCAAACAGTTCGCTTTATCATCGACATAGGAACCCAAAATATCAATACAAGGGATAGGAGCCCAAACCTATGATGAAGAAACCCCTGACAGAATAGGATCAATAGGTATCTTACTTACCTTTTCTGAACTAGCTTCCTTGAGGTTCACATTTACTTTATTTCCCACCTACTATGAAGAAACAAAAACCCTAGATGCAGTCTCCTTATTTGCCAAGCCAACAACCCTAGCAAATGTTCGCTGATTTCCCTGATCCAAAGACCATTTCCCCGAAAAGCCCTTCAATTGCTTCTTAGAATTTCCTTGATTTGCACCATTATTAAAATGCCCTCGAGTGAATCTCCTTCCATTGTTATTTTGCCTTCATGCCATGCCGCGTCTGTTCCAAAAGAAGCCTTGAAAGTATTTTGAAACTGGCCGAAAAACCTTGTTATTTCTACTCCGGTTTACCTGTATCGCCATGTCCTTCCATCTGTCATTCATGTAGACCCACTGCAGAACATGAGGCGGGTCTTCCCAACCCACATCCACCCATGAACCCAAATGCCTTCTATCGGCCATGAATTTGAACACTGTTTTTCTTTTTTAAAAAGCTGTGGAGCCTCGTCAATTTTATTCTAAGATATCTTCATAGCTTTTACAGCTAATATCTCTCAAAATTTGATAGTTTTCTTCTATATTTTGGGTTTTGTTCTTTAATCACAGATAGACATAGCGTCTGTGCTTCATGAAACCATCGAATACATAAAATTTTGAACAGGTTCTGAGCATGTCGTACCTCAAAGGATTCACCTCCTACCAAACTCAAATAATATTTCTTTCAAACCCTAATGATTGCCCCTGTTTTCATTTATTGAAATTTGAAACCCTAAATATTTGTTAGAAGTTGTTGCAGGAAGGAAACGCAGGAGATTCAGAATTCCACTACAGCAGAAAAGATGATTCGACTTCCATCCACTTTGTTCTTTTCCATGTCCGGAAAATTATCATCTAACCCCTAGATCAAAAAAATAAAAATGGCTCTGCCAATTCGCACAACTTTGCAGAATCTAGGGCACCACAAAGTTGGATCACAAAAGGAAAACCAACAAAAGTAAATCCCCATGCTCTGATCCATGACCAAGCCATAAGGAAATCATCGCCATAGATGTCACCAGCAGGTTTCAAAACTGTTTAGGTGCCAAGCCCTATCTGTCAAATATTCACTCCGTTGAACTCCTTGGAATAGCCTGGCAGACGGTTCTATTATTATCTATTATAGTTGATTATATTGCAGTTTCCATAAATTCAACAGTCTGCATGGTAGCCAATGCCATTGCCATAATAGCCAATGTCGAAACACTTGTATTCGCCAATACAATCTCCTTCGTAGAATCGGTGATTTACTTCAAGCATGATCTTTGTAGTAGTTGCAAGTAGCCATCATAACTAGAATTCATGTTTGAATCACATTGGCTCACTCTTTATTCCAAATATCTTTGTTAAAATTTATGAGTCCAAAGTTAGATCCTTTCTAATGGATTCTTATTTAAGTTGCCAAAAATGATTATTTCCATTTCATGCAAGTTTCCTCCATTTCAAGTGGTGGTTTTAAGGGGCCAAAATTAATTTTTGAAAGTGGTTTCATATATGCATGGATTTGACTCCATTTAGAATCATTCATGTTGTAGTTTTTATCAAAGCTTATGCTTGTTTCTTGTGTGACTAATGAACTAGTGGAGAAGGAGACTATAGAATAGGATGTTTGAAGGTTTCCAATGTTGGCAATTTTGAGGAATTGATTATGTGTTGCAATGATGTTTGTCATTGATGTCAACACTAGCTACTTTGGTTGTTTACCGATATCCTTTTGATCTCGATAGGATGATTGGTTTCTGGTTGATAAGATCATGTTGATCCGATATGCTTTGGTCTGTGTAATTGGTTTGGATTGGTTATTCATGTATTCCTAATGTGTATCACATTCAGTTGGTTCAGGATTTGATGATCTAAAAGCTATCACTTGTTCTAGTAATCTTTTTGGTTACCAGTAGGGGTTTCACTGGTAGAGCTTTATTGAAGATCTTTTGATATTATGCATAAGTGGTGTTGGTGAGGCTTCTAAAAGGTTATCTAAATGTTGATGGTTATCATGTTCGTGTTCCAGTTATTCGTGGTGTTTCATTTGGCTTATGACAACCTATTATAGGTTTGCTGGTTATTCTACTAGGTTATGGACTAGTTTATGTAACGTGTGGGTTGATGCTCCTGATGCATTACCGGTTGGATTCATTGATTGGATTATGTTGTTTTGGTCTTAGGCCAACTTGGTTTATCATTAGATTGCAGGTTTAAGTTATGAATTAATTATATTATCTTTTAGGTGGCTGACGTAATTATTTAGGTCCTAGGTTGGTATATATATGATGTAAGATCTCTTTATAGATCAAGAAGACCATGTATGGTATGGGATTAAGCGAATAATGTAATAATCATTCATGCAAAGGTTTTGGTCAATCATAGTTGGTCGAATTGGGTTTGTGGAAGAGGTTTAAGGCCTTCGGTATTGAGCTTAACCAGAACTATATTCAGGCATGGGAGATTCTATACTTGCAGTTCAATATTCATTCTAGATTGTTGTCCAATGTTTTCTGTAGTCAGTGAGACTCCTTTTATGATAAGAAGTGTGCTCTATAATATTGGCTTTCTTGCATGTTCAGGCCCCTTATTGTAATATTTGTTCATCTGATCAGTGGATAGATATTGTGAGTCTCCAATCCCATCGTGGCTTTTCCTCTTTGAGGTTTTCCACGCATAAATCTATGGTGTTATGGTGTTCATATTTGTGGTTGCATTATTGCTTATTGTTATATGCTTTTATATTTACCAGTTGTTGAGTTGTTGTATTAATAAGGTTAAATTTCTCCATTCCAGTAGAACACCGATTCACCCCCCCCCCCCCTTCTTAGTGTTTTTGGATCCCAACATCCAAGTGATATAAGGATGAGAGTCATAGGATTACTAGGTAGTATAATATGGGATTCAAATATTACCATAGAATAATCTCATTCAGAGATTATCATTGTACTTAAGGATTTGACAGTTTCAACAGTTTTAGAGTTTTCGCTTCCAGGCGAGGGTTTGAAGAGGTAGTTTGGGATTTGAGGGCTCTATTTGTCATAGATGTTTATGTAAGCTTTGTGGATGTGTATTTACTAATAATTATTTTTATTTGGTTTTTTTGTATCATAATAAACCTTTATGTGGAGTTTGGAGACTTTCCTTGCAAGTTGGGTAAAGTTCAGTGTGTGTTTGGGTTTCATTTTGCTTCCTATTTTGTGAGAAGTTGCAGTAGATGTAATTTGTTCTTAGTAGAAATTTATGACAAAAAAATGATGTATTTTCATGATGTAAATCTATTATAATAGTTATATATCAGTTTCATGAAAGTTTGCTAAAGTTTGTGGTATTTTTAGAATTTATTTCTATTTCAAGTTTGTAAAATTTCTATTGTTTGCAAATTTTAATAAAAGAGTTTCAAAAGGGTTTTTAGATCTAATAATTTTTTTCCAAGGGACATTACAGTGGTATCTTATCTAAGATCTTGCCAGCCTATAGGGCTCTAAGTTTCTAATCATGGGAAGTTTTTACAAATCTATTTTCAAGGGTTTGGAAATTGATATTTTTGTCTCCAAAATATCAGGATGGTTTGATGAGTATTTTATAAAATGTATAATTTTAAAGGAAAATCTTGCTTTTTATGACTATGTAGAGCTCTCAAAGAAAGAATTATAGAAAGAACGAGACGTTTTTAGAATTCTTGAGGAGTACCTTTCAGAGGGAAAATTGAAGTATCATTTGAAGATTACTTCACGAGCAAAATAAAGAAGAAGGTTAACTTCGATAAAGCTACAAATACCAAAAGTTAGGAAGAATGGATGAAGGTAGAGATTCAAGATTCATTTGAGTCAAACAAGTAGAAAGATAAAAAAAATTGTATCCAACAAATAGAAGGTAAAAATGTCTTTGTTGAAAATAAAACTTCTGAAAAATAATTTGTTTTAGTCTAATATTGATGAAGATAAAGACGAGGAATTAGTCTAATATTTATGAAGATAAAGACAAGGAAATTAGTTTTCAATAAAATATTGAAAAAGAATTTAAATCAGATCCAATAGTGGAAAAAGAATTTGCATTGGATATCTCTCATAAATATTCCTCAATGAATTTATTAGTTTTCCCTACAAAGCTAATACATGAGGATAATATTTGTAGCAAGGAAATTAATGATGAATCACCTTTTTACTTTGAAGATGTATGTTTTAAATGGGATCTAGTGTTAAAGAAAGTTTTTCATGAAGCCATATTGATGTGCATGAATTCTTGAAGGATGTTGTAGATGAATCCTTTTATTTTGATAAATCTTATTTTGAACATGATAGCAATATAGTATATTTTTCAAGGAAAGACAAATCAACAATAAGTGATACATGGTGGAAAGGCAAACATTCTTCTCAATTAGAAAATATCTCACAAATAATGTTGTGGGGGCTGGGTGAATTCTAGACAAAACCAATATGCAGTTTGAAGCTAGATATGAGGAGCTCCAGATGAGGAAACATGCACTTTCCTCTATGCATTCAAAGATTGTGCTAGTGATGGGAATTCATATGGAAGAAAGTGTTGAGAACATATCACTGATATCTCTCATGGAAAAGGTAGATAATAGTGATGGTTTCAGCCCCATTGTAGCACAATGGAGTCATGATGGTGTCTCCACAACTACCAATTGCAAAAGGAATGAAATATTAGCGAGCAACCTAAGGTATGGAAAAAAGTCTTAATTTTCAGATTATTTTCCTCTTCCCATGCCAATACAAAAAAATTATCTACATGAAAGGCATGCAAAAATAAGTAATAGAGTAAGAGGCATAATTTTTAGTTTGGAAGATGTGGGCTCTTGGATTCATTTTTTAAATTTTTTTAGTAAATGGGATCAGAGTAATCTTCTAAGGATCAAATTAGAAAAAAAACATTATTGATACTATTGAGTCATTTATTTCTTGCATTTGAAAAGAGATTAAACTTATGAGGTATGGAATAGGGTGTGTTGAGCATTCTAACCACTTTGTGATGAGACAATGTTCATGGTTCATAGTGTTAGACTTATGTGAATAATGTTGTGTTGTGATTGATGTCAAACTAGTCATCCGATCTTGGACCAGACTGTGTTTTGAGGCCCAGATATTAGTCTGGACATTATGGATATTATGGATGATAATATTTTTGTTAGACAGTTTAGATAATTGAAAAACAACTGAGAGGGGGGGGGGTGAATCAGTTGTCACAGATTACCAGAAGAAATCAACAATTATACTTTAATACCGGAATATCAGTTAAACCAATTAAGCATAAACAGTAATCACAGAATAAAAGTCATTCACACAACACCAAGATTTGTACGTGGAAAACCTAGTAAAGGGAAAAACCATGGTGGGAATCCTACCCACAGTCAGATAATACTTCTACAGTAAGTATGTGAATTACAATGAAGGGGCCTGCACTTGTAGGATGACCAACAACCTAGAGCACACCACTCATCACAAAAGGATTCTCACTGACTACATACAAATATAGACTACAATCTGGAGAAGTGTTGAATTGCAAAAGATAACATCTCCTATGCCAGAGTACAACTCTGGTTAAGCTTAATATCAGAGGAATAAATTCTCTCACATAAACCCAATTTGATCTCAAATGATTGATGAACTCCTCTCCCTGAATGATATTACATTATTCACACATTACATTCCTTGACCATGACCTCTTACATTTACCATGATGATCTACAATGAGATCTTACATCAAAATATACAAACCCTCAACCATAAATAATCTGGTCGACCACCAGACAATAAGCCAATTACATAATTACAAACCATGTTGGACTTAGGCCAAACAAATAATATCCAACACATTATACATCCCAGAAATACATCAATAGGTCTTATCCACACGTTATGACAATGTCGGTCCATAACCTAGATCAACCGGGACCAAGTATAGGTCCACATGCTTCAACAATGATCTCCAAACACTGAGTCTCAAACATGGTCATCAACAACATCCTAAAAATCCATCAGAAGCTGCACTAACATCACTTATGCGATTCATCAAAGATCTCCATAAAAGGCTCTGTCAGTGAAACCCTCATCGGAACCAGAAACCAAGCTTCTACGAAAGTAGGATAGCATCTAATCACCAGACCAAAACCAACTGATCAAGTATAAGTATAAGAATTATGAACAAACCAATTCCATCACTAGATTATACCAGAGCTTGCAGGATCATGCTGGATCCAAGTCAACCAGAAATCACTCAACCAACCAGAACCAAAAGGGTGCCAGTAAAGAATCCAACTAGATAGTGTTGACATCAATGAAAAAACAACAATGCAACACATAATCAATTCCACCAAATGGCCAACAATCTCGGCCTTTGGCATTGATGGCAACACTAGATGTGAAAAAGATCTAAGTACCAATAATTGCCAAACAAGTCTCCCCCTATGGAAGACAACCAACAATTTCTCACATATAGCTTTGAATATCAATATCAGTCCCCCTTTGAGTAATATATTTAACTTTTTCACATCAATATCACTCCCCCTTTGACATCAATGCCAAAAATTTGACAAAAATATCAAAGCATAAGTATAAACCTCTGAATCTCAAAGTTGACTACTCCCCCTAAGCAGTAGCATCCCACATCAGTGCTAGAATGAAGAGTATCTTAGATAATGCATGTCGGGCTGATGCCAAACCACATCAATCAAGTCTCTGCCAGAGGGGCAGAAACCCCCAATCTATCTCTCAAGTACTCTCTACAATCTACTCTTTAGTGTTCACATAAACTAGTCTAACTTCATTTACTTCCACCTTATCCTTCAAAAAGCTATACTTGATAGATATGTGCTTTGTCTTAGATTGAAATACCAGATTCTTTGATATATCAATAGCAACAGAGTTATCATAGTGAACAACTACCAGTGTATTACAATCCACCTCTATATCCTTCAACATTTGCTTTATCCATAACACTTGTGTACAGTTAGTAGCAACAACAACATACTCAACTTCAAGAGTAGATAAAGAAGTACATGATTGTTTCTTGCTGATCCAAGAAACCAACTTCTTTCCAAGAAAGAAAGCTCCATCAGAAGTACTTTTGCGGTCATCAACATCTCCAGCCCAATCAACATCTATATATGCACATAAAGTTAACTTATCATCCTTAGGGTACCATAAGCCATATTCTAATGTACCTTGCAAGTATATAAAAATCATTTTCACTGCCATCTCATTATTTTCTTCAGGATCACTCTGAAATCTTGAAATAATACAAAGATCATTCATAATGTCAGGCCTAGTCTGAGTCAAATAAAGTAAACCTCCAATCAGAAACATATTTTCTTGTCAATTTCTCACTTGTAACCATAGGTGTACTTACTGGTTTAGAATCTCCCATACCAAATTTCTTCAATAATTCCTTAGCATATTTAGTTTGACAGATAAAAATGTCTTTGTTAGTGTGAGTAATCTGTAATCCTAAGAAAAATTTCATCTCACCAATCATAGACATCTCAAATTCTTTCTCCATATTCTTAGAAAATTCTATGCATAATTTATCTTCACCTCCAAAAATAATGTCATCAACAAATAATTCAACAATCAGTATATCATCATCAGTGATTTTATAATATAAATTACTGTCAGCACTACCCTTAGTAAAGCCAAGCTTCAAAAGATATTTATCCAACCTTGCATACCAAGCTCTAGGTGATTGTTTCAATCCATATAAAGCTTTCCTTAGCCTGCAAACCATATTAGTAACATCTGATAGTGAAAAACCATCAGGTTTCTCAATATAAAATTCCTCATCAAGATCCTCATTCAATAATGCACATTTAACATCTATCTAATAAACTTTGTAGTTTTTGTAAGCAACATAGGCAAGAAATAATCTTACAACTTCAATCCTAGCTACTGGTGCAAAGGTTGTTGAAAATCAATAACACTGAGAGGGGGGGTGAATCAATGTTATACCGGAATAGTAGATTTTAACCTTAACAAAAACATTCATACACCAACCGGTATACTGGTATAAATAGAATTGAAAGAAGTAGTGCAACTAATAAGCCAAACCCATAAATGAGAAACATAACACAGAAAAACTCAAAGAGGAAAAACCATGGTGGGATTTGTGACCCACAATATCAATTCACTGGCCATATGAAGAGATATTATAATATATGATGGGTATGTACTTGTAGGAAGGCTTACAACCTAAAACACACTACTCATCACAATAGGAGCCTCATTGACTACATAACAATCCAGACAACAATCCGGAGAAGTATGAACTACTTAATATGGCATCTCCTATGCCAGAATATAGTTCCGGTTAAAACCCTAAACTTCACTACTGGAATAACCCTTATAATGAATTCCTCACATACATAGTCTCTCAGAATGATTTCACATCATATTACATTTCTATTTCCATAACCATAACTATATTCCAAAATGATCTATTAAATCTGACCTATATACCCTATACAATTTACATGCCTTATGTTGGCTTACGAAGATATATACAATATCATATTTCTTAGGTTGGCCAAATAAAATAAATGAATAAGCATTAAAACAATTTGTTGATGCTAGATTCAAGATGTGTTGGCCTCCAATACCGATGACCTTTCCTATACCATGTCGCCCTGCATTGCAGGTAAACAAAGAAATCTTCTATCCCGTCGGTGTCGGTGTAGAGCAGAGATTACTTTAGTGGCGAATATTTGCCAATGGTGATTTTTTCACGTCGATGACCTGGGAAATGGTGAATATTTTGTACCGACTTGGGGTGGCCATTTCACCAAAACATTATCAATTTCTGTCAAATTCACAGCCCGGTCGCCATATGTTTTATGTAATTAAATGTTTCTATGCGAGGATTTCACCAACACAATATACGGTGGACACACAGTAAATTTAATTTTTTCGCCTACACTCTCCGAGATTGCCTTAATAGATGACCAAAATTTTCCTATAGGCATATGAAGATTTGTTATCCAAGAGGTACTAATTCGCCTAAGACTTTGCCGATGTGGGTCTCCATTCACCCCAACTTTCCCCAACTATATTGTATTTGCCAATTATTTGGACGACCCATAATCGCCTCAAAAATTACATAAGTCGTGTTATAGTTACACGGGATTCGCCAAATATTTGTATACCATATAAAATTCCCACGGAACTCACCATATAAGGATTGGTATAAATACATGCAAAGATTAGATCGATCTCTACACAATCTGGTGGGTTCTAGGCTCTAAATTCTGATCAAAAGCAAAGTTTCAGACCAAGGAAAATCATTGTTGTTGACTGCATTGGCAACTGCTAGTGACCTAAAGGTGAGCGATCATATTTTTGAAGTGTTATAATATTATTCCGAATTTACCTATATTTGTTTGCACTGTTGAGACTATTTTTATTTAGTGGGGACCCGTCAGTGCCAAGTGGTCAGCTGGGACATTCAGACCTCAAACATCTAGATTGTAGGTCGTAGGGACAATGAAACATATATTATACTTTATAGTCTATTATTGCTTCTTCAACAAATTGATATCTTTTAGCTAGCCTTTATTTTGTTGGAGATGTCAAATAGGAAGAAGGGTAGGAAACCTAAATGTGGGGAAGGCCATGAGAGGCCAACAAAAAGAAGAACGTTGTCTTCGTACTTTGGCTTTGGAAAAGATTGTGGTGAAAATCAGGAAGGTACATCATCACAAGTACAAGTACAAAATTCACAACCTAAATCGCATGTTGAAGACGACGGTGAACCTGATATCTCAGATTAGGATGATCTTGAAGAATATTATCTGGTAGATACCCAAGTTATCCAAAATGATATAATCGACTTGGGTGATAATGACATTGATGATAATGCATGAAAGGGGAAAAGAAAAGCCAGATAAAAAAAGGATGAACCACAATCAAAAAAGGATCGATAGTGGGATATGTCAGTGAGAAATTTTCAAATTAATTGGGCATCAAAGTATCCATTGATTGAACTAGTGGAGAATGCAAATGAAGGTGAGCCTCCAATAGAATGTAGGTGTAAGATTTGCACTTGGAAAAATAACAAGGAAATTAGGTTGCAGCTAAAATTTGACACCATAGAAAAGCATATGGGTAAAGTTTAGGAAAAACAAATGATAGATGGAGTTGAAAAATCAGTGATAAGATGGAAAACAAAGGAGGAATGTAAGCATGTGAGGAAAGCTAAAGAGTATTATTTTAATGAGAAAATACAGACGAAGCCTATTGAAGTTAAAGGTTCTATTGAAGCTAATTTTGGAAAAGCAATGCAAATAGAACAACTATGAAAAGTTCAGTTAAGCGTTGTTCTTTATATTTTGAGCAGAGGGCATGCTATGACAGATTTCCCATCAATTAGTGGTTTATTACACTTTTTGAAAGTTCCTAACTATCCTAAAAGACACTGGTCAGTAAAAAATGGATGGGAATGGGCAAGTTGTCTTGTTGACGTTGAAAAAGAAGATGTAAACGAAAAAATAAGAGAGTAAAAGTTTATTGCATTTTCTTTAGACGAAGTTACGACAGTAGACAATACTTCATGGGTATGCATGCATGTTTATACTATACAAAATCATGCCCGCCAACCTCATCTACTATTTGTTGCAAAAATGAAGGAGAGTTCAATAGCGGAAAATTTATTTCAACTAGTAAAGAAAAGTTTAATTGAATATGGAGGTATGGATGACATGATGGTTGCCAAAAAATTGGTGTGTGTTGGAGCAGATCGAGCTTCATTAATGCAAGGTCACAGGAATGGTCTTTTTAAAAAGATTGAAACTTTATTTGCACCATACATTACTACAATTCATTGTATGGCTCATAGAATGAATGTAGCTTTTGGAATTGTGAGAAAGTATGCTTAAGTAAAAAAAATTGAAATTTTAATTAGAGAGCTCTACTCACACTTCTGTCGAAGTCCCAAGCGATTTATGGAATTTCAACACTTTGTTAATGGAATAATTGATGGGAAAAGCTTCTCAAGGATAATGATACCAGATGGATCTCTTTGGATGGTCCAACGCATCGATTTTTTTCTGAATACCATCCTTGATTGGACTATTTCACACAACTCGTGATGAATTAGAGCAACCAAAATTTCCTGACCTTGTTCAGAGGTTAAGTAATCTAGAGACACGCTTAACTTTAGCATCTCTTCTACCCATGCTAGAGGAAATGAGGAATATTATGAAGGCTACCCAAAAAAGAGTTCTATATATTATAGAATATGCTATGCTGTGTAAGATGACATGCATGACCCTCGACAATCTCTATCGAAATCAACCAACACTATCTGATGAAAAATTTGTTAAGTGGCAGACACTCACAGATTTGAACAATCTTGATAACTTTTTACAAATTGGTGCAAACGGGGATGTATGCGCCAATGTATAGGGAGTTGAGATGCCAATGCACTTCTATGCCACGGTCAACCCCGTGGAACCAAGAAAGCGCCCCAGGAAGCAACTAGCAAGAGTTACAAGGGAAGATTTTGACAAGATTGTTGAGACTGTAACTACTTCTGTGAAGAAAATTTCTTATGATCTTTCCTCACAAATTAGAAGGATGTTCCCTCCTGAAAACCTACTCGAAGCCATGTCTATTGTGTTTCCTCAATATTGGAGCCTCAACAGTGTAGCTGATTTTCAAAGTATGCTACTGACTTTGATAAAATAATTTTGCATATCCAGAGAATTGAATGGAATAACTATAAATGGAATATTAGATGAAACTCATCTTAGAGAGAAATCATCTCATTTTTCATACACTATGAGAGAACAATATGGCACAATGGAGAACCTCCATGAAGAGGGATCGGTAAAAAGGCTTTGGAAATATATAGTTGAGAATGCACCGTTGCGTGATTCAATGCCAGAATATTTGAAGCTTGCTGATTTATGTCTTACCATGATATTGGGTTCAATGGAAGATGACAGAGTTTTTAGTGCTTTGGGATTCCTAAAATCAAAGTTAAGAAACAAACTAGACAAAAATTTGGAAAATTTCTTGAGGCTCTATACATCTAGGTATGATGTCCACACTTTTCCTTACGATAGGGCACCGCAAATCTGGAGGTCCAAATGTGAAAGAAGAGGTTTGGGAAACACTTCAAACCAAAGTGCCATTGGGACTATTGAATCATGTATTGGACCTACTAGTAGCATTGAGATGCAGTTCAATGAAGGTATGCAGACTCAAAGTGAAGAAAACAGACAATAATCAAGAAAGATTTGAATTTGATGAGGATGAATGGAAACTATAAGAGATTGCTATTTATTAATCTTATTACTATATTTCATCATCAAAATCACAAACTCAGCACAAATTTACATGGCCATCACAAGTCGGATTAGCAATTTAACAACTGCTACATGTCTGATGTCTCATGTTCAAAAAATAGAGTTCAAAATTAAATATTAATTCAAGCCATGACAAATTAAATATAGATAATAGCAGTTCCCAAAACCTAGTAATCAGAAATAGAGAAATGCAGAAATGTTAAAATTTGGGAGAATTTGAGAATACAAATTTACAGGCTGAAGTTTTGCACTGTGCATCATAGATTCATAGGATGGATTAGCAATTTAGCAATAGCAAGTGCCGGTTTTTTGTTGTTCATAAAATAGAGTTGTTTCAAGCAATGCCAAATTCCAAAAATTAAAAAAAAACCTTGAAATTAAGAGTAAAAGCAGAAAACTATGCAATACATACTATGATTCTTAAGATTTATGTGCCAGTTTTTGTAGGGTTCTCCACTCTTTCTCTGATGGAAAGAAAATATTCTTTAAACTATGGAAAGTCAACTGCAACTTCATCAACAATCCATATTTAGAAGAGTGACTTGACATCACTATTTCACCCAATACCACATTCAGAGTTGTAAATGGTTGGATGAATTATAGAAAGCTTTGGGGAGTTGTGTTCTTAGGAAGCAAGTCTAAACCAGACTTCATTTTTATCTCCATGTTTTTTTTGTAAGTTTCTTTTATAATGAATTTATTTGATGGGTCAACAGTCTTAGGCAAACCAAGTTTAATCAAAGTAGTTGTCTTTTCTTGCAGCTTCAATATCTTTTTCCAAATTTATCCATAACTTTTGATGTTTCCCTTAGTTTCTGACATTTTTGAAGGATAGATGATGTCTTAACTATGGTATCAATGCAGCTCTTAATTCCCTTTGATGCCAAGTAGTTGTCATTGGTACTATAGACTACTTACAAAATCTATTTTGCCATATCGTCTTTTGAATAAACATGCATGCTCTTCTCAATGTGCCCTTTGATTTTCATATAAATTAATCTCAGACTTTCATTCAATTCAAACCATTCACACAACTTGTCACTCCTCTACATTATTTTCCCCCAAATGTTTTCTTGTATATACTTCGTTGTATTTTTCATATTATCTTTCAATGTATCCTCCAAAGTTTTAATTTTATCATTTGCATTGTGCAAGTCTTCTTCCATTTGTGCCCATTTTTTTTTTCTTTCTTCCTCTACCTCCTCTTCCAAATGTTTTTCTTTTCCTTCTCATGATCCAATAGGTCCTATTTTCTTTTCTTATCTTGGCAACAATAGACTCATAACTTTTGTATAATTTTTGAAAACTGACTCTTTCCTCATCAATTTTTTTACTTCTTTTAGCCAGTTTTTCTCTCAGGTCCTTCAATTCTACATCCATATTTTCTTTATCTGCAATTTCTACTGCAGAGCCCTATTTTTTATCCTTTTCTATAAATCATTGCACTTGTTATCTGTTGCTTTCCTCTTTGATTTTTCATTTTTTGGGTCTACCTATAACTTTTCTATTTGTTTCTCCAGTTTATTTTTTTCTCTCTCCACCTTTAGCAGTGAAGTGTAGACCATTTCATTAGTCCTTTTTGACACACTAATTTTTTCCACATTATGTACTTTGGAAAAATCCATTTGGAGGGTGCTAACTTAAAATTCAGAGGGATCTATCTGACAGTGTGGTGGATTTTTATCTTTAGTTGGGGGCTTAACAACCATGAACTCCATCATATCTTTGTGTGGGTCATATGTTGGAAATACCCTATTCCTTCCAGGTTGTTCGTCTAAAACTTCAGTCAGGGCAACCCTATGAAATACTCACTTTTTTCTTTAGTTGCATTTGTTGTGTGTTCAAATTTTTCATAGTAATCACGAAATTGAAAATCTGGGCTTGCTGAAGCAATTGAATGTTTGAAACATGAAATAGGAATAGTAGAGGCTCCAGTTCCACTTATGCCTATGGTTTTAACTAAGGCATTACTAGGATTACCAACAACCATTCCTGATCTTGTCCCACTGTCACTTTCATGTGTAGTTTTTATAATCTTTTGAGGTGTGTGATCTGAAGCTGCAAATGATAGATTTGTAGTGTTAGTGGCACTTGATACAGGATTCTGAATAGTATGAGTATCTAACACTAGTGTCCTCTTGCGAGAGATATTTTGTTGTTGCCCTTGTCCAACACCAAGACAACTAGTATCAGTAGTAGTACCCATGCCAACCCCACCAATCATAGTGGCACTTGACTGAACACTAATAGGAATACTATCCCCAGATTCTGCACCAGTGGCAATGGCACTTGATTCACCACCAATGGGAATACCATGATGTGGTGGTGGTTGTGGATTTGAACATGAAACAAATGCAAGTGGACCTTGATGGTAATGAGTAGTACCTTTCTGTGACGAATCTGAAGAATCAATTCCAATGACTAGTTTAACATGAGCTTTTGATTTTGAATTTGATGGAGGTTGTACCTCAAGTGGATACCAAATACCTTCTCCTCTAGGACCTAGACCACCACCTTCAAAACCTTTTTTTTCCACAATGTTTTCCCCTTTGCTATATTTTTCTTTATGGACTGTAGTAGTTGTTGGAGTGGGCTCAACCTCATACTCATCATCATCTTCACTCCTGTAATATGTTGTTGTGGGATGCTCCATTATCCACAATTTGCTAAACTCTTCATCCTTGTCGATGGACTTAAATTCTGCACTAGTCTTTGGTTCACCAAGATTCTTCCTCATAGTCCAAAAGTCATTTATTTTTGTTTGAATCCAATAACTTTCTTTACATTCTTGCATAATTTATTTGAGAATAGATTTAGATGGATTAGAAAATTATTGGTAGAAATTGTAGGACCTCCTATTTTGGATGCCCTGGCCCTCCTCCATTGTCCTCTGTGTGTGCAATGCCATAATTTGTGATGACATTTCTTCTATTGAAATGTTATTATTAGCAGCAATTTTCTCCATCTCTTTTTTTACCTCATCCCAGGAGTCCATGTTTGTAAGATTTTCTAGCAATGGTTTACTTTCATGTTGACATAATACTGAAGAGTTCACATTTTTATTAAACCTTTCTTGAACTACACTGATTGGATCATACTACCAGAGACCCTCATCACCAAAGCTAAAAACTGTCAAAAAATCATGTGCCACATTGAATTCTTTTCTCTCAAATGTGAACCCTCCACATGAGAAAGGCAAGGAAGGAAACATGCTCTTCTTTTTCTGACCATGGAAGTACCTATCTGTTCTCTCCAACTATCATTTGTTCCAATGCAAATAACCTCTCTATCACATGTATTGGAAGTCTATATGGTTTTACTGTTGATTCGTAAAACCTTAACACAATATATTCTTCCATGAAGAAGTAGTCAGCCAATTGTATTTGACTTCCGAGTTGAATAAAATCTCTACAAGACACAAACAATCTAGGCATTGGAGTGCTTATAATTTCATTATACATTGGTGCCAAAAAGAATTCTACAAAATGGTTGTAGTTCTTTCTATTATCATGCATCCTTATCTTTGGTGTCCATTCATATATTGGACACTTTTCTCTGTTCCAAGTCTTCTCATCTATCTTATAATTTACAATGTGAAGATTGGTGGTCTCGAATATTGTATGACACTTGGATAGAAGGAGATAGCACAAGTAGGATGAGAACCTAAATGTCTTATAGGAACATTTTTTGATCATTAGTAATTATTTTTGCATGGATTTAACAACGTGCTCAACAAAATTATATCTTACTGGTTGAGTTACACAATGGATATTAAAAATTATTTCAAGAAGGCTAGCACCCACTTCCCTATCATTTTCCAATCCCAAGCAAAATGTCAGCAAGGAAATAGTATCCGCAACCCATGGAACAAAAATGTTAGAATCATAAGGAGGCTTATGATTCTGATCCAACAGAGTACCATGCATTATTGAAAACATTGAAAAATACAAAAGTAATACCTAAAGGGCAAAATATCTAGAATCATGTTGTAATTTTATTAATTATTATTAATATCTATTCATCATCGAAGGACAAAACATTCATTATTTCAATCTAAATTCTGAGGACATTAAATGTAAAACGTTCAATTCCAGGTGAAGTTCTCACAAAATGTGTTCACTTCCCACATTCGGGCCAAAATCCACCCTAAGTCATTGATTTGTGCTCATCCAATGGACAATGGTATTTGTTGTCAATTGTCATGGGTCCCATGACTTTTGCCATTTTTCGAGCATGTCACTGCACTCGAGTCACTTTTCCACACTGTTTTTTATCTTTTTAATCCTTCAACTTCTGCCCCAAATAGAGCTTTATTGACTTAATTATATTTAATTAAATGTAAAACATTCAATTCTGGGCGAAGTTCTCACAAATGTATTCACTTCCCACATTCGAGCTAAAATCCACCCTAAGTCATTGATTTGTGCTCATCCAACGGACGATGGTATATGTTGTCAATTGTCGTGGGTCCCATGACTTTTGCCATTTTTTGGGCATGTCACCACACTCGAGTCACTTTTCTGGACTATTTTTTAAGTCTTTTTAATCCTTCAACTTCAGCCCGAAATAGAGCTTTATAGAGTTAATTATATTTGATTAAATGTAAAACATTCAATTCTGGGCGAAGTTCTCACAAATGTGTTCACTTCCCACATTCGATACGAAATCCACCATAAGTCGTTGATTTGTGCTCATCCAACGAATGATGGTATCTGTTGTCAGTTGTCATGGGTCCCATGACTTTTGCCATTTTTTAGGTACGTCACCACACTCGAGTCACTTTTTCGAACTGTTTTTTAAGTCTGTTGAATCATTTTCAACTTCCACCCAAAATAGGGCCTTATAGACTTAATTATATTTAATTAAATGTAAAACATTCAATTCTAGGCTAATTTCTCACAAATGTGTTCACTTCCCACAGTCGGGCCAAAATCCACCCTAAGTCGTTGATCTGTGCTCATCCAACGGACAATGGTACTTGTTGTCAATTGTCGTGGGTCCCATAATAAGAGACATTTAAAGATGTGCAATAGTTTGAGATAAATATTAAATATAATGTTAATATTATTTGTAAAAATATGAAATACAAAAATAGTATAGAACATGAAACTTAGATTCTAGAATATAAAAAAATAACTAAATAAAAATATAAATTTTGATATACAATTTGAAAGGTAAAAGTTTAATATAAAAAAGAAAACATTCACTATTAAATCTAAAATATAAATTTAAAGTTTAACAAAATTATTTAAAAATATGTTTACGATATATAATTTTTAAAAATAGTTTAAAATATATATATAAAAGTTCAACATAAATTTAGTGTAGTATAAATTTTAATTTAATTTAATTTAATAAATAAATAAAGACTAAAAATATATATAAAAGTTCAACATAAATTTAGTTTAATATAAATTTTAATTTAATATAATTTAGTTTAAATGAATTTAATAAACAAATAAAGACAATAAAAAATTATATGATTGTATTTTCAACAAAGTTTATAGCCTCTATGAAAAAACCACCCTAAGTTGTTTGATCTAATTGAGTATAATCTTGTTCTCTAATTGAGTCTAGAATCTTGAATTTTCTTCTAATGACCTTGGCCTTGAGTCTAATAATGTGGTGAATCTTATTGATAAACCTGCACCTCCTAAGGACCTATGCAATATGCATTACCTTTGATCCTAGTGAGACTATGGAAACACCTGATGGCCCACTATAAGTCTATTTATCACTGCAAAGATCAAAGATATACTCTCACGAGGGGTTCTCATTGATGATTGATCCAACATGTATGGTGAATGTAATAACTTAAGAATATCTTTATACTTTCCAATTGCATGAAGTAACATATGATAAATTTGATTTAGTGGTTAAGATATTTGATGGTTTCTCTTGTCCTACTATAGGTTCTATTACTCTTCCTGTTAAGGTTGGTACAAAGTGCTTAGATGTCATTTTTGCTATCATTCCTACATTAGATCAATTTTGTGTGAAGTTAGGATATCATTGGTTCTCTTTCATGAAAGCGATCCCATCTACCCTTCATAAATGTCTCAAATTTCTTCATTATGACAAAATCTTAACTATAAATCATAGCACGTACCCAATACCAACCCACACATGCACTAGTTCAAAACTTCAACAACAAGTAAGTTAGACTTTTAATTCACTTGTTTTTCATGAGATAAACATCTTTTTTTATATATTTATAAAATTATAATCAACCATAATCAATGTGCAAATAATTAATGGAACGAACTGGATTTTTTTTATATATCAAATATAGAGGAAGAAGCATTACATAAAATGAAATAGAAAACATTTTTATATCCATAAGAGGCAAATTGAAATGAACTAGATTTACAAAATTATCATTAATATTTATGTTTCGGAAATTTACAATTTTTACATATTTGAGACTCGAGTCCCTCACAAAATTTAAAGCCAAAATGAGCGAGCCACTCAACCTGTGAGGTTACGAGGACATAGCCAAAAAAAAAACTACTAGGGGGTTAGGGCTAGGGCACAAGTAGTGGATGGTTTACCCTAAGAATTTGGCCCTCCCTCCATGTAGAATTCTTCAGATAGCATAAGCTGAGAGAATTCTTCAAGACAACTATAGTTTGGAAAGTCATCCAGGAGCAACCATTTTCGGAGAAAGTCCCTGCCAATTTGTGCCAATTTTCTGTGACACGTTAACTGCTCTGCATTTAGGTTCAAAAGAAACGGTTGCCTAGCCACTGACATGGTTTGGTCAGGGAGGAGAAGCCTAGTTAATTTACTTGCCCAAGGGATCCCCACCCCTACTTCTGCAAGGACAACAATAGTAAATTCATCTCCAAGAAAGTCTTCCTTAAACACCTTCCTTAGCAGCATCAATTGTTGGCAATTGACACTCATCGAATTCATTTTGTTGTCATTGATGGCAACAAGATTAGATGCAAGTCATATACCAGAAGGGGGGCATATACTGGCAGATACCAACTTTGGAGCATTCAAGGCTACATCGACATCGACATCTACACTTCATTGGAAGCCGATATCAAGGAGGATTTATTTTGTAAATATTTTTTGTAATTATTGTTAAGGTCGACATTGAATATCTTTTGTAAATGTATTGTAAGCTGACATAAGGCATATTATTTGTAATGGGTATATAGGTCAGTCTGCTAGGTCATTTTGTATAGGATATGACATAATGTGATATGATATAAGATACAGGAGAGAGTAACATGATATGGACATAGAAGAATATAGCAGAACTATATATGTATGAAGATCATTTTGTGCTTGAATGATATATCAAGCAATAATTTGTCGATAGCTTGGAAAGAATACTTGGAGGAGAAGGGATACCGGTAGTAGTTCAGGGCTTATGAACCAATACAGAGAAAAGATAGAACCAGAACTCTATTTGGCATAGCAGATGCATTCTTGAGTTCATTCTTTAGTATTTCATTTAGCAGAAAGCCTGTAGTCAATGAGGCTCTTTAGTGATGAGCAATATGCTCTAGGCAGTGTGCCTTACTGCAAGTGCAGGCCCCCATTATATATAATATATTTTCATATGGCCAGTGAACTGATATTGTGGGTCACAAATCCCACTGTGGTTTTTCCACATATAAATTCTGTGTGTTATGGTATTCATTTATGTGGATGGTGTATTTTCTTCTTGTTATATGTTTATTTGTTTACCGGTTTATATGTCTATGGTATAAAAGGATAAAATCTACAGATACCTACAGAACATTGATTCACCCCCCCCCCTCTCTCAGTGTTCTTGGATCCCAACAATTGGTATCAAAGCCTGGTACCTCAAAAGAAGTCTAACAACTTGAGGAAGATCCTGAAACCAAAATCTTTGAACATGGCTATGGAGAAGCAACTTGAAATGAGTCTTGAGGATTATGATGCTGAAAGGATGAAGAACTTGAAGTTACAAGAAGAATTGAATTCTACAAATGAATTCATTCTTATCCTATAAGAAAGGTTATCATCTGCTCAAGCCAAGAGAAATTTTTTTTTGCAAAACCAAGATGATGAGGAGAAGAATGCACTTAAGGAACAATGTCAGAAACTAAGTCAAGCAAACATGCTCATGAAGAATGAAATGCAAGATCTGACTATGAGGTTATCAAAAGATATTGAGCATAGAAAGAAGAAGGAAGATAATCTTGTTATATCTCTAAAGAACAAATTTGATGAATGTAGCAGATTAACTCATGAAAATAATCTGTTGAGAACTGATTTGGCACACTCCCAGAACAATGAACAAGAACTTGAAAGACAAATAACTACTCTGAGAGATGATCTAACTACTGCAAGTGAGTATAAAGAAAAGTTTAGGATCAGTGCTACATAGTTGGATGACTTATTGAAAAGACAAAGATAGATTGATGATTCAAGAGGACTTGGATTTGTACAAGTGAAAGCTCTGGTACTGCAAATGAAGATCAGACAACCAATATGCAGAACTCATCAAAACAGAGGAAACCAGTAAGGAAAACTAATGCTTATAAGTTCAATGGTATATGTTTTGTTTGCAACAAATTTGGGCATATGGCTAAACAATGTAGAAACAAAGCAAATCAAAACTACAATTTTGTTCCCGGTCAATGCACAAATTGCAAGTGTGGTTATAGATCAGAAGACTGTAGAATGAATGTTAAATGTCATGCATGTGGAAAGTTTGGACATTTTGCTAATCATTGTAGGTCAAGAAATGATACTCGATATGTCAAACCAATTTAGAAGAACAATGTTACATGTTATGCATGCAACAAAATTGGTCATATTGCTAAGTATTGTAGAAGCAAGACTCAATTGGTTAGTAATGATAATGAAAAATGAAAGAAGAAGGTAGATGAAATACAACAAGATCACACCAAGAGATGGGTTAGAAAATCTGAAGAACCAAGTGGAGATAGATCTACACTGGTAACGCCATCAGTAGAATGGGGTATTCCTCCACTAGTAGGAAACTCCGACGGTAATTGAGGCATAAGCCTTAGGGGTTGGCAAAGTCATTGCAAAATCTTGTATATTACCCCGAAAGAGATCTCAGGAGATTTGGAAGATATCTAGAGAGTTGTGTTCATCATCAATAAAGGTTCACCCGACACAAGACTATGAAACTGACATCCGTAGGGTTGTTGGTGAAGCATTTATTACAAAAAATTAGGGTTTTATTTGCTAATAAAAGGGGTAAGTGAATTCATTTTCACTCACTGAACATTCAAGCATTGAGAGAGAAGAAAAGGCAAGTTAAGAGCAAGCAAAAGCATTGTGAAAGGTTTTCGAGCAGTTATCTGAAGCACTCAATCTTCCAGCGACGTTCACTTTCAGGTATCCTTTGAAATAGCATCTTCAGATCCTACTTTAATTGTGAATCCCACCATTTTCAAAGTCAAGGATAGGTTAAGGCTAGTATTCAAGGAGGTTCTCAAAATTTCTAAAAAGGAAGACTCCGCGGGAGCATTTTCTAGGGTTCCTAACGACGTGATGTATGTTGAAGATGTGAGGGCATACATTCACTGTACCCTAGAGGATTTGGGTATAGAGGAAATTAAAAGCATGTATCAATCCGTGATACTGGGAGACTCTCAAACCATCAAACCAAAATACAAAACAATTAAGGATCTAGGATTAATTGATATTTTGTACATACTAGAATTCAAAGATGAGGTTATCAGATACGTTCTGAGCAAGGTTCACAATGAGTTTATCTAGCTAGATAGGCCTTACATGATCATGAAGTAGCCTATTCAAGTAGTCACTGGCTTACCAAAGGTCGAGCACAAACCTGGCAAGAAAATTTCCAACAATGAGGTTGAAAAACTCACCGGTGCAACTTCTGAAAGCAGATCAATGAGGATAAGCACAATTACCGATGCTAAATGTAAAGTTTGCAAGCATGATAATAGGTTACAAGTTAACTCAATCCAACCAATTGAATTATGTTGCTAGCTCATACATTCATGCTGCATATCAGATGCTAAGGAATAATGTTAAGTATGATTTATGTGAATGGATGAGGAGTGAATTAATGTTGAACCTTGGAAAGATCAAGGGAGTCAACAAAGGCACTTTTAGATATGGAAATTTGATTGTTTGTTTAATGCTTTACTTCCTAAATGAGCTACCTGGTCTAGGGATGAAGCATTGGGCTCATGACATTGTTAGGCCCAATATGGAAAACTAATGTACTAAGAGGGGAGGGGTGAATCAGTACTTCAAAACTTTTCTTCAACAATAACTTTACTACTATGCATAAACCGAATAAAGCAATAACATAATATAAAGCTAAAACAAATAGATAACAATTATACATGATTCACTCCATAACACATATATTTTGGTTATGTGGAAACTCTTGGTTAGAGAGAAAAACTACGGTGGGGATGGCACCCACAACTTCACTACTACAATAATAAAGGTTGCTCGGTTAGAGCTACATGCTTAGCTATTTCTAATAGCTTACCCTGTTAGGAGTATCAAGATCTATTAGATCTACCTTGCTAAAGGATTTTACAACACTTAATCTAAATGCTGCACCTGGTTAGAGGCTTTACAATTTAGAGACTTGATTCGAGTCTTTTACCCTGTTAAAGGTTTCTCTTACAGCTTCAAAATATTACAATAAAATCTTTACAAATATCGGCAACTTTACATCTGGAATGTTATAGCAGATTCTATGTGCTCAGAATAAGATTACCTTGCTTATATCATACCTCGGTAACCCATATAGTAAGTCAGTAAACCCTTCTGTTTACTCTGTTCTTTGACTATTCTCTGAAATCCTTCTCGGTGACCTCTATGTCTCTCTAACAGTCATAACACTTAGTGCTTTCACATGTCTTGCTTCATATATTTCTATATCTTCCTTTCTATCATGCTACATGTATATTTCTAATCTTAATCCATGTTGTATAAATAGATCTCTTATGTCGGTGATCCATTCATTGCTTCGATCTTACAAACATGTTTTATCGAATGAATAACCATGCAAAATATTTCATTGGTTACATGACCTCAAAATCATACACAATGAATGTCCAAGTTCAATGAATCTGTTAACACATTTCACTTAGTGTATGTCAACTCAGTGTGTCATCTTTGTTGCTTGGTAGACATGGAATGATACTCAGTAGACAGCTTGGTGTATACTGCGCTCTTAGACTACTTTCTTCTATAACTAATTGGACTGTGCATACCGATTGAATATTTCGGTAGAGATAATCGACTAGAGTATATAGAATATCATTGAACATAAAAACTAATGGAAACTTGATAAGTAGTAACAATTTTCCCTTTTGACATTAGTTGAGATGTTTGACAAAAACTACTCTAGTGTTAGGTCGCTTTGCTAGAGGAGTCGGTGAGGCCTTTGATGTTACCTGTTTCTTTCTTTTCAACACTTTTCTCTTAGGCAATTCGGTGCTTAGTGTTATAGCTACCTCTTGGGCTTCAGATTCCTCTTCGGTAATGACTATAGTGCCTTTGATAGGTGTAGAGGAAGAATCTTCTCTAAATTTCTCTGATAATGCCTTTATCATCTTTGTTGCCTTTCTTCTAGCTTTAACTACTACAATGCTCATTTTTACTTTTTCCTTCACTTCTTCATAGGTTCCATACCTCAGCTCAGTAGAATGCCTTGCCAATGTAAGAAATGCATCAATTTGTTGTTGTGTGATGTCAAAATTAATCTCATAACCCATAGGTGACAAAGATTGAGTTCTTGGTTCCACAACGTTCACATAACAGTAATCAATGTCTACTTCAAAACATATGTCATCTTTGTATTTTTCCACTAGCTTGGGTGGAATTCGGTACCTGTTATGCATTTTCTATTGAAATTTACTGAAGTAATCATCCATAATATCATTAAAATTATCACCTAGCTTCTTAATGAAGTCATTGATCTGATGGGTGATTGGTCGGTGTAGTTCCCAAACAACTTTACCAACTGATGGAAAGAATTTTTCAAAATAGAAAAACATGCATACAAGTAGTGATCCAAACTTTAGTGTATTAGCCGAGTTGTTCTTCTTTGGCTTTCTGATGGTGTTCAGATTCTCAAACAGGTTTTTCAGAAACACCTCACATAGATCAATTTTCATTCCCTTTTTCACAATTTTGTATGCTAGGTCTACTGCTGCACAGGGTACATTGTTTTCCCTTGCCGATTGGAATAAACAATAACCTATTACTCTAATGGCAAATTTTAGTTCTGCATCAGTGACATTGTTCAATTTCAGTCCTCAGCAATCTGGTTCCACTCTGGTTAAACTGATTAATTCCTTTTGTGATATCATCTTTTGAGCTCAGGCATGATCATAAATAGGGTAACCGGTAATCAGATGAATGATTTCCTTGGTAATCTTAAATGGTTGCTCTTCTAGCCACATGAAATCATCATGAAATTTGCTCAGAACAAACTTGACCCACTAGGGTTTGAACACATGGGGATAGGTTATGGCTTCATTTAATCCCTTGATCTTAATGTGCTCATACTTGCTATCTAATTTACCATCGGTGCACAATTCATCATAGGTGTCTTTGATTTCAACATGATCGAGTTCTTCAACACCACATTTGGTGAAGAATCTGACATCCTCGACTAGTAACACTCTATTCGGGATGAGTGAGAATGCGGTTTTGTCATTCGGTTCAGATGCAACTTTGGGAATTAATGAGTATTTTAGTGAGGGCTTTTCAACATTCTTAACAATGATCGGATCTTGGATCTTAGGTGCCATTTGTAGATTTCAAATAAAAACTAACAAAAGATCCCTAGGGTTTGGGATTTTCAAATGGCAAATGCTTCACACTTTGCAGATAACAATAACTTGATAAGATCGGTAAACCAGCTTAACAATGCATTGAGATTGATGTAAATACCTTGAATTTTGCTTTGTAGGAGGTTTGATCGCCTTAGATTTTCTTTGCTCTGCTCTCTTGAAAACTTGGGAAGTGAAAATGACCGCGTAAATGCTTTAAGTACATAATATACCTTATTGGGCTCCATGCATGTTAGGTCAAAAACATTAAATGCACTCAATTCCACTAAACTTTCTTCCCCTTTTTTTTGCTTTAACCGAGTAGCCAAACTTCCTTCATTTACCGACTTGACAGGTTTCCTGTATTCACCGACTTGACAGGTTTCCTATATAGTGCTCCAAAATATTTTGATAGAATTTCAAACTTACTAATACATCTTTAACTATGCAGAATTTGATTTAAGTACATAATAAAATAGGAGCTGTTAATATTTAACCTTGAGAGAATGCAGTCCCTTCATACCTTTACTAATTAATTTGGAATAGGAGCACCTAACTCAGTAGGTAAGGTGCTTTCTTCATTCGACACAATTTCCTTCTTTTTCCGAATCATCTTTAATTTTTCTTTTATTTCCTTAGTGTCTTTTCCAGGTTGATCTCTGCAATCTCCAACCAAGTGTCCAACTCTATGACAATGAAAACATGCCATACCAGGATTTCTCCATGATCTTCAGTTGTTCATCCTAAACCTTATAAAGTAGTTGGCACTTATATGTCCATATCTTCCACAACATTTACACCATATCCTTGTATTGTAATCCCATGGTACTGCAGAATACTGTCAGTAAGGATCTGTGTGAGCTTGGTAACCTCTAGCATTTGCTCGGTGTGCAGACCACATATAATTCTTTTGCTTAAGCCAACACTTCTCAGTATTGTGTTCATATCTATTGCAGTTTTTAAAAAACCCTTTGAATTTTACCTTCTGATAATTGTTAACAAACTTTTTCCTACATTGATTAGATGTGTGACCATATTTATTCCAATTGTAATAATAACCTTTGGAATTAGTGACATTCGGTTGCTTACTTTTTCTGATTTGGCACATGTTGGTAGTATGACCTTGATTTCCACAGTAGCTACAAATAGGCTTCTTTCTTTTGATGTTCTTCTTGATTCCAGCTTGCTTTGATGATTCTCCTCTCTCGGTAGTATGGATTCCCTTCTCGGTAGAGTCTTTTCCTTTGTAACCGAGTCCTGCATCTTTGTTGGGTCTTCTTATATTCAGTTGCTCATCCAACATCTTTGATGCTTCATAACTCTTCTTCAGTGTTTCTTTGGATTTCTTCTCTATTTCAAGTTCATTGGTCAACCTTGATACTTCAAGTTTCAATGCTTGATTCTCATCATCTTTCAGATTTGCTTCATGATGTGCATAACCTAGTTGATCTGACAAGTTTTGTTGAATTCCAGTCAACCTTGTGATTTCATCATTCTTATCAGATACTAAGGCTTCAAGTTGTTTTTTCTCTCTTTCTAGATCTCTGACTTTATCCTCGGCTATCCTTAATGCATCAAGATTTTTAGTCATCTGTGTGCTGAAATGTTCATGTTCTCTTTTCATTGCTTTTAGTTGATCAGCCAGTGCTTTGTTCTTTTCTTTCAATACTCTAATAATTTCTTCAGTCTCTTCAGATATACTATTCTCAGATGATATCTCAATTTGTTCCACTAACTCTTGAGAGTCCTGCAAATCATCAAATAATCTTCTTCTCACTTTCAGAGATTTTTCATTTTCCTTTACATGTCTGCAATCAATTGATTAGCATGATCCAGCTCTTCTTGTAGATACACAATCATCTGAGATTATTTATAGCCTTCCATTGATAAGATCTTTCTCTTTAGGCAGTTAAACTTTTTTCCAGATTCTTGCTCTGATACCAATTGTTAGGCCCAATATGGAAAGCTAATGTACTAAGAGGGGAGGGGTGAATCAGTACTTCAAAACTTTTCTTCAACAATAACTTTACTACTATGCATAAACTGGATAGTGTAATAACATAATATAAAGCTAAAACAAATAGATAACAATCATACATGATTCACTCCATAACACATATATTTTGGTTACGCAGAAACTCTTGGTTAGAGAGAAAAACTATGGTGGGGATGGCACCCACAACTTCACTACTACAATAATAAAGGTTGCTCGGTTAGAGATACATGTTTAGCTATTTCTAATAGCTTACCCTGTTAGGAGTATCAAGATCTATTAGATCTACCTTGCTAAAGGATTTTACAACACTTAATCTAAATGTTGCACCTATTTAGAGGCTTTACAATTTATAGACTTGATTAGAGTCTTTTACCCTGTTAAAGGTTTCTCTTACAACTTCAAAATATTACAATAAAATCTTTACAAATATCTGCAACTTTACATCTGGAATGTTATAGCAGATTCTATGTGCTCAGAATAAGATTACCTTGCTTATATCATACCTCGGTAACCCATATAGTAACTCGGTAAACCCTTCTGTTTACTCTGTTCTTTGACTATTCTCTGAAATCCTTCTCGGTGACCTCTGTGTCTTTGTAACAGTCATAACACTTAGTGCTTTCACATGTCTTGCTTCATATATTTCTATATCTTCCTTTCTGTCATGCTACATGTATATTTCTAATCTTAATCCATGTTGTATAAATAGATCTCTTATGTCAGTGATCCATTCATTGCTTCGATCTTACAAACATGTTTTATCGAATGAGTAACCATGCAAAATATTTGATTGGTTAGATGACCTCAAAATCATACACAATCTTTAAGTACAATTTCCAATGTGATAACAGTTCTATGTGCCTGGATCTTGTAACACGTTTTCATATGTATGTCCAAGTTCAATGAATCCGGTAACACATTTTCACTTAGAGTATATCAACTCAGTGTGTCATCTTTGTTGCTCGGTAGACATGGAATGACACTCGGTAGATAGCTCGGTGTATACTGTGCTCTGAGACTACTTTCTTCTATAACCGACTGAATATTTTAGTAGAGATAACCGACTAGAGTATATAGAATATCATTGAACATAAAAACTAATGGCAACTTGATAAGTAGTAATAGATATACTAGTAGGTATGCAAATCAAGGAAGCAATCACCGGTCTTGGTACTGACAGAGATGAGAAACTTTGGGGGTATTTCAAAACATTCCAAGAAAACATGAGGCAAAAAGAGAGAATATCAAAGAACATTGTGGAGAAGTACTCCTCTGATATCCGTTTTATGGTAAAAACTGATGAACTCTTATGGAAGCAGTTGAACTAAGGACAATATGGGTTACAGAGCTTGGATATGCTGTAGATGACAATATTTTTGAACTCTATGCAAAAATGTTGTTAGATGCCCCATTAGATGACAAAACAAAGCATTTTGGTACAGTAGGAGAGAAGGCTCTTGAACTAAAAACTAGTTTTAACAAGAAGAGAAGAGAGAAGAGAATAGAAAAGATGTTTGTATATGTATAGGATGTAATTCATAAGATAGACACTCAACTAGGATCTGGATCCAAACAGGCAGCTAAATCAATAGAGGTTGGTACAGTAGAAGTGAAGAAGCCACAAGTTCACATTTCCCCTATCACTTCCGATTCTGACCTTAAGGATAATTAACCTTTGGCTTTCAGAAGGGTGCAAAGGAAGAAAGTGGTACAACCACTGGTAAAGTAGAAGCAAGAAGAGCCTAGGAGGAGACTTGTTAGAAAGGCAACTAAGCCTACTGCACCTCCACCACCAACAAGGAAGCCTATGCAAAAGAGGAAACAAGTCACATCTACACTGACAACCACAAAAAAAAAGAAGAAAGGTGTTGATACTGAAACCGGTAAGACCATAATGAACTATGCTGAGCTTATTGATGAAATCACAAAAGATGGCATATTGAAAAATGTATTAAAAGTATTATGAAGATTTAGTAGAGAATGAGAAAAATGAAATAGAAGAGGCTATTTTGTTGTATTTCGACATCTATAAGAAATCCATAGTTGAAATTTTGGATGAGATACCTCTATCCTTGAATGATAAACTTGAGGCTAGAAGACTTGACATTGTCAAGAGAGATAGGGAGATTAAGGAAGTAGCACTCTTGGAAATGTGTGGTGTTGTAAATAATGAAGAAATGAAAAGATGTATAGATACTGCAAATAGGATAGTTTTCAGTAGTGAACCCCAACAGATAAGTCTTATGATGGAGAGAGTAAATGAGGTGATAAATGAGACTAGTAAGAGTTGGACCAAATTCTTTCAGAAAAAAACCCAGATTTTCTCACATCTCAAGAAGAATTTGCAAAGGCAACAACTTCCACCATTCTTAACAACTCAAAAGGGAAAGGTATTTTGGGTAGTTCAACTCCAATTTTGACACAACTAGCAATAACAATAGATATTCAGACTCAACCGATAGTAAAGGAGAATGTACTATTTGTACAAGCATAAACCATTTTTTAGCAAGGCAATGTACAAGACACTTTAAATATTGTGGATAATTCTCCACTGACAGTAACTGACACTGCACCAAGTGGCGAAGCCACCAGTGCAAAAGAGGTTGAGATGGACAAGGTAAAAGCAACTGAGTCCATACTGGCAATCAATATTGACTCACCGACAAAATTTTTGGCAATTGACACTTCTCAGGTTGAGAAGAAATCAGTCTCTAAGTTAAGTCCAAATAAATTGATGATGATGGCTACTCAAAAATTATTGAAAGAAGGTACTACAGATAAAGGAATACTTGATCAATTGGTCACAGTGTTGCAAAGATTAATCCCTGACTATCAAATGGAGCAAGCCCTTCCGGTAAGCTCAAGACTCTAATAAAACATATCTATAACAATTCTCAATCTTAGAGGCAGATCGCAGAACGATAGGCTTTGGATAAATTCACAATAGCTAAGAGAACAACTTTTGATCAGATTATAGATACAGAGAAGAAGAAAATTGAGGAAAAACTTATTCCTATTGAGGTTTGTTTAAAACAATGTACAAATATCTACAAAGTGTGTTGTAACATAGAAATTCTTACTGCTAGTGTAGATGGCAAGCTGAAGGAATTATATGATAAGATAGCTAGCATTGCTAATTATTTTGATGGATTAACTTCACTGACCACATCTGTTGATGGACAAATTTTTTCCTTGGAGAACCAAATTTTTGCTTTGGAGAAAGAAAAAGATAAGATCATTCACAGAGCAAGAAGTCTTAGAGGACTGGTAAGTCCTAGATTGGATTCTTTGGATGTTCATAAGAGGGAGTGCATGTACATGATTTCTAAACCCACACCAAAAGATGTCAAAGAGAAGGAAACACTAACACACTTACTAACTAGACTAGTATCCATTTCTGAAACCTTGAAAACCAGTTGGGATACATATCTTTAGTTGTTGGATAAGGCATACCCTGAAATTTTGAGGATAGTCAAGCTACAGTGAAAAGTGATTGTATTCATTCATTTGTTTTAAATTCTTTCAATTCTTTCACCAGTCTTTGGTATTAATGTCAAAGGGGGAGTATGTATAAATGTGAAAAATATCATAGAATACCAGATAAAACACATGGGAAGGATATCAGGATATCATAAGGAATGTATTTCTCAGGGGGAGCATACTAGCAAGGAATCCATTTTTCACATGAGTGTTGCCATCAATGCTAAAGGGGGAGATTGTTGGCAATTGACACTCATCGGATTCATTTTGTTCTCATTGATGGCAAAAAGATCAGATGGCAGTCATAGACTAGCACTAGGAGGCATATACTGACAGATACCGACTTTGGAGCATTCAGGGCTACATCGGCACCAACACCGACACCGACATCAACACTTCATTGGAAGCTAGCATCAAGGAGGATTTATTTTGTAAATATTTTTTGTAATTATTGTCAAGGCTGACATTGAATATCTTTTATAAATGTATGGTAAGCCAACATAAGGCATATTATTTGTAATGGGTATATAGGTCAGTCTGCTAGGTCATTTTGTATAGGATATGACATAATGTGATATGATATGAGATACATGAGAGAGTGACATGATATGGACATAGGAGAATATAGAAGAATTGTATATGTATGAAGATCATTTTGTACGTGAATGATATATCATGCAATAATTTGTAGATAGCTTGGAAAGCAATCTTGGAGGAGAAGGGATATCGGTAGTAGTTCAAGGTTTATGAACCGGTACAAAGCAGAGCTAGAACCAAAACTCTATTTGGCATAGAAGATGCATTCTTGAGTTCATTCTTGAGTATTTTATTTAGCAGAAAGCTTGTAGTCAGTGAGGCTCTTTAGTGATGAGGAGTATGCTCTAGGCAATGTGCCTTCCTACAAGTGTAGGTTCCCATTATATGTAATATCTTTTCATATGGCTAGTGAACTGATATTGTGGGTCACAAATCCCACCATGGTTTTTCCTCTTTGAGGTCTTCCACATATAAATTCTATGTGTTATCATGTTCATTTATGTGGATAGTGTATTTGATTCTTGTTATATGTTTATTTGTTTACTGGTTTATATGTCTATGGTATAAAAGGATAAAATCTATAGATACCTGCATAACACTGATTCATCCCCCCTCTCAGTGTTCTTGGATCCCAACATCAACAAATCCACCTTGTCTCCTCTAAGGTCTAGAAGAGATGCCAAGAACCAGGATGTAATGTCCATGTTAACACAGTATCTATTTTTGTTACGCAGAAAGTCTCTACCCAGCACCATCTGCACAACCTCATTGGTGAACATCCCAACCTCCTTGCAGATTGATTGGAGGGTTGGGTCTTTAACAAAGCCTAAAAAGGCCCTCTGGTCCTCTACATAAATGCTTCTCAAGTGGATAGGAGTGTCCATCTTGAGAAATCAGATTACCATATTAAACAACCTGAGCCTATAGACCTAAACCAGAGGCAGAATTTAAATACCATGAGCTCTGATGATTTATCTACCAAATGTAAAAGGCTAATTGAAGATGAAAGAAGCAAAGATCGTATATAAATAGTTGAAGCTCTTGATTGTAATAATTACTTCTCTAACCATATTAATTCCTTTAAATTTTTTTAAATCTTTCGTATCTCTACAAATCTTTCCCATAAATACACTAGTGTGCGAAATTGGAAACAACTATAAACCAGTACCAAGTTGGCAAGTACCACACTGGAAGTCATGGGGACAGAATGAATTGCAGTTAGTGACTAGACATATATTAAATAACCAAATTATCGATCATGACATTTGATACGTGTCTATTGAATCCAATTCCATTCTGGGCACTTTCTGGTGAACTATGTTCTCTTTAGAAAATTGGGCTAAAATAAAACTTCATCCATTGATCTATGATCATTGAACGGTTTAAAATTATTGATGGATTTTAGATACGTGTCACCCTTCACGTATCAAAGAGGCCACGCTTATTGATACATCGTGTAGAGTCCGGAATCAATGTGATGTATTGATGTGATGGGATGTTACTTGTCTATTAATGGCAATGAATTCATGAAATCGCCAATAAAATATTTTTTTTTTTAATGAAATATATATTTTTCCATAAATAAAAAAATATTAGCCAAACAAATTAAATAATTTTTAAGCGCTAGATAAAAATCACCAATACATTTAAATAATTTTTCCTTCGGAGTAAAAATTTTCACCCATACAATTATATATTTGTTCCTTTAAACAAAAAATATTCGCCTCTTACAATATATATTTTCCCCATAGAACAAGGTATTATTTGCCAGAAATTTATGGAATTTTCATACACTAAAAAAAAATCGCCAATACAAAATAATTTTTTCCCTATTTTGAAAAACAATTTCGCCATCAATATGAAAATTTCCCCAAAAAAATAATGTCTGATTCATCAAGATTTTACACTTTTGCCCAGGGGGTAGTTTCTTAAAGTTATCCCTAGTGTAGAGTATGTGAAGTGCCTATCGGTACAACATATGAAGCCGGAACCCAAAATTGTGTTGCCATCAATGACAACATAATGAAACCAACCAATAGAGTGTCAATTGCCAACAATCTCCCCCTTTTGCATTAATGGCAACACTCATATGAAAAATGGTCATGGTTTCATCCTGCCCTGCTCCCCCTGAGTTGATTATGCAAAATATTGTTAGGCCTAGTATGGAAAGCTAATGTACTGAGAGGGGAGGGGTGAATCAGTACTTCAAATCCTTTTATTAACAATATCTTTACTGTTATGCATAAACCAAAAACTGTTGTAACATAACATAAAGTTAAAACAAATAAATAACAATCATACATGATTCACTCCATAACACATATATATTGTTTACGTAGAAACTCTTGGTTAGAGAGAAAAAATGCGGTGGGGATGGCACCCACAACTTCACTACTGCAATAATAAAGGTTGCTCGGTTAGAGCTACATGTTTAGCTATTTCTGATAGCTTACTCTGTTAGGAGTATCAAGATCTATTAGATCTACCTTGCTAAAGGATTTTACAACACTTAATCTAAATGTTGCACTTGGTTAGAGGCTTTACAATTTATAGACTTGATTAGAGTTTTTTACCCTATTAAAGGTTTCTCTTACAACTTCAATAACATGGAATGATACTCAGTAGACAGCTTGGTGTGTCATCTTTGCTGCTCGGTAGACATGGAATGATACTCGGTAGACAACTCGGTGCATACTGGACTCTGTGACTACTTTCTTTTATAACCGACTGGACTGTGCATACCGACTGAATATTTTGGTCGTAGTAACTGACTAGAGTATATAGAATGACTTTGGATATAAAACTAATGGCAACTTGATAAGTAGTAACAATCTCCCCTTTTGACATTAGTTGAGATGTTTGACAAAACTACTTTCAAAGTCATAACTCAATAATCTATATACTTTACAAAATTTGACTATACTGATAGTATATACAATAGTCAATGAAATAGTATATCCAGATATACTCCCCTTATCAATATACTGTACAAAACTCTGATTTTGTATTCTTGGTGATCAATGATCAATGTGTTGCTCTTGTTCTTTGCTTACTATTTTGTTCACTACTTGGTTCATTGCTCTTGGATACTCTGCATACTCTACTCAGTATACTGCCCTTGTATACTACACTCCTTTTGTTTGATACTATACTTTGATGCTTTGAATACTATATCACTCCCCCTTTTTGACAAACATCAAAATTTAGTTACCATTCAATGGTGGCAACTGGTCAAAAATGGATTTGTACTTTATCTGTGCAAAGGTGAGAGCAACAGAGAGGGCATCCTTTACACTGTCCATTAAAGAATTATATGCTTGAATATTAGCCAATAATGATATTAAGTCATCTAAAGTGCTTCCCTCTTGTGTAGTAGATAAGTATGTGGCTCAGTTGATCTGTTCTTGGACGGATGAAAGATGAGGAAGGAATAATGTCTGAAGTGTCATTATGTCCATCCTGATCTTGTGTTCTTCATTTATTAGGTCCAATTGTTGGGCCATGAGCTGTTGTAACTTTGTATAGAAATTCTGAACTGAATTGGGCTCTGTGGTCAACTTATTTGAGAGATCGGTGATCTCTTTCTCAATTGCTGCAGTTTTATTTTTGATGTCTTTAATGAATAAAGAAAATGTATAGAGTTTCTAAAATAAATAAAGAATGTGCTTGAGTTGAGGGGACAACTCAGCAATAAATTTGACAAGTTTGACTTTGCCAATAGCTATAGCTTTCGGTACCTCTTCTATCATTTTTGTAGTGAGCTCTTTGTCTTTTAACTTGCTCAAATATTCAGATGCATCTACTCCAGATGTCTCTATCTTGGTTAGGAGTTCATCCAGTTGAATGTGGATGGCCACATCTTTGGTTATAGTAGCTTCAGGTAGCATATCTGTTAAGAGTGCTTTCACCTTCTGAAGTACTTTATTTTTCTTTTGAATAGCCATTTGCTTCTCTTGTTCGGCCTTTGCTTTGCATAGTTCACCGAAATCAATGAGTGTTTGCCCCTTTAATTTGGATATATCAACATTGGGCAACACTATTGGTTTTGACAAATCTACTTTGAAACTATGCTTTTTCATCTTCTTTTCTCTAGATTTGGCCAGTTGAACCAATACAATGGCTTGGGAGGCTTGTGGATCCTCAATAGGTTGCTTGGTGGATGCAACACTTTTGTTAGTTTCTTTAGCCTCTGTAGTGTCCTTTGGTGTCTCGGTACTCGATGTCTCAGTTGCAACATTTTCAGTGCTAGAAGGTGCATGAGAAGTCTGTTCTTGAATAGTACCTTCTCCTACTGTAGAATTGTGACCTTCGGTGCCTTGATCCATATTCTGAGGGGCTTTGGTTGAGACAAGTTGATTGACCGGTGGATAAGGCTGAACTTGTTCCAAGACTGATTCACTGGATACAAGTTTTGCATATGCATTGCCTTCTATCATTTCCTATTCAGATGCCTATGTATCCATGATATCTTCATCTATTTGAATGATGTCAGCAAGATCTTGCTCGGTAACATCAGGATCTTACTCGATGACATCAATTATTTCAACTTCAACTTGCTCACCAGCATCCTTGAGTCGAAAGATTTCCTGCCACTTTTCTTTTGTCTCATTTTCCACATCAATATACAGACCATTCATCAGTTTCAAGGCTTTTTGTTTGATAAGGAACTTTTTGTGGTAGGTTGTCCGATGTTCTTTAATTGCAACTACCGACATGTCAGGAAAGAGATGTACCGGACTTCTTTCTTTGATCTATTTCTCTGAGTCCAGGGAATATTGCCACCTGTTATCAATAGGTGCATATAATTCTTTTGGAAGAGAATTAGAGACTTCTAATAGGACCAATCAGAATTTCAAAAGTGTGCAGATGACAACTTCTTCTATTTATCTCTTTTCATCATCATTTGTAGATTCATACTTAACATATCTGAATCTTCCAAATCTACCATATTCCTTCAGATTAGTACAAAAAATTTCAACACTATGTACATTTACCTTCTTGCTCTTGACAATCTAAATTTTTCTTGCATCCTCAGATTTGGTGTCACTAGACTCTTTTGCCAAAATGAGTCTCCGAGTAGATTTCTTGTAAGTTTTTGTTACCTTGGGAAGAGTAACACTCTTTGTTTTCTTACTCGGTGAAGTTGCAGATTCTCTTGTGTTAGCTCGCTTTGCTGGAGGAGTCGGTGAGGCCTTTGATGTATCTTGTTTCTTTCTTTTCAACACATTTCCCTTAGGCAATTTGGTGCTCAGTGTTATAGCTACCTCTTGGGCTTCAGATTCCTCTTTGGTAATGGCTATAGTGCCTTTGACAGGTGTGGAGGAAGAATCTTCTCTGAATTTCTCCTATAATGCCTTTATCATCTTTGTTGCCTTTCTTGTAGCTTTGGGTACTACAATGCTCATTTTTACATTTTCTTTCACTTCTTCATAGGTTCCATACCCCAGCTCGGTAGCATGCCTTGGTAATGTAAGAAATGCATCTATTTGTTGTTGTGTGATTTCAAGATCAATCTCATAACCCATAGGTGGCAAAGATTGAGTTCTTGGTTCCACAACATTCACATAACAGTAATCAGTGTCTACTTCAAAACATATGTCATCTTTGTATTTCTCCACTAGCTTGGGTGGAATCCGATATCTGTTATGCATTTTCTCTTGAAACTTACTGAAGTAATCATCCATAATATCATTAAAATTATCACCTAGCTTCTTGATGAAGTCATTGATCTAATGGGTGATTGGTCGGTGTAGTTCCCAAACAACTTTACCAACTGATGGAAAGAATTTTTCAAAATAGAAAAACATACATACAAGTAGTGATCCAAACTTTAGTGTATTAGCCGAGTTGTTCTTCTTCGGCTTTCTGATGGTGTTCAGATTCTCAAATAGGTTTTTCAGCAACACCTCACATAGATCAATTTTCATTCCCTTTTTTACAATTTTGTATGCTAAGTCTAGTGCTGCACAGGGTACATTGTTTTCCTTTGATGATTGGAAGAAACAATAACCTATTACTCTAATGGAAAATTTTAGTTTTGCATCAGTGACATTGTTCAATTTCAGTCCTCTACAATCTGATTCCACTTTGGTTAAACTGATCAATTCCTTCTGTGATATCATCTTTTGAGCTCGACCATGATCATAAATAGGGTAACCGGTGATCAAATGAATGATTTCCTTTGTAATTTTATACGGTTGCTCTTCTAGCCACATGAAGTCATCATGAACTTTGCTCATAACAAACTTGACCCACTGGGGTTTGAACACATGGGGATAGGTTAGGGCTTCAGCTAATCCCTTGATCTTAATGTGCTCATACTTGCTATCCATTTTACCATTGGTGCACAATTCATCATATGTGTCTTTGATTTCAATGTGACCGAGTTCTTCAACACAACATTTGGTGAAGAATCTCACATCCTCAACTAATAACACTCTATCTAGGATGAGTGAGAATGCGGTTTTGTCATCCAGTTCAGATGCAACTTTGGGAGTTAACAAGTATTTTAGTGAGGGCTTCTCAATATTCTTAACAACAATGGGATCTTGGATCTTAGGTGGCATTTGTAGATTTCAGATAAAAACTAACAAAAGATCCTTAGGGTTTGAGGATTTTCAAATGGGAGATGCTTCACACTTAGCAGATAATAACAACTTGATAAGATTGGTAAACCAGCTTAACAATGCGTTGAGATTAATGTAAATACCTTGAATTTTGCTTTGTAGGAGGTTTGATCGCCTTTGATTTGCTTTGCTCTGCTCTCTCGAAAACTTGGTAACTGAAAAATGATAGCATAAATGCTTTAAGTACACAATATACCTTATCGAGCTTCATGTAGGTTAGGTCAAGAACATTAAATGCACTCGATTCCACTAAACTTTTTTTCTTTTTTTTTAACGCTTTAATCGAGTAACCAAACTTCCTTCATTTACCGACTTGACAGGTTTCATGTATTCACCGACTTCACAGGTTTCTTGTATTCACCAACTTGACAGGTTTCCTGTAGAATTTTAAACTTACTACTACATCTTAACTATGCATATTTTGAATGAAGTACATAATAAAATAGGAACTGTTAAGATTTAACCTTGAGAGAATGTAGTCCCTTCATACCTTTACCAATTAATTTGGAATTGTTTATGGTGAAAATGGATAACAATAATAACGATATTGAAAGGCTAAATGAATTCAACCACAAAAACCCTAGCCTAACAACAACAAAGATCCACCATAACATATGAAGATTACCTAAGACAATGCAAATCAAATGAAATCATAAAGATTATACCATCACATGTCCAATAGGGTTTTGGATCTCCATTCTTCCTATCTCCATTGATCTTGCTTGATAAATTTGCTCTCAGATTTTATGTGTGCACAAGAGCTCAACAAAGAACGAAATGTGGTTGCAAGTAGGATCGCATATGCTCAAAAGCGTAGTGTAGTCAAGTGCATAAAAATGATTAGCCAATGTTTGATAATGAAGGAAGCATCTCCTTATATAGAAGACACAATATGAAATGGAGGGATAAGATTGAGAGGTGTAAAAGGAGGTCGGCTATGATTAGAGGGTAGGTAAAAGAAATAATAAAATAATGAAAGGGGTAGGTAGTGTATGAATTAAGAGATGAATGACATGTGTCATAGGTAGAAAAGGTTAATGAATTAATTAAATAAATCTTTATTAATGAAAGGGGTAGGTAGTGTATGAATTAAGAGATGAATGACATGTGTCATGGGTAGAAAAGGTTAATGAATTAATTAAATAAATAAAGATTTATTTAATTAATAGAGGAAGTAGGATCAATTAAATAAATAAGATATTTATTTAATTTAGGAAAAGGATAATTTAAATAAATAAATGTATTTATTTAAATGAGAAATAAGGCTAGAAGAGGATAAATGAATTAATTAAATAAATAAAGATTTATTTAATTAATAGAAAAATTAAGCTTAGATAATTAAATAAATAAAATATTTATTTAATTAGACTGGACAATTTTGGGTGACTATAGGAATAAGAGCACCTAACTCGATTAGTAAGGTGCTTTCTTCATTTGACACAATTTCCTTCTTTTTCCAAATCATCTTTAATTTTTCTTTTATTTCCTCAGTGTCTTTTCTAGGTTGATCTCTACAATCTCCAGCCAAGTGTCCCACTTTGTGACAATGAAAACATGCCATACCAGGATTTCTCCATGATCTTCAGTTGTTCATCCTAAACCTTATAAAGCAGTTGGCACTTATATGTCCATATCTTCCACAACATTTACACCATATCCTTGTATTGTAATCCCATGGTACTGCAGAATACTGTCAGTAAGGATCTATGTGAGCTTGGTAACCTCTAGCATTTGCTCAGTGTGCAGACCACATATAATTCTTTTGCTTAAGCCAACACTTCTCGGTATTGTGTTCATATCTATTTCAGTTTTTAAAAAACCCTTTGAATTTTACCTTCTGATAATTGTTAACAAAATTTTTCCTACATTGATTAGATGTGTGACCATATTTATTCCAATTGTAATAATAACCTTTGGACTTAGTGACATTCGGTTGCTTACTTTTTCTGATTTGGCACATGTTGGTAGTATGACCTTGATTTCCACAGTAGCTGCAAATAGGCTTCTTTCTTTTGATGTTCTTCTTGATTCCAGCTTGCTTTGATGATTCTCCTCTCTCGGTAGAGTCTTTTCCTTTGTAACCGAGTCCTGCATCTTTGTTGGGTCTTCTTATATTCAGTTGCTCATCCAACATCTTTGATGCTTCATAACTCTTCTTCAGTTTTTCTTTGGATTTCTTCTCTATTTCAAGTTCATTGGTCAACCTTGATACTTCAAGTTTCAATGCTTGATTCTCATCATCTTTCAGATTTGCTTCATGATGTGCATAACCTAGTTGATCTGACAAGTTTTGTTGAATTCCAGTCAACCTTGTGATTTCATCATTCTTATCAGATACTAAGGCTTCAAGTTGTTTTTTCTCTCTTTCTAGATCTCTGACTTTATCCTTGGCTATCCTTAATGCATCAAGATTTTTAGTCATCTGTGTGCTGAAATTTTCATGTTCTCTTTTCATTGCTTTTAGTTGATCAGCCAATGCTTTGTTCTTTTCTTTCAATACTCCAATAATTTCTTCAGTCTCTTTAGATATACTGTTCTCAGATGATGTCTCAATTTGTTCCACTAACTCTTGAGAGTCCTGCAAATCATCAGATAATCTTCTTCTCACTTTTAGAGATTTTTGCATTTTCCTTTGCATGTCTGCAATCACTTGATTAGCATGATCCAACTCTTCTTGCAGATACACAATCCTCTGAGATTGTTTATAGCCTTCCATTGATAGGATCTTTCTCTTTAGGTAGTTAAACCCTTTTCCTAGATTGAAGCTCTAATACCAATTGTTAGGACCAGTATGGAAAGGTAATGTACTGAGAGGGGAGGGGTGAATCAGTACTTCAAATCCTTTTATTAACAATATCTTTACTGTTATGCATAAACCAAAACCTTATGTAACATAACATAAAGTTAAAATAAATAAATAACAATCATACGTGATTAACTCCATAACACATATTTTTTGTTTATGCAGAAACTCTTGGTTAGAGAGAAAAACTGTGGTGGGGATGGCACCCACAACTTCACTACTGCAATAATAAAGGTTGCTCGGTTAGAGCTACATGTTTAGCTATTTCTGATAGCTTACCCTGTTAGGAGTATCAAGATCTGTTAGATCTACCTTGCTAAAGGATTTTACAACACTTAATCTAAATGTTGCACCTGGTTAGAGGCTTTACAATTTATAGACTTGATTAGAGTCTTTTACCCTCTTAAAGGTTTCTCTTACAACTTCAAAATTTTCAATAAAATCTTTACAACTATCTACAACTTTATATCTAGAATGTTATAGCAGATTCTTTGTGTTCAAAATAAGAGAACCTTGCCTATAGCATACCTCATTAACCCATAAAGTAACTCGGTAAACCCTTCTGTTGACTCTGTTCTTTGACTGTTCTCTAAAATCCTTTTCGGTGACCTCTGTGTCTCTGTAACAATCATAACACTTAGTGCTTTCACATGTCTTGCTTCATATATTTCTATATCTTCCTTTCTATCATACTACATGTGTGTATCTGATCTCAATCCATGTTGTATAAATAGATCTCTTATGTCAGTGATCTAATTCATTGCTTCGATCTTACAAACATGATTTCTCGAATGAATAACCATGCAAAATATTTCATTGGTTAGATGACCTCAAAATCATACACAATCTTTAAGTGCAATTTCCAATGTGATAACGGTTCTATGTTCCACGATCTTGTAACACGTTTTCATATGTATGTTTAAGTTCAATGAATCTGGTAACACATTTCACTCGGTGTATATCAACTCGCTGTGTCATCTTTGCTGCTCGGTAGACATGGAATGATACTCGGTAGACAACTCGGTGCATACTGGACTTTGTGACTACTTTCTTCTATAACCGACTGGACTATGGATACTAACTGAATATTTTGGTAGTATTAACCGACTAGAGTATATAGAATGATTTTGGATATAAAACTAATGGCAACTTGATAAGTAGTAACAAATACTTCCATCCAAAAGTTCCAAAAACTCTGTAGCTCCCCCTAATGTATGCAACTCTTCATTCTTTTTCACATGTATACTACTCCCCCTTTGACATCAATGCCCAAAAACTATAAAAAATAATGTAAAAGAATAATAACTATACACTGAATACCTCCGAAAATGTCTTAGCGAAGCTTGACCAATTTCACGATTTCTGGATAAGCTTTCTCTAATAACTCTATATAAGTATCCCAGTCAGTTTTGAATGTTCTGTAGATGGATACAAGTCCACTCAATAAATATGCAAGTGATTCTTTCTTAGTGACTTCTTCCGGTGTGGGCTTACCAAGCATATCCATGCATTCCCTCTTATGTATACCAAGTGAATCCTATCTTGGACTCACCAAACCTTTGAGACTTCTGGCTCTCTGAATGATCTTATCTCTTTCCTTTTCAAGAGCAGAAATTTGGTTCTCCAAGGTCAAAATTTGTCCATCAATAGATGTGGTCAATGAAGTTAGTCCATGAAAAGAGTTAGCATTATTAGCAATCTTTTCTTGTAGATTCTTTATCTTCTTATCTACATTTATTGTAAGAATCTTTGTATTGCAACATACCTTTTATATGTTAGTACCTTGGTTCAAAGAATTTTCAATAAGAATAAGTTTCTCCTCAATCTTCTTCTTCTCTATCTCAATGATTTGATCAAAAGCAGCTCTATTAGCCAAAGTGAATCTTTCAAGTGCTTGTCGGTTAGAGATCTATTGTAATGATTCAAAATCTTTAGAGATGTGCTCAATTATTACCTTAAGCTTGCCAGAAGGGCTCGCTTCATTCTCAATCTTACATTTTGGGACCAATTTGTGCAAAACTATTATTGAATGATCTATTATCCCCTTATCTATGGATCCCTCCTTCATTAGTTTCAGGAAAAACCATCATCATTAGCTCTATGGGACTCATATCCGTGATGGATTTCTTGTCAACTTGAGAAGTGTCAATTGTCAACAATGATGGACTCCCAATTGGTGCCTTAACAGATTCCCCAGTTTTCTCTGGTGATTTAACTTTTATTGCCTCCTCACTTGCACAGGTGGCTTCAACACTTGGTGCAGTCTGTACAACTATCGGTTCCTCTCTATGAACAATATCCTCAACCTATACATTTTTATCTGGAGGACAAGTGTCCTCAATGTTAGTGTTATGTACAATGTTCTCAGTAATAATCAATGTCTCAATATGTGTATGTACATTTGTGATAACTGGTGGCTCAATTTACACTATCTTGGTGTTATTCAAAACTATGGGTGGAATACCCATAATTCCTTTACCTTTCCCTTCAACTGGTGTATCTACAATCTCATTTTTTGTCTCTGGTGAAATGAAGAATCTTCTATGCTCTCCCAAAAAATTTATCCAAGCGTTTTGTGTTTCCTTTATCACCTCATTCATTCTCCCTAACATTAGGCTAGTTATTTTGTGTTTGTTGTTAAAGACCTTTCTATCAGCAACCTCTATTGTCTTCTCTATCTTATCTAGAGCTATGGTAACATAGATGGCTAAAAGTTCCTGCATCTTAATGTGTTTGTCTTCTTGTATTGCAGATAACCTTCTAGCATCTAACATGTTGTATAACTCTACCGGTATTTGATTTTTTATTTCAATCAATGTTTTCTTATAGATATATAAATATAGAATCACTGCTTCCTCTACCTCTCTCTGTTCATCAACTTCTATTGTATCATAATAAGACTTAACATTTTTTAGTATTCCATCCTTAGTGATTTCATCAACAATTTCAGTACAAGTCTTAGGTGGAATAATGGTTACATTACCAGTCTCAAGTGCCAAGTCAATGTCACTTTTCTTTCTCCTCCTAGTAGTACTGGATGTAGCTAATGGTGTGGCCTTAGGTGCTTGCTTTTGTGCTGGTAATTTGATGGTAACCTTCCTAATTGATTGTTTCTTTTCTTCCACCTTAGGTTCTTCTGGTTTCTTCCTCACAACTCTTTTCAAGGATAACGGTGTATTATCTTCAGATTCAGATTCTGCAATCATGGGTTCAATGTGAACTACCAAATCCTTCCTCTTTCTCTCTTTCTTTGGGATAGCATCAATAAAAGCCTTAATTTATTTATAAACTTTCTATACAAACTTGCTTGCCTTACCTTCTTGTTTTTCCCTCTTCTTTCGCTTGAACTCAGTTTCAACCTCAAGAGCCTTTTGTTGTGTAGTTCCACAAGGTTTTTCTACTTCATCTATATCTGCATCAAGTAGAATTTTTGCATATGCATTAAGAATTAATGCATCCACCTCATAGCCCATTTCAATTATCCAAATATTCCGGGGCTTTACTGCCTCCATGAGGGTCTCATCTTTCTTGACCATGAAATATATGACAGTAGATTATTACTTTACTATATGCTCAGGTACTCTTATTCTAGACCTCATAGATTTCTGAAAAGATTTGAAGTAACCTCATCCCTTATCATCTCTAAGAATTCCCAATGCAACAATTGATTGTTTAAGTTGTCTTCCTACTGAGATATCAAAAGCCCATTGCTTCCTTCCAGAATCAGGAGTATCATTCAAAAAGTATAATATTAAGAAAACTAATAGATTTCCATAATGGAAAGTGCCCTTCTTCTCACCTTTAATCTTCCCTAAATTGATCAATAACTCCTCAAGCATCTAATCACAAAGATCTAACTTGATATTTTCTCTCATCATCCTATATGCGGCCGAAATACATGAACTTGAAACTGAATTCAGTCGGTTAGACTGAGTTACCTTGTAGCCTATGATCATGCTACCAAACTTGATGTCAGTGTCGGTGATGGTGCTCACCTTCATCAATCTCTTGTATGATGTGGCGCTAGTGATCTTCCTTATGAAGTCATTTGATACTTTCTTATCCAGATGTTTCCCTATTGATGACAAGCCTGTAATTGCCCAGATGGCTTCCTTAGTGATTTTGTAGGGTCGGTCCAGCCATATGAATTCCCCATGTACTATGCTCAGTACATATCTGTGTTGGCACTTTTTAATGTTGAACAACAAAATCAACAACCAACATAATCTACAACCAAATATTGAAAGGTATCCAGCCTTAACTATGATTTCAAAAGGGCTAACTGGACCAACTTAACAAGGATATATAATCCTTCTTCTCTTCAGGCTCTGCAAGGCCTAGGCGGGTTTACCTATGATGCACTTCAAATATAGTCTAAACTCACACACAACATCACCATTAAAGAAGAAATATCAAACATAGCTCAACAATAAGGAAAGTACTGCAAACTAGCTACATTTACATTGACTCTCAACTACATCAAAGCTTGAGATAGGTGGGTCATTACTACAAAACAGAAAGAAAAGATTAAATTCTGATTTGATTTTAAATCTCTAAGAAAACCCCAAAATGTGCAAGACTAGTGCCTTATCCAAGGGCAACAAAGTCATACATCAGACTACAAATGAAAACACTCATTGCAAATCCATCTTCATCATGAAATATTCCTCCATTAATGCCTTGCATAAATGCATTACTAAGCTTATCCACAGAAAACATCAAATCCAGAAACATGAACCCCATTTCATTAATGTTTGCTCATAGAATTTAAAATCTTCCTTGAAGATTACCTATAAACAAGCATTTACACTCATAGACACAACTACTCATGACAAACATGATCCTCCTTAAGAATCATATTTGAATAAAATGAAAGTGCATTTCAGAGACAAATTCTGTGCGAATTTATGCATGCCTTACATACACAAGAACCTGCAACAAATAACACGTATAGCAAGAAAATAAGACTCCATTACTTAAAATAAGACATTACTATGCAACCTTGGAAATAAACCCAGAATTGGAAACCAAGAAATCTGGAGCCTTTCTCATAGAATTCTGGAACCCTTACAATGAGAAGAAAATTGGAATAAGAAGGAGAGGGGAAAAACATTAGGTCTCATCAGAACAAGCCAAGTGTCTATTTTTCCAACTGAATTTCAATTCTTCTCTATTTCCCATGGAAACTACTCTCAAAATATCCCAAATCTGTTAAAATTAACTAAATAACTGCATTCTTCATCCCGAGAGCTTTCCGACAATATATAATACTTGCCAATTTGACCAAAAATGGACCTCTGGGCAAATTAAATCCTTCATATGTGCACATCATTTAAATTTTCTAATTTTCTATATAGTCTGCACTATACAATCTAACTTTGATTTTTCCCTCTTTTTTGGCCTGATGCCCTGCCATGTGGTGGTCTCTGATTGGCTGATGGGATCCACTAGGATGACACCTCACTCATTAGCCACTTGGACTACCTCATCACTACCACCTATGTGCCACTAGACTGCCACGCGTACAACATGTCATCGCCACATCATCACCATTGGATGGGACTCATGAGTTGGACTTCCATCTATACCTGCCACTTGTCTTTCACCATTTCATGATGGCTAATGATCTTGCATCTTCGGGTCATGAATTCACGCAAGCCGTTGGATCCTCTGCAACCTGCATTTTCTTTAGCCTTCATTTTCTCACTATTTCGGGAAGGGTATTCGGCGTGCATCTTCCCTTCGCGAATCCACACGCACCGTCTGATCTCCTTAACTTACTCACTTGTTAATCCTCTCTTTCTCAGCAAAATTCACCTGCCTTGAGATTCGTGCCTATGTGGGGTCCACCTAGTCGCCACTTGTCAGCCTCCTTAGTCACCTCGGGAAGCACGCCCATGCGCGTGGGGTTCGCCTTGGGTGTCCATCAGCACCATCCGTCAAAAGCCCAAAGCTTTGACACTATGGATGTGTAAAGCTTTGCTTATAAATATCAAAAATTTTGCTCCCACCACCAATGTGGGATATATGCATTTTCTTGAGAATGCATTTCTGAGCTTACCCTTTGAGTTTTAATGGCAGCCTTTCTATCATTTGCATTGCCTGGAAGTTTCTACATTTTACATGGCATGTTAAGGATCACTTTCAGAACAATGCTGCCACTCCATTGCACTGGCTTGGGGTTTTCTATGCTTCTTCAACTCTCCACGCAACAGCGAGGATTGGAATTCATTTTCCTTTGGAACTTTATGAAGTCTTTTCAACTTTCTTTTAGCTTGCGTGAGGTAGAGAGGATAATAGAAGACATTGTTGAAATTTTAAATGCCTTCCAGCAGCACCTTTGACCATGTAGGCCAGACACCACTCCACGCAGGGGCTGCTGCCACACAGAGGATAGGATCTGGCATTTAACATCTCATTTGTATTTGCTTAGAACATTTCATGTGCCTTTCTAAGCCTTCCAACATCACGTAGAAGAGGATATTTGGCATTTGCTGGTAGTTAAAATTGCACTCTTACCTGTCACACTGCAAATCTGCATTAACTTTAAAATTTAATGGGCTTGCTGATTGCATTTGTTTGAAGTTTTAAATTGCACTCCCAGACATCACACACAGCAAGGAGAATGCTAGGAAGGTTGTGGAATTTGGCTTTACACCAGCCAAAGGCATTTGTTTTAGATCTATCATGAGCTCTCTTTCCCCAAATAGCATAGATGGAGATATGAAAGTTGTTCGGAACTGAAACACCATGTGTACTGAACAAAAGATATCTATGAGGGATTGCAAAACCATAACAACTGTTTCCAAAAAATAATTTATACTGAAAACAATTTAATCCATCATCCACAAGTGGCACATAAAAGAATAATGAATCAACAGATATTGCAACCATGCATGATACAATAAAAAAAATATGTTCCGCCTCTCAAGGACCTCATCTTGAGGATCAAATAACCTTTTCTCTTTTTTGAACAACTTAAGATCCTCTGGAAAGACTACCCTAGACACTTCATTTACCAATGAACAACCATTTAAATATTCTAAAAATCTCTCAGCGAACCAAGTTGCCAATAAAATCGATCCGTGAGCATAAGCCAAGTTGGGCCCCAAAGTGGATCCGACTAAAAGAAAATTTAATTTTCATGCAACTAACCTCTAAAATACCTCAAGAACCTTAAACTTATCTCTGGAATCAATCAGAACCATTTTTGGATCATCAGACTGAGTTTTGCAACTTTTAGGCACCTGCGCCACATTTTCGCATTTAATCGTGAAGACATAATTTTCTAACTGGTCAAAACACCTTTCTGGACCTCGTTGTCTAACAGGCATGTACTCTAATATACAAGAATGAAATCTACCAAATGGTTTCTCAAGACAAATCCCAAGCGAAGAGATATTAATTTTCAAAAATGACCAACTGGCTTTGTCTACACTGCGGACCTGATGAAATCAATGTTCAGGCAACACATGATGCCTTTCTTAAAAATATCAAACGATCTCCGTAGACCTTCAAATTTGAGACATAGGTACCTTGAAGTATATATGAAATCTTACAGCACTCAGTTCAACCAAAAGACTGACTGGGTGCAAATGGTGTGCTCACGAAAATTGCTACTTTAACTGATACGACAATGAAAGTACGGATCACTGGAAGAGATGGCTCAAGAAACCCTTTTGGAAACCGATCAAACGGATTGGTAGAGGCTTGAAAATTGAAACATAGCTTGTCATTTATACCAATAATAGCCTGGAACAAACATTCTGACATGACATTCATTGAGGCAACTTTTACACTTATGCAAAACAAGGCTCCGACTAGGTCCTGAAACAGGGACTTGTCAAAACATACAAACTGCAAACAAATCAAGCTTTGAAAAACTGAGAAAATGGATTCATAAGGACTTGAAATTTTACAAGCTAGCTCATATTAATGCATACAATTGAATCCATTTTGAAATTTTCCATGACGATCAACAGGGCAAAAGATATAAACACTCAAAGTAGGCTACTTAGTAATATCTGCATTTGTGCCTAAAATGCACTTTCAACTCATCCCTCGAAATGGGTACCTGATAAATTGATCCAAATTGAATTCTGAAAGTTTCACATCACTTCATAGGCCAAATGAAAGGTTTAGGACATGCTTCCCAAGCCTTACCCCCTAAAAATCAACTGGCTCCATTTTACCCTCTCTCTAACTAGACCATTGAAACTGAGTCATTTGGAAATGCAGAGCAAAATTTTGAAATGGGCCTCTAAACTTGACTCAAATTTAATGAGTCCCAATAGTTGCTCTGATTGGGGATGGTTGATTGCAAGATCAACACAAGAATTGAGATATCTATGGTTAAGCAGACCACCCAAAAACGAATCACTCTCTTCACTTCTCAAAAACAAAGGGCTCCTTATTCTACCCAAACAAAAGGGCATTTTATTGAAAACCACACAATAGAAGCAAAGCAACTGTACAAAATATACAACTTATAAATGGCCCCAGGCCATCAAAACTGAAATCAATTCTTACCTCTGTCAAACACATGATTTTCATTTCCACAAATCAAAGGCAAGCTAAAATCATCATTTACATCTGCTTGTTTAGAAAAACTTCCACTTCTGATCAGCTGATCACATGAAACATAATCATCAGCATGTTCATAATCAACCAATCTTTGAAAACCAAATGAATGTTGAAAGGGCTGGTCACTAGGTGACATAAGAGTGACATACTCTTCACCATTACTTCCTGGCTGAAAAGAAAAGTGGCCTAACTTATTCTGAAAGTTGGAAACATCAGGCACATCTCTATTGCTAGTTTTCTCAAATAATGAACACTCTTCCACAATGATGGCTTGCAAACTAGAGAGGAAAACTTCCTCATAACATGACTGCACTTCATCTTGCTGAGCACAATTTCTATCAGCACTTTGCATAAGTAAAAACACATGATCATCACTTATCAATGGTTCATTTCCCACTTGTAAATCTGAGAAAACTACTTCAAATTTGTCATTCTCTTTAACAACAAGATCCATACAATGCATACCAAAATCTGAGTTCATATCAACATATGAATCTATATTATCACACCTATCAAGCATATATGCATCTTCATCTTGTCCATCACTCAAATCAAAAATAGGGAAAGAATCAATAGCATATGTATCATACTTCACACCTTCAAAAAAATCATCAATATCTAAACAGGTACTGGTTGGGCATGAGAGATTGGGCACATTTTTGGATGCATACCTCTAAAAATTAGCAGCTAGGAGCTCTGAAATTTGTTCACTACTTAGTGAACCTTCTCCTTCATTTTCCTTTTCATTTTCCTTGGCTTCATCTTCTGCGATGTAAACATTGTCCCAATCTGATAAAGGTATCAAATCTGCACTACTCATGTCTTTATACACATTTATTTCATCATTACAACAACTTACATCTGCATCATAACCTTTATCATGCTACTCATAAAGTGTTGCTATATGTTGCAACGTAGTTTCATAACTTGGGTTACAAACATCTTGTGGATTGAACTTAATAACAAGGTGATCCATATTATTGAAATCTAAAACCTCAACTGGCTTATGATTATTTGAACAATTACTTATGTTCTCACAAGTTTCTTCTTGCTCCGAATACACATCTAAACTATCATGCTGAAAATAACAATCACCTTCAGCATCATAGGAGGCATATCCACTCACGGATTCATCTCCTTCACTGTACTCAATCTTGTGTACATTTTTAGATTTAATTACTTCAGTCTCATCTATCCATTCTTTAATGTAGGCAACACTTTCTTCTCTCAAGGTAGTAGACTAATTAATTGAGTCAGGCTCATCAAGCTCTAAAAATAATTCAATCAAAATAGACTCATGGGGTCTAGCATCAGCTAGAAACTCATTTAATGCAACTATAAATCTTTCATAAAAAAATATATGATGACTCTTCCTCTTTTCTTTTCCCTACTTTTTTTCTTAAAAACCAGATGAATTTCTCTTGCATCTTTTGAAGACATACTGCAATCTCTTTATCAATCTCTTTCAGATTTGACAAAGGATTTGGAGATCTAGGAACTACATCTAGATCCATCAAGTTTATATCATTTACTGAACCATTATTTGGACAATGCATCCTACTTCTTTACAAACTCCTTTCAAAACACATGTAGTCATTAATTTTAAGAATCATACACACTTCTCCAATCACTTATGACTATTTTTTTTTAAAACATGAAGTATGTAAAGGGCAAATTTATTTTCCTTTCAACGGTGACTGTTTCACCTTATAAGGAACATATGATTTCATAGATACTTTGAGGAATACCTGGTAAAATCAATGTTGCTATTGTTCACTTCATTTTCCCTTGACCGAGACCTTCAATCTCAAAACTCCAAGCCTCTGTTACCTCTTTGCTGCAAGCTCACCAAATCCTTTAAATTTTTTACAATAGTGCACACTGGTGTAGAGATCTTTCAGAGTCACCACTCACTGCTATGAGAATTTATAAAATCAATATAGAACATGAACAGATCTAGACTTACACAAAGATAAAAAGATAGCAAACTTTCAACACTTGGATATGAATTGACTCTCACAAAGAAGACATTCCTAACTTAATACAACATTACCAAGCAGATAACAATAGATCTGAAAAACACTTTCAGATTTACAACACTTGGATAGGAATTGAATCTCACAAAGTAGACATTCCTGACTTCATACAACACTACCAGGCAGATAACAATAGATCTGAAAACACTTTCAGATTTACAACACTTTTATGACTCTTTCCTCAAATGGATATGGCCAGACTCATGGATTTGACTTGACAAAATTCTTACATCTCTGTCTCCAGTAGAGTCACCATTTTGTTGCCACTTTTTTATGTTGAACAACAAAATCAACAACTAGTATAATCTACAACCAAATATTGAAAGGTAGCCAACCTCAACTATGATTTCAAAAGGACTAACTAGACCAACTTAACAAGGATAGTTAATCCTTCTTCTCTTCAGGCTCTGCAAGGCCTAGGTGGGTGTGTTATGGTTCCCACATATACTGAGGAGGGGGGGGGGTGAATCAGTATCTGACCGGTAATGTAATTTTCTTAATATAAAACATGCAAAACATAAAGCAACAGTGTACTGGTATGCAAGAATTAATGTAATAAACAAAATCAAAAACATCCACATGAAAAGAACACCATAACACAAGATGTTTAATGAGCAAACCTGGTGTGGGAAAAACCTCAGTGGGATTTGTGACCCACAATATTCACTTACTGGCCAATAAGAGAATATTACTTACAATAGGGGCCTGCACATGTAGGAAGGCCAACTACCTAGAGCACACTACTTAATGAGAAGCCACACTGACTTACAATGAGGATTATGCTAATCCAATATTCTGTACTGCTTTATAATAGCATCTTCAATGCCAGATTTAGTACCGGTTCTTGCTTTGTTCTTTACATATACCCTTGACCTATAATTCGCACATTAGGTCTGTCTCATAATTTTCTTTATGCTACCTTACCTATCCTACAAATGTCTACAATGATCTCCTTTATATACAAGAGTCATTTTACAATTTGCCAAGTCGGCTTATAATAATAAACAAAATATTACATATCAAAAATCTTGTCGACCTCTGCGCCGATATACATCTTTTCTTCTGTGTCGGTGTAGAGTGGTCTTGTTGATGCCAGTGCACTGTCTTTCTTGAATAATGCTTTGCCGGTAGAATGTCTTGCCAGTGCCATAGGATTGCAAGGTTGCCATCAATGACAAAACCTTCAATCACACACAATGTCTCATTGGAGTTTCCCTATGCCAACAAGGTTTTCCTATGATGCACTTCAAATACAGTCTAAACTCACACATAGAATCACTATTAAAGCAGAAATCTCAAACATAGCTCAACAATAAGGAACGTACTGCAAACTAGCTACATTTACATTGACTCTCAACTACATCGGAGCTTGAGATAGGTGGGTCATTACCACAAAATAGAAAGAAAAGACATTAAATTCTGATTTGATTTTAAATCTCTGAGAAAACCCCAAAATGTGCAAGACCAGTGCCTTATCCAAGGGCAACAGAGTCATACATTAGACTACAAATGAAAACACTCATTGCAAATCCATCTTCATCATGAAATATTCCTGCATAAATGCATTACTAAGCATATCCATAGAAAACATCAGATCCAGAAACATGAACCCCATGTCATTAATGTTTGTTCACAGAGTTTAAAATATTCCTTGAAGATTACCTACAAAAAAGCATTGACACTCATAGACACAACTGCTCATGACAAACATGATCCTCCTTAAGAATCAGATTTGAATAAAATGAAAGTGCATTTCAGAGACAAATTCTGTGCGAATTTGTGCATGCCTTACATACACAAGAACCTACAACAAATAACACCTATAGCAAGAAAATAAGACTCCATTACTTAAAATAAGACATTACTCTGTAACCTTGAAAATAAACCCAAAATTGGAAACCAAGAAATCTGGAGCCTTTCTCACAGAATTCTGGAACCCTTACAATGAGAAGAAAATTGGAATAAGAAGGAGAGGGAAAAACATTAGGTCTCATCAGAACAAGCCAAGTGTCTCTTTTTCCAACTGAATTTCAATTCTTCTCCATTTCCCATGGAAACTGCTCTCAAAATATCCCAAAGCTATTAAAATTAACCACATAACTGTATTCTTCATCTCGAGAGCTTTTCGACAATATATAATACTTGCCTATTTGGCCAAAGATGGACCTTTGGGCGAATTAAATCCTTCATATGTGCACATCATTTAAATTTTTTAATTTTCTATATAGCCTGCACTATACAATCTAACTTTGATTTTTCCCTCTTTTTTGGCTTGATGCCTTGCCACGTGGCAGTCTTTGATTGGTTGATGGGATCCACTGGGATGACTCGTCACTGATTAGCCTCCTATACTACCTCATCTCTGCCACCTATGTACCACTGGACTGCCACGCGTACACCACGTCATCGCCACTGGACGGGACCCGTGAGTTGGACTTCCACCTGGACCTGCCACCTGTCTTTCACCATTTTGAGATGGCTAATGATCTTGTTGATAACTCAATGATGAATGAATAGTAGCAAACTGGTACTAAGAGGGGGGTGAATCAGTATAGACAAAAATACAGTCCAAAACTAGTATGACAGCAAATACTCCAAATGACTGGCAAACAGTGACACTGGTTGAAATAGAGCGCAACCAGTAAGACCAAAAACAACTAAAACAATCATAAACCGGTTACTCTCTTAGCTTTCCTCTTAGCTCATTACTATAGTACCATTACACCCTCATGCATGAACAGGTAAACTATCATCAGATCTTCACAATAGTTAGTTCAATATGTTTTATAGACAAGCATAAAACATTGAACCATCATAAGCTTAACAGGAAATAACAAAGCATCACAAGATAAAAGAATCACACATGACACACATATTTTCATGTGGAAACCCAACTGGGAAAAACCACGGTGGGGATGAATACCCACAAGTTGCTTTTTGAACTCTTTAGAAGTCTGCTCTATTAGGAGCCTTGTCTGGTTAAAGACATTACAATAGGTTCTCCTAGGAACCGATCCTGTTAGGGATCACCCGGTTAAGGGATGGCTACAATACCCGGTTAACCCAGTTAGGGTTACCTTGTTAGAGGATTTCAAGAACTCAATAGTTAAAGGATCTCCAGAGCTCTATAGCTTCCCAGAACTCAATAACTTTGAGTTACCTTGTTAAGGGATTTGTATCAAGCCGGTTAAGGCTACCCTGTTAAGGGATTTCACAACTATTGAAGTGGTTAAAGATCAACAGGAATTACAATGATCAGGTAGTAGCAATCAATGCTAATGCAGATCCATTTTGGCTCCTCTTCACCTTCTGCACATTCACTTTGCAGGTATCTCCTCTCTCCTTTAGTCTGGCAAGAATCACGTATCTCTTCCCTTGGATACACACATACAACTTTTGCCAACACCTTTAGAAAGAAACACAACATCGACCTTATAGGAAATAGATAGGTCGGTAGCAAAAACCCTAAACCCTAAACCTGTTAGGTTAAGAAATTCAAACAGTTCAATCTTGACCATTGAATCATACTACATTAAATGCAACAATCTTGAATCGATCTCAAGACATTTTCCATCGTCCATTATCCATCGATTTCATGGCGGCTGATAACCCATCTCGCGTTATCACCGTTTGACAAACTTCGTACATTCCCAAGGTGTATAGGGATAGTCTTCTTCATGCAAGATCCTTCACGCGCACAGGGCTTACGTGGCAACATGATCTGTTCTCCGTTATACTACTAACTCATCACACAAAGATCACTGATTGAGTCACATAGGCTTGAGGTACTCCAACCGAAAATCCTGAAGTGGAAACTACCTACCAACCGGTAGTCATACAATGCTTCCATGTGCTAGTTCCCATAACTACATGCCCATTCACCTTGAACAAATATACCACTTCACTTTGGCATATATACTGGTTCACACATATGTTGGTTCTCTCTTCTCACATATCACATATGCCGGTTCACTTCATATCACATATTGACATGAATGACAACATATAATATCATTATGTCCTTATATCGGTTCACATAATGCCAACACTTGCATCTTCGGGTCACGAAGTCACGTGAGGCATTGGATCCTCTGCAACCTACATGGTCTTTAGCTTTCATTTTCCGCACATTTTTTCCGCTATTTCACGAAGGGTATTTGGCATGCATCTTCCCTTCATGAATCCACGTGCATCGTCTAATCTCCTCAACTTGCTCACTTGTTAATCTTCTCTTTCTCTGCAAAATTTGTCTACCTCAGGATCCGTTCCTATGTGGGGTCCACCTAGTCACCACTTGTCGGCCTCCTTGGTCACCTTGGGAAGCGCACCCATGTGCATGGGGTCCACCTTGGGCACCCATCAACACCATCCGTCAAAAACCCAAAGCTTTGACACTATGGATGTGTAAAGCTTTGCTTATAAACATTAAAAATTTTGCTCCCACCACCAATGTGGGATATATGCATTTTCTTGAGAATGCATTTATGAGCTTACCCTTTGAGTTTTAATGGCGGCCTTTCTATCATTTGCATTGCCTGGAAGTTTATACATTTTACATGCCACGGTAAGGATCACTTTCAGAACCACACTGCCACTCCATTGCATTGGCTTGGGGTTTTCTATGCTTCTTCAACTCTCCATGCAGTAGTGAGGATTGGTATTCATTTTCCTTTGGAACTTTATGAAGTCTTTTCAACTTTCTTTTAGCTTGCGTGAGGCAGAGAGGATAATAGCAGACATTGTTGAAATTTTCAATGCCTTCCAGTAGGACCTTTGACCATGCAAGCCAAACACCACTCCACGCAGGGGCTGCTGCCACACAGATATTGCAACCATGCATGATATAATAAAAAAAAATATGTTCTGCCTCTCAAGGACCCCATCTTGAGGATCAAATAACCTTTTCTCTTTTTTGAACAACTTAAGATCCTCTAGGAAGACTACCCTAGACACTTCATTTACCAATGAACAACCATTTAAATATTCTGAAAATCTCTCAGTGGACCAAGTTGCCAATAAAATCGATCCGTGAGCATAAGCCAGGTCGGGCCCCAAAGTGGGTCCGACTAAAAAAATAGTTTGTTTTCATGCAAATGACCTCTAAAATACCTCAGGAACCTTAAAATTACCTCTGGAATCGATCGGCACCATTTTTGGATCATCAGATTGAGTTTTGCAACTTTCAGGTACCTGCGCCACATTTTTGCATTTAACCGTGAAGACATAATTTTCAAATGGGTCAAAACACCTTTCTAGACCTCGCCATCTAACAGGCATGTACTCTAATATACAAGAATGAACTCTACCAAATGGTTTCTCAAGGAAAATCCTAAGCGAAGAGATATTAATTTTTGAAAATGACCAACTGGCTTTGTCCACACTACGGAACTGATGAAGTCAATGTTTAGGCAACACATGATGCCTTTCTTAAAAATATCAAACGATCTCCGTAGACTCTCAAATTTGAGACATAGGTACCTTGAAGTATATATGAAATCTTAGAGCACTCAAATTGACCAAAAGACTGACTGGGTGCAAATGGTGTGCTCAAAAAAATTGCTACTTTAACTGATACAACAATGAAAGTACGAATCACTGAAAGAGATGGCTAAAGAAACCCTTTTGGAAACCGATCAAACGGATTGGCAGAGGCTTGAAACTTGAAACATAGCTTGTAATTTATACCAGTAACATCCTGGAACAAACATTCTGACATGACATTCACTGAGGCAACTTTTACACTTATGCAAAACAGGGCTCCAACTAGGTCCTGAAACAGGGACTTGTCAAAACATACAAGATGCAAACAGATTGAGCTTTGGAAACTAAGAAAATGGATTCATAAGGACTTAAAATTTTTCAAGCCAACTCATATTTATGCATACAATTGAATCCATTTTGAAATTTTCCATGATGATCAATAGGGAAAAAGATATAAACACTCAAAGTAGGCTACTTAGTAAAATCTGCATTTGTGCCTAAAATATACTTTCAGCTCACCCTTCGAAATGGGTACCTGATAAATTGATCCAAACTAAATTTTGAAAGTTTCACATCACTGCATAGGCCAAATGAAAGGTATAGGACATGCTTCCCAAGCCTTACCCCCTGAAAATCAACTAGCTCCATTTTACCCTCTCTGTAACTAGGCCATTCAAACAGACTCATTTGGAAATGCAGAGTAAAATTTTGAAATGGGCCTCTAAACTTGACTCAAATTTAATGAGTCCCAACAATCTGATTATCTCATCCTCAAACTCTAGAATATCTAGAATATTAGTGAACCCTAGGTCTTCGATGTGTTGCTATGCCAGTTTGATCTTACTAGATTCTCCCATGAGTTCATTCTTATACATCCCCTTGATCTCTGAAGTGCCCAAGTCCTCTATATGAAAATTAATATAAGCTCTAACATCTTCTACATATACCACTCCCTTTGGAATGCGAGAAAACGCTCCAACCGAATCTTCCTTGGTAGCCACATGTGGATACCATTTGAAAATTGGCCTGGGGTGGTCCTTAACCTCTACTAAAGTTGGATTTGCAATGAAAATAGGACCAAAAGATGATCGTGATTCCATGATTCAATAAAAATACCTTTAGAATGCTTCTAGTGAAAACCTTCAACAATTCCTTCCAGATGTCGGTGTGATCGCTCAAGAAGAAATTGGATCGCCTCTAAATTCTGATTGCACTAATTTGAATCTCTTTGAAATTTCTCTAAATGTTGGGTGATTAAAAATGAAGTGTAATCAACCTTGTTGGCTTGATGATGATTGCAATGAATGTAACACATACACACACATATGTTCACATTGTCTACCACTGTGACTTCAAACTTATTTATACTGCAAATCGGTATTCTAGAAGGTTTATATCAAACCGGTATATCCATGGAGTCAACTGATATGTTTATATTAGGATACTCATAACTCGACATCAACCAGAAAGATCCAGCAAAGATCATGTGAGCATTGAAGGTCAGACAGTTTATATGTTAAACTCTAACTGGTATTGTTGGTACAACCGGTATTAGCCAATTGTGTGATGAGTTATCACTGGTCATGATTAGTTATCCTCACCGATGAATTTTGGTGGTATTCTTATGATGAGTTATGATTATTTGACCAGATACAATGCACCTAGGAAATTGTAATATGATTTCTCAAGGCCGACATGAAATCTTATTGTTTATATATTCGCATCACAATGAATTATTTTGTATGAATGAAGGATATATGTTTTGATACGAAGGCAATAGTGTTAAGTTGCAGAGTATGTTGGTAAAGAAGTTTTGAGCACAAAGTGGATCTAATCAAGCAAGTTGTGCTACTACTAGATCACACCATCTGTTGTTTTCTAATCACTGCAACAGACAAACCCCTTAACTGGGTAAGCTTTAACAAGCTTCACTATTCAAATCTTCTAACCAGGTGATCCATTAGTTTGGATTTAGAAATCCTCTACCAAGGTTACTCCTAACAGGGTACTTCCTTTAGCAGGGTAAAAATTTTAACTAAGCTTTGGGATCTTTAACAGGATTCGCTCCTAGCAGAGCAACTTTATGTAGACCCTAACCGGTCAGTTAACTATTTATGTAGATAGTTAACTTGTGAGTCCCATCTCACCATGGTTTTTCCAAACACTTGTGTTATGGTGGATGTTTTACTTGTTGTGGATGCTTTTATATCATTTTGGATTGCATGCATAGTGTTTAACAAGCTTGTTAATTTTATCTATCGATCAGTGTTTAAAGTAGTATTGTTTTTGGTGTCATTGATTCACCCCCCCCCCCCCTCTTAGTGCTTTTCAAGTCCATCAGACCTTTTATCCATCAAGAAAACCCTAATCTTTTGTTGACATAAATGACTGTCGATGGATGATACCGGATCTTGCTCTGAACATATCAATGTTGGATAATCCTCACCAATATCTGGAACATCTTCTAGAATCTCTTCCTAGGGCATATGCATTATCTTCCATGAAATTTTACTACCCCTAAGGCATCTTCCTTAGTTGGCGGTTGAGCTCACTGTCAGTGCAGGAGCAACCACTTTTGTCAGGTAGATAACCAGGATATTCCCATCTGATGATTGTTCTTCAGTCTTCCTAACCCATCTCTGAGTGTGATCATGCTATATTTTAGTAACCTTCTCCTTTCCTTTTTCATTTGATCCTCCATTGCCTATCGGTGAATTTTTGCTTATGTAGAACTTAGCAATATGTCCAAATTTTATTGCATGCATAACATGTAACATTGTTCTTTTGAATTACTTTGCTAAAATCGGTGAAATTGCTTGACCTACACTGATTAGTCATATGTCCAAATTTTCCACAAGCATAGCATTATACATTCTTTCTGAAATCTTATGTCTTATTACCAAACTTATTGCATTTAGAACATTTACAGAGAGCAGGATCAGGGTTCTAATTTGCTCTGTTTCTATATTGCCTCTCCATGTGTCCAAATTTATTACAAACAAAACATCTACCATTGAATTTATAAGCATTGAATTGTCTTATCAGTGCCTTATGGTTTTGATGATCATTAACAGTACCGAAACCCTATCCTTGCTCAAATCTAAGTCCACTGGAATCTCCAATCTACCTCAGTCTCGTCAATAAGTCATCAAGCTGCGTTGAGCTAATTTTGAATTTTTCTTTATACTCACTAGCACCAGTTAAGTCTTCTCTTAGTATCATCATTTGTCTCTCAAGATCTTGCTTGTTGCTATGGGATTGTACCAAATTAGACCTCAACATCTCATTTTTATGAGTCAACCTACCACATTCTTCAAATTTGTTCTTCAGGGATACAACAAGATTTTCTTCCTTTTTCTTTATGTCCTCAATCTCCTTAGACACCCTCATAGTCATAGCTTGCATTTCAATCTTCATAACCATGTTCTCCTGACTCAATTTCTGGCATTGTTCCTTAACTGCATCTTCATCATCCTAATTTTGCAAAAGTTCCTTCCTCCTAGCTTGAACATATCGAAGTCTCTCTTGTAGGACAAGAATGAATTCCTTAGCAGAATTCAACTCATCTTGTAGGTTTAAATTTTTCAATCTTTCAACATCATAATCTTCAAGTGTCATCTCAAGTTGCTTCTCCAAAGCTATATTCAATGATTTTGGTTTCAGGATCTGATGAATACTAAGAGGGGGGGTGAATTAGTATACCAAAAAATACAATAATAAACACTTTAATAGTCTAGTAGTAAACCAGTAAAACAATTTAGCAAACAAACCAGTTAACACACATGCAAACCAAATAGCAAATAATGCATTCATCCACAGAAGCACAATCACCATAACACAAGATATTTTGACGTGGAAACACAAATGGGAAAAACCATGGTGAGATGAAACTCACAAGTAACTATCTGCAGAATAGTAACCAGACCAGTTAACGTCATACAATGTTCTTTACCAGAACAGATCCTGTTAGGAATCTCAATCTCTATTAGGAGATAAGCTTGATTAAAGACTACCTTGTGAGAGGATTTCAGATCCACAGATGTGAACCACCTTGTTAGAGGATTTACAAAGGCTTTTCTGAGCCTACCTGGTTAAGGGTTTCTAACTTGTCAAAGATGTGAGTAATCAACAAGTGAATGATCTAGCAAATGGCATAGTTTGCTTGATTAGATCCATTGTAGCTCATAGCTAATGCATTTCAGCATTACTTTAGTCTTCAGTAACTCCTTACTTTGTTACAACTCATAGACTTGATCTTCTCAGTTAACATCACACATTCAAGAGTTCATCAACCACCATGAACACTATCAGCTACACACGTATATTAAAACCCTAGACATGATGTCCTTAAAACGAATCTGATTTCATGTCGGTCCAATAGGATTACATTGCAAGTTCCTAGGTTCATTGTATCTAAACACATTTGGTAACATGGCACAAAATCACCATCAAAGTGTCGGTGAATGGTAACTCATCACAAAAATATACTGGTTGGTAACTCATCACAGAGTATTACCGGTTTGTCCAACTTTTCGGTTATCGGTTGGTGACTTAGAGTAATACCGGTTTAACGGATTACCGGTTGACAAAAATTGAAGACTGGGAAAAAGATAACTATTGCTTTTGGCTCCTTTGCTCCACTCCACTTGAGATCCTTAAACCACTTGATCTCTCTATGTCGCTTGGGTCTTTATACCGCTTGAGATCGGTAAACACTTTCTGCATAACAACAATAGTCTAAAGACTACAACATGATATCGGTTTGGAACAATTACTGGTTGAGCATAATTCATACATTCTCAAATTGATCTCATAGCAAGTGTGTGTCCATCAATGACAATCACAACATAATCATCAAAATGCCAACAATCTCCCCCTTTGGCATTGATGGCAACACTTAGGAAAAATTTTGACATCTAAGTGTTTTACAACAAAATTATGCCATAAGTAAAATTTCTCCTCCTAAGCATATACACTATCCCTTTTGCAGAAAATACAATGTATACTACTTCCTTACTGAGATAAACAAGAAAGTATGCAAAGCATGCATCAAAATTTTAAATACACAATACTACTCCCCCTTTTCCAACAATGACAAAGTACAGTTGAAAAACCCCTGTTCCATTAGCATTAAAAATTGATTTAAAAAGTTTATGACAATAAAGAGTGAAACTCGTCAAAAACTAATTTAAAATCCTACATAAATGTCCTCATGGATAAAGACCATGATTCAAGCAATGAGGTAGCAACCTCATTCTCCATTTGAATCAGATAAACCTGCTCCTCCATGACATCCATGGTACTCATCTCTTGAGTAACCGTTAGGGCATCTATATTGAGGTAGCATTTTTGGAGAATTTGTGGTCTTGGTAGTAGGACTAGTTGAAGTTACTACAAATTACGTGTCTGGTTGCTTATCTCAGCCTCTATTCTTGCAGACTAAAGTTCAAACCGGTGAGCAGTTTGTCCATATGTGGAGAAGGAATCATATGACATCTTGAAGGTGATAATAAATGACTGCATATCAGATTGCAGTTTGTCCTTTTGAGTGAACACATCATCACAGAATAAATGAGGTTGACAAATCTTGTTGAGTAGTAGATTACCCTCATCCAATTCATTTCTGATGTCCTTTTGTGCCTTTTGAAGTTCTGACTGAAGCTCATTCAACTTCTTCACCAAGGCAATGTTCAGAGCCTTTTCATGCTCCTTTTTGGCATTTGTTTCTGCAACTTCTTCCAGGCTTTGGACTCAGTCTTCCACAACTATACATAGAAGCTTTAATTGGGCAAGTGAGGAATCAGTACTGGGGAGGTTTGTACCAGGTATCAAATTGGTGAGTGTTTCCATAGCAGTTTGGATAACATCTTCCTCCTTTTTCCTCCTTAGAGAATCCAATCGCTCTTGAGCAAGCTTAATGCTCTGTAGTAGCTCTGATTCATTTGCAGACTGGAGGTCAATAGGACTGGTAATGTCAATCGGTTTGGCTTGACTACCGGTTGCCTTTGGAGTCTCCATCTGAGTGCTCTTTGCTACTTCTTCTTTCTCTTTTGCTCTTTTCTTGTCTTCTTCCTGCTTCTTCTTCTCTTGCTCCTTTCTCTTCTCCTCTTCCCGTTCCACTTCCTTCTTCTTTTCTTCCTCTTGTTTTCCTTTTTCTTCTCCTTTTCTTGTTCTGCTTCCTTCTTTTTCTTTTCTTCCTCTTGTTTCTTCTTCTCCTCTTCCTTTCTTTTCTTTTCCTCTTCTAGTTTCCTCTTCTCTTCTTCCTTTTTATTTTCCTCATCTTGTTTCTCTTTCTCTCTCTCTACCTATTTTCTCTTGTCTTCCTCTTGTTTCTCATTTTCCTCTTCTTTTCTCTTCTCTTCCTCTTTCTTTTTCTTCTCATCCTCTTTCTTCTTTTCCTATTCTGCCTATTTTGTCTTATCTTCCTCTTGTTTCTCATTTTCCTCTTCTTTTCTCTTTTCTTCCTCTATTTCTCCTAACCTTCTATTTCTACTGGTGCATCTAGAGTAACATTGTCACCATTTAAGACATCAACATCAATTGGTTCCATTTGAGTGGTGACCGGTGCTCCTTCACTGTTGTATACTTCATCTGGTTGAGTGATTTCTGATTCTTGCTCTGCTTTCCTGTTGGCTTCAGCCACTTCATGTAGTCTTAAAGATGATTGAGCAAGGGAGTGGGTATCTTTGACCACTTCCAAAACTTTTCCTTCCAATAACAGGAGTCTTCTTCTTCTCATGAAGAAGAGGCCCTTATATCTCTCCACCACTTCATACAGTTCTATTTTAGGCACATCAGGAAAGTATTGTGCAAATACTTCCTCTCTTATTTATTCTTCCTTTTCTATGGCAATGCACCACTTGTTGTCTAAATAATTATACAAAGAATCAGGTGTGTCAGACTTAATTTTTGATGGCCACCGATCATTAATACATAAATAATTGATAACTTCCTGTTTAACTTCTTTCTTTTCATCATCATTAAAATCATCAAAGCACTCTTTCAAATCACCAATTACTTTTCTTCTAATATTCTTAATTGTTCTTTGACAATGTGTCAAAGGTTTGTAAGAGGAAATATCAATATTTACCAGTGCAGATGTTGCCGGTTCATTCTTTGTCTTTTTCCTTATTTGCCTAGTCTTCTTAGGCTGTTCATCAGACACAGTTTCCTCTGAGTCTGGTGTATTGATTTTTGTCTTTCACTTCCTCTCAAAGACTTTGGCAGGTGCCGCTTCCAGTTTCTTCTTTATTGGTGACCACTTGGTCACTTTGGGACTTGCTAGAGTAACCGGTGTCGATGTTGAAGGCACTACCTTTCCCTTCTTTATTAAGGGTTCTTGAATAGGTGTAACCCTTTCTAGATAGGTGTTGGTTCTCTTTTATTTTGGATCAAGAGGTGAGGCAAGTAGGGTAGAGGCATATCCATCCAACATATCATACATTACCTCATATCCCATTGGTTCCACTTCTTCCTGTCTAGGCTCAACTGCCTCCATTATGCACTCATCAACTTTGATGGTGAAGCAGATGTCCTCCTCATACTTTTTGACAATATCACCGAATATTCTTACTCTTTGGTTCATTTTGCATCTAAAATCATCAAAATATTTGTTCAGCACTTCCAGATAACCAGTTCCTACCGCTTGTAGGCTTTCCTTGATTTGCTTTGTCACCGGTTGGCTAGTAGACCACTAAATATCACCTACTCCTAGAAAATAGTCTTGGAAGTAGAAGAACAACCCAACCAATAGTTGTCCAAACTTAAATTTTAGGGCATTATCTTGTTTGATTGACTTGAGGTTCAACAAAAGTTGTCTTTGCATACCGGTGCAAAGATCAAATGATGCATCTTCCTTGATCATCCCGTGGGTGGCATTTACCACTGCAGCAGAGATGGAGTTTATTCTGCTAGCATGGAACATCCAGTATCCTATCACCATACATGCATATTTGACAAGATTGTCCTTGATTGAATTGACAGTCATTCCCTATGAATCACTCACAGAACCGGTGAGCTTGGTCATTTCCATCTTGCTGATCTTCCTTAGGGCTAGCACTTCACCAACGTTGTAGAAATCGATGATGGCATGAATTGCTTTTGGTGTGATATCATGCGTATGCTCTAAGTACATCTTATTACTGTGTACTCTTCTCATAATAATTCGAATGTGATCATTCAAAAATTCTTCAAGAAAATAGGTTGCATTGTGAAGTTTCTAGAATGCTAAATTCTAGTTTAATCTTCTTATCCTTTCTGCAAAACAGACTCAAATGGGAATGGATCATTAGAGATCCTAGGTCTTCAATCTTGCAGTCAATGAAATCTGAAATTCCTTCTTCCACTATGACAATAGTAGGTATTTGAGATAGGGCATTGTATTTTGCCTTCCGTTGAATGAAGTCTACATAATCAACAGGTGCACTAGAGCTAGCATGTGATGCTGAAGCCATGATAAACAGGGAATTTTGAAAAATCCCTTTGTAGATTGAAATTTAGGGCTTCACAATTTGAACTTCTCTACACACTCCTTTGGTTGCAGAGATACCATTTTGCATTCTACACTTCTCCAACAGATGTTTGCTTCAGATTCTTCTTCAATATTTTGATAAATTCTTTGAATCGCAATGTAAATCGCTTTTCTTCACTCTAAACTTGAAAACTTCTTTGCTCAAAAAAATGATAGTGAGAAATGATTTGAAAATTCCTTTTAAATAGATTCTCCAACTACCATAATAAATGCTCCACTATTAGGGCATAAACCCTAATTTTGCCTTATATTGTTTCTAGTCTTCTGCCAATCTGACAGGTATCTCATACTGATTAAGGTCTTTTACTGGTGTCAACTGGGGGTTCGAGTTATTTCACCATTTTCTCCCCCTAAGCTTTTCTGATGCTTAGTTTGCCGATTCAACAACTTCCACACTGGGTGCAGAAACCAGTTCTTCTTGAGTCACTTCATCTAGCTTCTTCTTCCAGGTTTTCTTCATATCTTCTTGAACAATTTCAACATCAATTTTTCATTCCGGAGTGACTGGTATATCATCCGATATACTCTTTCTTGCTCTGCAGAATCTTGTTGTATGACCCAGTTTGTTGTAGTGATAGAAAACCATTATAGGTGCTCTCCAAGGTCCACTATTCATGTTTCCATTCTTCCTTTTCCTTGTTGTAGCAGTGTGACCATGACCATGGAAAATCATATAGATTTCTCTCCATCTGGTTGCCGCTTGATAGCCACTACTACCTGACTGATGACTATAGGTATTAAACCAGTTTGGGTTCCAGCTCCCAAAGGGTTCAGGAAAAACTCCTTGATTCCTTTGAGGATACCTTCTGGTATTGTGCATGACAGACCTGCATTCAAATGCTCTATGCCCAAACTTGTTGCATGCATAACAATTACCATTTAATCTATTGGATCTAGGCTTATCGTTTAGAAAATAAGGAAAATTATTGTAAGCCTTACTTCTACATACATTAGCAGTGTGTCCTTCCTTGAAATAGTTAAAGCAAATAGGTTTGAACTTTTTCTTACCTTTATCCTTTGATGTTGTTTGTTTCTTTGATGCTCCACTTTTTGTTCCAAAGGTCTCACCTTCCTCATATTCAGAGAAACCAAGTCCATTGGTATTCTTTACCGGTTTAGCTGATTCAAGCTTCTGCTCTAGCTTGGCAGAGCTCTTGTTGAATTTGGCAAGTATTTCCTTTGACTCAGTGAGTTCTTTGGAAATGGCAACATTGGATTCCTTCAAGGTTGCATTCTCAGAGATAGCCATGTTTAGTTCACCTTGCACTTCTTCTTTTTCCATTTTGCTTCCATGAAGATGAGTGGTAAGTGTACTAATCTCTTGCTTCGGCTTGGAGATCTCATGATCTTTGTCTTTTACCAGATCTTCAGCTTTCCTCTAGTTCTCAAGCTCTTGACACATTCTGATAGTTAGGCCTTCAAGTTCCCTTCTTAGGTTGGCATTGGACTCATTCAGTTTTTCAACTTCTTGAATTAGGGCTTCCATGTCCGCTTCATTAGAAGAACTATTTTCATTTAGCTCCATTAGTTTTTTAGCATGCTCTCTTCTCTTTGCCTGAGAGGCCTTATATTTGACCACAAGTTCATCATATGCTTGCTTAGACTAAGTGAGCCAATGAGTAAGTTCCCTCATAGTGTATTCCCCCATATCTCTTTCCAAGTGGTTAGACTTATAGAAAGGTTGGCTCTGATACCAATTGATGAATACTAAGACGGGGGGGTGAATTAGTATACCAAAAAAAACTATACTTAAACACTTTAATAGTCTAGCAGTAAACCAGTTAAACAATTTAGCAAACAAGCCGGTTAATACACATGCAAATGAAATAGAAATTAATACATCCACCCATAGAAACACAATCACCATAACACAAGATATTTTGACGTGGAAACCCAAATGGGAAAAACCATGGTGAGATGAAACTCACAAGTAACTATCTGCAGAATAGTAACCAGACCGGTTAAGGTCATACAATGTTCTTTACTAGAACAGATCCTATTAGGAATCTCAATCTCTATTAGGAGATAAGTCTGATTAAAGACTACCTTGTGAGAGGATTTCAGATCCATAGATGTGAACCACCTTGTTAGAGGATTTACAGAGGCTTTTCTGAGCCTACCCGGTTAAGGGTTTCTAACTTGTCAAAGATGTGAGTGATCAACAAGTGAATGATCTAGCAAATGGCACAGTCTGCTTGATTAGATCTATTGTAGCTCATAGCTAATGCATTTCAGCATTACTTCAGTCTTCAGTAACTCCTTACTCTGTTACAACTCATAGACTTGATCTTCTCAATTAAGATCACACATTCAAGATCTCATCAACCACCAGAACCCTATCAGCTACACACGTATATTAAAACCCTAGACATGATGTCCTTAAAAGGAATCTGATTTCATGTCGGTCCAATAGGATTACATTTCAAGTTCCTAAGTTCACTGTATCTAGACACATTTGGTAACATGACACAAAATCACCATCAAAGTGTCGGTGAATGGTAACTCATCACAAAAATATACCGGTTGGTAACTCATCACAGAGTATTATCGATTTGTCCAACTTTCCAGTTACCTATTGGTGACTCATAGTAATACCGGTTTAATGGATTACCAATTGACAAAAATTGAAGACTAGGAAAAAGATAACCATCGCTTCTAGCTCCTTTGCTCCACTCCACTTGAGATCCTTAAACCACTTGATCTCTCTATGCTGCTTGTTTCTTTATACCGCTTGAGATCGGTAAACACTTTCTGCATAACAACAGTAGTCTAAAGACTACAACATGATACCGGTTTGGAACAATTACCGATTGAGCATAATTCATACATTCTCAAAGTGATCTCATGGCAAGTGATTGTCCATCAATGACAATCACAACATAGTCATCAAAATGCCAACTGGATCTTCCTCAAGTTGTTAAACTTCCTCCGAGGCACAAGGCTCTGATACCAATTGTTGGAAACCAATAACACTAAGAGGGGGGTGAATCAATGTTATACTAGAATAGAAGATTTTAGTCTTAACAAAATATTCATACACCAACTGGTATACCAGTATAAACAGAATTGAAAGAAGTAGTGAAACTAATAAGCCAAACACATAAATGAGAAACATAACACACAAATTTATACGTGGAAAACCTCAAAGAGGAAAAACCACGGTGGGATTTGTGACCAACAATATAAATTCATTGGCCATATGAAGAGCTATTACAATATATGATGGGCTTGCACTTGCAGGAAGGCTTACAACCTAAAGCACGTTGCTCATCACAATAGGAGCCTCACTGACTACATAACAATCCAGACAAAAATCTAGAGAAGTATGAACTACTTAATATAGCATCTCCTATGCCAGAATATAGTGCCGGATTAAGCTCTGTCTATTCCAGTTAAAACCCTAAACCTTAGTATCGGAATAACCCTTATAATGAATTCCTCACATACATAGTCTCTCAGAATGATTTTGCATCATATTACATTTCCATGTCCATAACCATAACTATATTCCAAAATGATCTATTAAACTGACCTATATACCCTATACAATTTACATGCCTTATGTCATCTTACAAAGATATATATAATATCATATTTACATGTCGGCCAGATAACATAAATGAATAATCATTAAAATAATTTGTTGATGCCAGATTCAAGATGTGTCGGCCTCCAATATCGACGACCCTTGCTATACCATGTCAGCTTGCATTGTCGGTAGCCAAAGAAATCTTCTATCATGTCGGTGTTGGTGTAGAGTCTGTGAAGTATGTTGCGGTACACCATATGAAGCCAGAACCCAAAATCTTGTTGCCATCAATGACAACATAATGAAACCAACCAATAGAGGGTCAATTGCCAACAAAAGTCTCTCCATAATAAATTCCTTCCTTCTGAGAATATCCTTAACAAACCAATCTGGCCTTATTCCTTATAACTTTACCATCCTCATTTAATTTATTCCTAAAAATCAATTTAGTTCCAATGACATTTTTATTTTTTCATTAGGGAACCAAATTCCATGTATTATTTTTCTCAATCTGATCTAATTCTTCTTTCATAGCTTTTAACCAATGTTCATCTTTGCATGCCTCAATTACTGATACCAGTTTAACTTGTGAAATCAAACATACCTCATTAGTTGTTAGTCTTCTTCTTGTCATCACTCTATTGCTCTTATCCCCAATGATTTGATCTTCAGAATGATTCAATCTCACATACCTAGGAGTATTCTGACTCTCTGTTCATCTTCCCTATTCTTCAGTTATTGTAGATTTCTCTGATGTTGTCAGAGTAACTGGTTCAACTCTCTATTCTGGTAGGGGTGTTACTGGTTTAGATATAATCATTTCCACTTTCGGTTCCTTCTCATAAACTTTGATTTGACTTTTTCTCAGCTCATCTACTTTGACATTAGCACTCTCCACAATTCTCTGCAATCTTTTGTTATAATATCTATATGCTTTTCTTTCATTAGAATAACTATGAAATATGCCTTCATCATGTTGAATACTAAGAGTAGGGGGGGGAGGGGTTGAATTAGTATACCCAATAATCTAAATAAACTCTTAAGCAGTTTAACTACAGATTGGTGTAGCAGATTAAATAATAAACCAGTTAAAACATAAACAAGCCAAATAGAAAATAAAGCATTCACCCACAGAAGCACAATCACCATAACACAAGATGTTTTCACGTGGAAACCAAAATGGGAAAAACCACGGTGAGTAAAAATCACAAGTCAACTATCTGCAGAATAGTAACCAGACCAGTTAAGGCCTTACAACGTTCTTCACCAGAACAGGTCCTATTAGGAATCTAGATCTCTGTTAGGACATAAAATTTGCTAAAGACTACCCTGTTAGAGGATTTCATATCCACAACTGTGAATCACCTTGTTAGAGGATTTTCAATAGGCTTGCCTAGGCCTACCCGGCTAAGGGTTTCAGACTTGTTGAAGATATTAGTAATCAGCAAGTGAATGATCTAGACAGTAGCATAGAATGCTTGATTAGATCCTTGACAACTCCCTATTAATGCATTCCAACATTACTTTAGTATTCTATACTTTGCACTCTCTATCTTTGTTGTGAGAGGCCTTTTCTCGCACAAACCTAATCTTCTTTCCAACAATCATACACAACAACTCTCTTAAAACCTTAGACATGATGTCCTCATATAGGAACCTGATTTCATGCTAGTCCAATAAGATTAGACTACAATTTCCTAGGTATAGTGCATCTAGACACATTTGGTAACACGACACAAAAACATCACCAAAGTGTCATGGATGATAATTCATCACACATTACAATTATACCGGTTAACAATGTATACTGATTACCGGTTGACAAGTGAAGACTGAAAAATGTGAACATAGTATTCCGATCAAAATATTAACTATCGCTTGGGGTCTTTTTTCCTCTTGAGATCTTCATACCGCTTGGGGTCTTCGGTCATGCTTTGACTGGTAAGCATCTTCTGCAAAACACCGATAGTCCTCAATAAACAAAGACTACACATACCAATGACATACAATACCGGTTGGAACAACTACCGGTTAAGAATAACTCATACATCAAATAAGTGTATGTCCATCAATGACAATCACAACTAATCATCATCAAAATACCAACAATCTCCCCCTTTGGAATTGATGGCAACACTTAGGAAAATTTTGACATCTAAGTGCTTACAAAACAAAAACAGATGCCATAATCAAAGTTACTCCCCCTAAGCATATATACTACTCCTTTGCAAAAATTACAAGTATGTTGTTAATACTCGCCAAAATTTTAATACACTACTCCCCCTTTGCCAACAATGACAAGGTAATGCAAAATTTTCCCGTTTTGTTTGCATAATATGAAAACAGAGTATATGTTCATGACAATAAGGAGTAAAACTTCTCAAAAAGAGATTTAAAGTTTTGCATAAAAATTTTCATGTCTGAAGACCATGACTCAAGAAGTGAGGCAACAATTTCAGTTTTGGTCTTCAACTGGAAGGCTAATTCTTCCATTTCATGGATGGTGTTCACCTTCTGTGTCATAGTAATAGCCTCCAAGTTCAGGAAACACTTCTGAAGAACCTGTAATTTTGGTAATAGGAGAAACTGGAGCTCCTACAGATCTCGAGTCTGATTGTAGATCTCTAAGTCAAGCTTTGCAATCTGATGCTGGTGAGTGTGAACAGTTTGTCCATATACTTTGAACAGATCATAGGGCAGTTTGAAGTTGCCGATATATTTCTGTAACTCTGATTGGAGTTGAGTCTTCTGTTTTAGAGCATCTTCACAAAATAGGTGAGGTTGACAGATTTTACTCAAGAGTAGGTTACCTTCACCCATAGCTAAACTTATATCATCTTTTTGCTTAAGCAGTTGTGTCTTGTCTTCATCCATTTGCTTTACTAAGGTAACTTTGAGTGCCTTTTCATGGTTTTTCTTTGCAGTGGCCTGGGCAACATCTTCCAAACATTGTACTTGATCATCCACTACTATGCAAAGAAGTTTGAGCTTGGCTAATGAGGAATTAGTACTAGGGAGGTTAGTACCAGGGATTAGATTAAAAAGGGTGTCAACAACAAACTAAATAACATCCAGTTATTTCTTTTTCCTTAGTTCTTCCAATCTCTCCTGTGCTAGTTGAATGCTCCATAGTAGCTCAATCTCATCAACCAATTGAGTTAGACAGGCAAGAGTCAAATTAGTGGGACCAGTGGAATCAACCTACTTGGCTTGATCTTCGGTTGCCTTCAGAGTCTGTCCTCCTTCCTTTGCCTTGATCTCCGCTTGTCTTTTCTTCTCCTCTTCTTCTTTTTCTTGGGCTACCTTGGCAGCCTTCACTTTCTCCTCTTCCACTCTCCTCTTCTCCTCTTCTTTCTTCCGCTCTTATTCCCTCTTTTTCTCTTCTTCCTTTTTCTTCTCTACTTCCTCCTTCTTCTCTTCTTCCTTTTTCTTCTTCTCTTCTTCCTTCTTTTTCTCTTCTTCCATCCTCTTCTTCTCTTCTTCCTTCTTCTTCTCTTCTTCCTTATTTTTCTCTTCGTCCTTCCTCTTCTCTTCTTCCTTCCTCTTCTCTTCTTCTTTCCTCTTCTCTTCTTGTCTCACTTTCTCCAATTCTTCTTTCTCACTCTTTTATTTCTCCACTTTCTCTTTTTTATGTTTCTCTCTTTCTTTGTCTAAAGTGATATCCTCAATATCCAGTGCATCAATAACAATGGGTTCATTTTGTTATGCCATTCTTTCACCTAGACTGTCAAGGAATTCATCCGATTTGGCTGTGGATAGGTCAGGCTATTTCTCATCCTGCTGATTAGCTTCGAATACTTGTTGTATTTTGACAGAAGCTTTAACCTGAAAATGGGTGTCTTTTTCCACTTCAGAAGTTTTGCCTCCGAGTAGCTGAAGTCTTCTTCTTCGCATGAAGAAAATGCCTTTGTACTTATCAATAATTTCAAACAATTCTGAGTTAGAGGCACCTAGAAAATATTGAGCAAAAACTTTCTACCTAATGTCTTGCTCTTTTTCAATGACAATGTGCCATTTGTTGTCCAAAGAATCATACAAAGATTTAGAAGTAACTGATTTAATTTCAGAAGGTGACCAATCATTAATACATAATTATTTAATAAGTTCTTGTTCAACATCCTCCTTTTCACTATCATTGAAATCATCAAAATATTCTTTTAAATCATCAAGAACTTTTCTTCTAATATTCTTTATGGTCCTTTGACAATGTGTCATAGGTTTATAAGAGGAAATGTCTAAATTTACCGGTGGAGACGTTGCTGGTACATTACCGGTTGACTTCCTCTTCTTGCTTGATTGCCTTGTCTTCTTTATTTCTACCTCCAGTTCAGTGCCTTCTGAATCTGGTGAGTTATTCCTGGTTTTCCTCTTCCTTTCAAATACCTTTAGCAGAATAGCCTTCAATTTCTTTTTTGCTAGTGACCTTTTGGTCACTTTATGACTGGCAACAGATGTAACCGATGCCAATGCTGATGGTACTGCTTTATTCTTTTTCTTCTTCGGTACCTCAATAGGTTTGATCCTCTCTAAGTAAGTACCGGTCCTCTTTTTCTTGGGATCTAGTGGCGAAGCAAGTAGGGTAGAGGCATACCCTGTCAGTATATCATTTACCACTTCATACCCCATAGGCTCAACTACATCTTCTCTGGGTTCAACCACTTCCATTATGCAGTGATCTATTTTGATTGTAAAACAAATGTCATCTTTATATTTCTTAACTATATCACCAGATATTCTCATTCTCTGGTTCATCTTAGTTTGAACTCATCAAAATATCTGTTCAAAGTCTTTGGATATGCAGTTCCCACTACTTGCAGACTCTCCTTTATTTGTCTAGAAACCAGTAGGTCAGTTGACCATTTAACATCACCGACTCCAGGAAAATATCCTTGAAAGTAGAAAAATAAACCAACAAGTAGTTGACCAAACTTAAACCTCAGGGTTTTGTCCAATTTGATCAACTTTAGGTTATCTATGAGTTGTTTTTGCATACAGGTAAATAAGTCACATTCTGCATTCTCCTTGATCATCCTGTAAGCAGCATGCACCGCAGCTATAGGAACAAAATTCATTGTGCTAGCATAGAATATTCTATACCCAATTACCATGCATGCATATTTCACCAAATCATCTTTAATGGTGTTGATAGTCATTGCCCATTGGTCACCCATAGAACCGATGAGCTCTGTCATTTTGGTTTTGGTGATCTTTCAAAGAATGGTGACTTCCCCAACATTGCAAAAACCAATCATGGCATGAATTGCCTCCGGTGTAATATCATGGGTTCTCTCAAGGTACATATTATCACCATGAACCCTACTAAGGATAATCCTGATGTGTTCTTCTGTAAATTCTTTGAGAAAATATACTGCATTATGTAATTTCTTCTTCTCTATTATGTTGTATTCAGGTTTAATCTTCTTATCGTCTCCACAGAAGAGACTCAGCTAGGAGTGAATCACTAGGGACCCTAGCTCTTCTAGTTTGCAATCAATATATCCTGAAACATCACCTTCAACAATGACTCCTACGAGAATTTGAGATAGGGCATTATATTTCATCTTCCTTTTAAGAAACTCAGGTGCTTCCTTAGTTTCAGTAGAACTAGAAGGGATTTTAGATGTAGAAGCCATATCTAGAAGATTCCAAATGACAAGATTGTTTCAATGAGAAATACCTTCACTCTCTAAACTAGGGTTTGCCAATGTCAAGCACAAAAAACTTCTTCAGAAGCTTGTTTACCACTTTGACTTCCACACTGATAGCTTGAAGCGGCTGCTAAATCTTGTGCAAGATTCCTTTCTGAATTCTTTCGAATGCAAGATAAGTCACTTTGGTTGCGTTGCTCAAGCTTAGAAAAATTCTTCTTTGAAAATAGGTAAGTAAAAATGATGACAAAAGTCACTTTTAAACATGCTCCCACCTACCATAATAAATGCATCGTCATTAGGGCTCAAACCCTAATTTTACCTTTTACCGCTTCATTTCTTTTGTCGGTTGACAGGTAACAAATACCGTTAAAGGCACTTTACCAATATAGTTTGGGGGTTCAAAATTTTTTACTGATATGTTCCCCCTAAGCTTTTCGAAACTCAGTTTGTCAATTCAGGGATTTCCACACTAGGTGTGAAAACTGGTACATCTTGTGGTTTCTCTTTAGATTTATTTTTCCAAGTTTTATCCATGTCCGCCTAAATGGTTTCAACATCAATCATCCCTTCTAGGTTGATTGGTATGTCTCTCGATGGATTCTTTCTCAGTCTGCATGCTCTGGCAGTGTGGCCTGGTTTGTTGCAATGATAGCATATCATTCCAGGTGTTTTCCATGGTCCGATGTTCACATTTCCATTCTTCCTACTACATGTTGTAGTAGTGTGACCGCTACCACGACAGATCAAATAGGTTGCCGCTCCATAACCATTTGACTGATGGTCATAGGTTTTGTACCGGTTTGGGTTTCAGTTCATAGGAAGTTCTGGAACAACTCCTTTAGATCTTGGTGGATAACTTCCAGAGTTGTTCATAACCGACCTGCACTCAAAAGCTCTATGCCCAAACTTGTTGCATGCATAATAGTGACCATTAAATCTACCAAATCTGGCCACATTGTTTTGAAAGTAAGGAAATTTGTTGTAAGCCTTGCTCCTACATACATTGGCATTATGTCCTTCTTTAAGACAGTTAAAGCAAACATGTTTAAACTTTTTCTTACCATTACTCATGTTGTTGTTCGTAGGTGTTGATTGATTCTTTAGTGCATCACTCTTGGTTCCAAAGGTCTCACCTTCCTTGTATCCAGAGAAACCAGGTCCAATGGTATCCTTTGATGGCTTCACTGATTCCAGCTTTTGTTCCAACTTAGTAGGTCTTCGGTTGAACTTAGCAAGTATCTCCTTTATCTCAGCAAGTTTCTTGGAAAGAGCATCATTGGTCTCCATCAAGGTTTTATTCTGAGAAATAACTATATTCAGTTCAGCTTGTATTTCTTCTTTCTCTTCTTTACCCTCCTGCAGATAGGCAGTAATGGTACCAATTTCTTGTTTCAACTTAGAGATCTCATGCTGCTTGTCCTTTACCAAATCTTCATCTTTTCTTTTGTTTTATAGCTCCTGACTCATCCTGATAGTTAGTCCTTCTAACTCCCTCCTTAGGTTAGTTTTGGATTCATTTAGTTTTTCCACTTCCCTGACTAGGGCCTCCATGTCTGCTTCACCAAAAGCATTATTTTCAATAAATTCCATCAATTGCTCAACAACTTCTCTTCTCTTGGCTAAAGAGGCTTTATTCTTGACTTTGAGTTCATCATAGGCTCTGTCAGACTCGGTAAGACGGTGAGTGAGCTCCCCCATGCTGTATTCCCCCATATCTCCTTCCAAGTGGTTATACTTCTAGAAAGGAAGGCTCTAATACCAATTGTTGAATACTAAGAGGGGGGGTGAATTAGTATACCCAATAATCTAAACAAACTCTTAAGCAGTTTAACTGTAGACCAATGTAGCAGATTAAACAATAAACTAGTTAAAACATAAATAAAGCCAAATAGAAAATAAAGAATTCACCCACAGAAGCACAATCACCATAACACAAGATGTTTTGATGTGGAAACCCAAATGGGAAAAACCACAGTGAGTAAAACTCATAAGTCAACTATCTGCAGAATAGTAACCAGAACAGTTAAGGCCTTACAACATTCTTCACCAGAACAGATCCTGTTAGGAATCCAAATCTTTGTTAGGAGATAAGTCCTACTAAAGACTATCCTATTAGAGGATTTAAGATCCACAACTGTGAACCACCTTGTTAGAGGATTTTTGTAAGGCCTTCCCCAAACCAAGCTTTGATTAACCTAGTTGACCATGTTTGACCCTATTAATAAATGCTTTATAATTCAAAAGAATGGACTGTGTTAGACAGATAGATTGGTGAGAAAAGTAATCAAACCAAGTTATAGAGTTATTGCACCTTGTGGTGTACATTTTGATGTGTTATGAATTTGAAATCCTAAAAGATCTATTGATTGGATAATCTTGATTTAACGTATGTCAGCTATGTCTGGATTTAGAACTTATATGATTCCATGATTTGGATAACATTGATGAATGTTGATGCTTCATGATATAGAACTCTATATGATTCTAGAATAGGATAAATTGGAGATGATGTATGTCATTATTGGATTTGCAGGACTTTACTATGATGATAGAATTAGGATGTATGTTTTATGTGTGGACCAAAATAATGAGAATTATGACAATTGCTTATGTGGATTTATTTGGATAAGAGATATAATGAATTGTTCAAATGTAAATTGTATGCAAAGTGTTTGATGTGTATTCTAATTCATGTGTTTAATATTATACGAGGTTATTGGAAATTACTCATGTGTATTTGAGTGGCGCAAGAAAAGATATCCATGTGACCACGGAAATATTATGGAGAACCAAACCTAGACCTATGTATGTTCGTAAAACCAGGGTTTGTCTATTTGGAGAGACAACACCCCGTTTGTGTTGTATTTTATTCATAATAGTCAATGATGCATGTGTGTTAAATGTTATTTAATTGATTTATTTAAATCCAACAAGAGACACGATTTCATGTAAAATCTTGTAAAAGTATTTTCTATGTCACTTGACACATGTGTGGATTTATGTTTGAGTTTTTAAATTTGTCTCTTGGAAGGAATTGTTTAACTATAGCTTTTTTCAATTAATGTAATGAGATTCCATAAATGCCTTGGGTAAAGAATCTTTGGGATGGTCAACATAAGTTTGACCCAAAAATAAACTTCGGAGGGGTTATAAAAGGGTTAAATGGACACCTAGGGGTAGTTTAATAAGGTTTCCTAAAGCCCTGAGGTATACCTAAGGGTTAGAGGTAATTTTAGGCAAGTTTCTACTCCCATGTGACCTTTTAGGTACCCTAAAAAGTGACTTTTCTAAGTTGTGCAAAAATGGAAATTAGAAGACTTGAACTAAGTTGTGAACCTTCCCTTTTGAATGAGAGTTCCCTTTCCCATTTTACCTTTCCTTCCATTTCAGCTTTTAGAAACTTATGAGAACTCTCACAAAGGGCTGCTTAAGCAAGAATTAGAAAATTAGTGGGTAATCACCCACTCTCCATTTTTGGAGACAAAAGAATTTTGAAAAGAAAAAAAGATAGATTTGGGATTGGAGAATTTGGCTGAGTGTAGAAAGAAAAGGCTTGTGGAATTGGGCTGCTCATCCTCAACAAAACTAGCATACCTTTGGGCAGTTTAAGGTTGGTTTTACTTTCTTGAAATGCTTTCTTATTGCATGTTGTATTAAAAGAATTGTTGCGTTAAAGGCTAGTTGTCCTTGCATGTATTCTTTGGAAATTTATTTGGTGTTTTGTGCTTATGCAATTTATGTGTTTTGGGAGTAATCAAGACCTCCTACTCTTGGGAGAGAGGATGGTCTTGTGGGTGGTAGAAGTGACAACCCTCAAGTGAGAGGCTCTCGCTATGAGAGTGATCACAAGGGATTTTATGTGACCCCTGCTACATGGCTTGTTTATGCATTGGGGGTCATAAGGAGGGAAATAAGGCATGAATACCTTGGGGGGCATAAGGAATGTGGGGTTGTTATACTTGATGTATTTGGTTTGCCATGAGGTGGCTATATGTTTTACCATACTTGCAGTCTCCTCATGGTACTTGGTCCACTACCACCCTTGATAAAGACATCACAAATGTGTGGTGTAGTGTAGCCTGGGTTGGGATTGTGTTTGAGCTTGTGTTTTCCCTTGTCTTTTGTGTTTGCATGTGTGTATTCCTGTCTAGGGCTTGTTTCTCTGAGCTCGGGGGTGGCTACCAGTTAGCCTAGGCTGGGAGGTGAGCACTCCATGGTCATCTCTTTGATTATAATTGCAGGTTGTCAGAAGAAAATAGCAGTACAAGTAGATGTGGCTAGAATTAGTAGTTGCAGAAAAGTGGTTGGATATGTATTTATCATTTTCCTCATGTACTAGAAATGAGAGACCTATGTAAAGTGACAAGAGTATCTGGGAGATAAGATTTAAATATTTGTAATAATCATTTAAGTTTATTGCAGAAAAGAAAAAGATTATTTTTTATTTGGTTCCTATGTTTTTAAAAAAAAAAATGTGTGTATAGGATAATTTGAAAAGAAAGAAAAAACTGATATTTCCCTTACGCATTTAAAAAGAATTATTAGAAGAGGAATGGACTAGATATGCTTGCATGTTATAGACTGGAAATAATACATTTTAGATCTATGTATAGAATTGCAAAACTTAGTATTTAAAATCTGTTATTAAATTATTTGCAGAAAATAAAATCAAAGATTTTATAGCCATCTCTAGCATTTGAAATTAATAAATTGTAGTTTTATTTAGTTGCTGATAATTTTATTAAAATTTGTCATTTTGATAGTTGCTGAAGAAATATCAGACTCTGTCATTCATTTGTTGTAGAAATAAATCCTATAGTTAATCAGATTTAATGGAAATGAATAAATTCTAACGATGTTGTCCTAAGTATATCTAAAGCTGTTAATTTCTTATTTTTATAGAAAGAAAATCTATACTTAGTTAGCCTAATTATTTCTTTAGTAACTAAGAAATTATTGAAAGAAACTAAATTTAAAGAAAATAGTGGTTTCACTGAATTATGACAATTTTTCTATTCAAAAAAAAAATAGACCTAGATTTATTATGCTACAAAAATAAATTTAAGTATACAAACAAAATAATATACAAATAAATATAGGTTTATTGTTCTTCATCCCAAAAATATACCTATTGTATAATATATATATATACATAAATATATATATAAATATATTTTATTTTATTTAAAAGCAAAAAAAAAAGAAAAAAAAAATTAAACTAAATTTTTTTTAAAAAATAACAGTGGTAGGGCACGGGTTGAACCCACTGTGCAAAGCACAGTGGTCGGCTCGGCCAGAGCCGCCACTATGGGCGTCCACAATGGATGGTGCCACTATGGCCTCCCACAGTGGACGGCGCCACTGTGGCCTCCCACAGTGGATGGCCCAAGGGCCGCCACTATGGGCGACCATAGTGGATGCCGCCACTGTGGAAACCCACAGTGAGTGGAGTCTGGGTGGAACCGCTGGCCGCCCACTGCTCTCTCCGCCCCTACTCCCCCCTTCATCGAAGACTTCCCATGGCTGCCCACTGGTGCAAAACCAGCGCCCTGGAAAAAAAAGAGATAAGGATTAAACCCTAGCCCGGGTGGGGCTAGGGTAGCGGAAAAAGAGAGTTTGAAAAATAGGGTATTTGATAATATATTTATAATCTTTTTTAGTTAGGGTTTTTGCATGGACGATTTTTAAGGGTGGAAACATATTTATTCTGGTATATAATTTTATATATATATATATATATATATATAGAGAGAGAGAGAGAGAGAGGAATGGATAGGGGGGCAAATTTTAGATAAATTATTTTACTAAGTGTTTAAATTTTGTACATGATTCAAAATAAACATATGGGTATATTTAATAAGGATGTATAAATTCTATTTAATTTTGGGAGTTTATTTTCTTTAAAGAATTTTAATGGATCTCGTAAGTTATTTTTGGGATTTCCTAAACTAGTTGGAATTTAATGGAATAAGTAATGAATTTCTCTACAACATTATTATTGGGTAATTATATTTGAGAAGATTTATTAATTGGATTTAAAGCAAGAGGAAATGTTAATATCGAATACAAAATATTAATAGCCGATGCTTAAAAATATATATATATATATATATATATATATATATATATATATATATATATATATATATATATATATATATATATATATATATATATATATATATATATATATATATATATATATATATATATATATATATATATATATATATATATATATATATATAACCAATTGATTTAGAATATATAATTACACTTTAGAGATCTAAGAGGTTTTATTTTTAAAAAAATTAAACGGAATGATTCAATATAGTAGAAGAAGAAGATATTGTAATGGCGCAATATAATTTCTCTATAATAAACTTTAGGGACTAAGCCTTGCGAACCTAGCCAACCCATGTGGATACTTTTATTTGATAATTTAATTATCATAATGATGTTTGGCACCTTAAATGTATCTGCTCAATTAGGTAATATTAATGAAATGTAATAGTAATAGTGTTGGTATTTAGTAAATAATGGACATTATCAAATCTAGTAATTATATTTATGTCTACTTGGTGGAAGATGATCTAATTATTATTATGAAATGTAACCGAAGAAAAGGGACATTGGAGTGTATTGAATAGTACCCTTATAAAGATAATTTGATCTCTTGATTATTAGAGTTATCGTAATTGTTACGTAGGTAATATTTTGATTTTTTTTATCATCTAGGAGTTTTACCAAAACATTAGGTTACTATTTAAACTTTAATTCATCGTTCTCTTTAGAAACCCATTTTCCTCATAATGATTAAAAGGGTTTCGTTTGGAACAATTGTTAAGTTGTCACAATTAATTAAGCTAAGCTTGCATGTAAATAAGTGTTTTAAGAAAAAAATTTGTTGGTAGTGTTTTGCCCAAAAGTTTGGGCATGACAATTTTCAATAGGCTTGGCTGAGCCTACCTGGTTAAGGGTTTCAGACTTGTCAAAGATATTAGTAATCAACAAGTGAATGATCTAGATAGTAGCACAGAATGCTTGATTAGATCCTTGACAACTCCCTGTTAATGCATTCCAGTATTACTTCAGTCTTCTATATTTTGCACTCTCTATCTCTGTTGTGAGAGACCTTTTCTCACACAGACCTAATCTTCTTTCCAACAATTGCACACAACAACTCTCTTAAAACCCTAGACATGATGTCCTCATATAGGAACCTGATTTCATGTCGGTCCAATAAGATTAGACTATAATTGCCTAGGTACAGTGCATCTAGACAAATTTGATAGCACGACTCAGAAACACCGCCAAAGTGTCGGTGGATGATAACTCATCACACATTACAATTATACTAGTTAAAAAAGTATACCGATTACCGGTTGACAAGTGAAGACTAGAAAAATGGAACATAGTGTTCTAATCAAAAGATTAACTGTCGCTCGGGGTCTTCGTTCTGCTTGAGATCTTCATACCACTTGGGGTCTTTGATGATGCTTTGACCAATAAGCATCTTCTATAAAACACCGATAGTCTTCAACAAACAAAGACTACATATACTAATGACATACAATACCAGTTGGAACAACTACCAGTTAAGAATAACTCATACATCAAATAAGTGTGTGTCCATCAATGACAATCACAACTAATCATCATCAAAATACCAACACATCACATCTAGGATCAAATTTCCAAATAGTATCATCTCTCCTTATATAATATTTACTACCAAAAATTCTAAAATACTTAACTATAGGTGTATTTCCAAACCATAATTCATAAGGTATCTTATCGGTTTCTCCTTTGATATGTACTTTGTTGAATGTATAAACCGTTGTACTCACTGATTCTCTCTAGTAGATATGAGGTAGATTATCTTCCATCATCATTTTTCTAGTAGCATCCAAGATAGTTTTGTTCTTCCTTTCCCCAACTCCATTATGTTGAGGTGTTTGGGGAGCACAAAATTGTCTTCTTATACCATGCTTGTCAGAAAAGTTATTAAACTCACTAGATGTGAATTCTCCACCATCATCTAATCTCAAATATTTAATCTTCAATGTTGTCTCAATTTTTACTTTAGCCTTAAATATTTTAAACTTTTCAAATGCTTTAGATTTTTCTCTCAAAAAAGTAACCCACATCATTCTAGAATAATTATCAATGATTAGCATGAAATATCTTTCACCATGAAAACTTTTAACTCTAAAAGGCCACACAAATCAGTATGAATAAGATAAATAAAATCATTTGATTTGTCTTGTATACTCCTAAAAGAAGTTCTGACCTATTTACCCATTTGACATTCTTTACATATCGGATTATAGGGCTTCACAATCTGAGGCATATCCCTAACTACCTTAGTTGAATTGATCTTCATAATGCAATCAAAGTTCACATGACACAGCCTTTTATGTCATAGCCAACTTGCATAAATCTGTGTAATCAAACATGTCTTCTCATCGGAGTTCAAATGAAATATATTACCTTTTATCTGTGTACCAGTTGCAATCTCCAAGTGAGATTTGTTAATGATTTTGCATTTTCCATCCTTGAACTGTAATTGAAATCCCTTATCTACCAATTGTCCTACACTCAAAAGATTATGCTTGAAACCTACAACATAATAAACATTGTCAGCATTGTTCTTATCATCCAATGATATAGTTCTTTTTCCTTTGATCATACATGCCTTGTCATCTCCAAATCTAACTAGTCCACCTTCAAATTCTTGCAAAGATAGAAACTGGTGCAAGAGCACCTAGTTTTGAGTCCAGTTTCTTCATTTTGGTGTGTTTGTTAATAGGTTGGTTTGGAGTAGTGAATAATATTCTTCTCTTAGGTTTTCATATGTTTTTGTATTGCTTTGGTAGGTTGAATGTCTTTAGGACAATGCATTTGTTCAATTTTGGCTTGTAAGCCCTTGTAAGCCTAAAATGGCATAATCTTGCATTTTGATGAAAAATGCCTTGAAAAGCCTTGTTTGGAATTGGTACATGTTAATGTAATGGTTTTTAGTCATCCTAGATGGTTTGGAGGAGAAAACAAAGCATGTAAGGAAAAATGCACTTTTTGGCAAAAGTTGTCAAAATTGCTTGACAACTTTTTGCAACGTTGAGCAACTTTTTGCATTTTTTAGAAAAGGGTTGGTTAGAAAACGGATGGAGAGTTAGTTAGGACAAAAATGGCATACAAATTCCCTGAGAATTAATTTAATCAGGTTATTGAACGCTTGGAGTAGATTGGAATACAAATTGGAGACCATTTTTTTTTAGTTTTACATAGCATTTTCCAAGAATTAGAGCAGCAACCCTTACCTAATGGATTGATTGCATTTATGTTCTTTGCTTGTTGTTTTGTATATGTTCTTTTAGTACTCAGGGAGAAATTTGGTCAGTTTATTTTTATATTTGAATTGAGTTTTCAATTTTGCAAACTCTTAGCTTGAGTAAGGGTTTGAAAGGCCCAAACATGGTTCCAGCTTGAAGTCCTTTGAGTTCTTCTCAATAGCCCTTGGGAATTGAGCCATGGAACCTTTGTACAATGTATATAGCTTTTATTTTCCTTTGGAGGACATTGAAATTCTAATGAACATCATTTCCTAGGCAAGCTCAGTCATAGCCCGGTTAGGAAATGAATGAGATTATGCAAGTGTTTGCAAGAATGAGCAGGGTGGGAGTTGCAGAGTGTTTAGGATGAACAAGTGATATGTGGCAGAGCATATGTGTGGCAGATCAAGGAAGAAACCTAACCCTTGGAAAAATACCAAAGCAAGCCTAAAACCACCTAAAACAAGCATTTCTTGGGTTTCATACCTGTACGGTCAGACTGAGATTCCTCACTTCATAAACTAGAAATTACTTCCAAAAGGGTATCCTAATCAGTAAAGAGTTTGTGTGGGTCTTTGGAGAAATTGTGAGAAAATCAACAAAAACCGGTTAGGTAGGGCTAATTGGGGCTCTAGGGCTACTAGGCCTAGAAAATAGGAAAAGGAAGGAGCGATGGGGAAATGAATCAAACCCTCACTCAAAACCAGTTGATTATCCTTGAAAAACATCACAAAAACCTACTACAACCTCTACAAGAATTTGTTAGGAGTTTAAGAGTGGAAGGTTGGATTTACCCTTGTGAATCTCAACCATGCCTCAGCAACCAGTGAGCACATCTTTATTGGGAGCACTCTTAGAGAGTTGAGGTGTCTAAATTGATTAGTAGACTAGATGAATAATGAATGAAGCCCACTAGGACAACACCTGACTTCCCTTAAACAAGGAATTAACTCTCTTTGAGGATATCTCCCCATCATAGTGGTATCAAAGCTTCCAAGATTTGGGAAGAAGCTTACATATGACACACTGAATCAGTGGGAGAGAATAGTTTAAGGATGGTGACAAATGCAGAGCTAGAAAAGAAGGTAGAAGACCAAGAAGAAGAAAATAGGCTACTCAGAGAAAGATTACTACAACAGGAGCGCAAACTAGACGCAGCTGAAGATAAAACTGAGAAAGTGACAATCAAGGTCAATGAGGGGAAGGGAAAAGAATTTGTAGAAGACGATAGGACTCCTGAACCAGGCCCTATTTTACCTAAAGAACCTTTCCTTGAAGTAATTAAAGCCTTAGGAGGAAAATCCTTAGAAGGAGTGCCACTTTTTTATGGAAAAATGGAGCCTGAGGTAGTCCTAGAATGGATAGAGGGATTGGAGAATCACTTTAAATGTGATGGAATCAGTGAGGCACAAAAGGTGAAGGTGGCTAAGTCTAGATTGAGAGGGGCAAAATTGACTTGGTGGAAATTTATTCAAGAAGATAGGCAAAAAGAGGGCAAGAACCCCATAGCTACTTGGAAGGGCATGTTAGCCATGGTGAAAGAGGCATACATCCCTAAATATTATGAGATCCAGTTGCACAAGAGGAGACAAAATTTGAGGCAAAGAGACTTGGATGTGAGCAGCTATATTGAGGAATTTCAGAAGTTGTGTCTAAGATCCAAGGTGGTAGAGGATGAGAACATCAAGGTAGCCAGATACTTTAATGGCTTGAGATGGAATATTCAAGAGGAATTAAGCTTTTTATGCCCCAACACCATGCACAAGTGCTATCAGTTGGCACTAAAAGTGGAGGAAAAGAGCAAGAAGAAACAAGAACAAATCAACAGAGGCAGAGGTAGGGGAAGAGATGGCAGAGGTTAGAGAGGTAGTTTTAGTGGAAGAAGTGTAGACAAAAGATCCCAAGGGGAATCCAAGTTGGTTGAGAAAAGTGGGGATTCCAATAGCAAGAGTAGCTATAGAGGAAGGGGATCTAGCAAATCTAGTAGATGAAGGTCTAGTGGATCAGGAAGAGGGTCCTATTTTGCCACCATGAAGTGCTACAACTGCCATCAACTTCTTCTTCATCCTAAGGAGGTTAGAGGAAAGTAAATTATGCTCAAGAGGATGCAAAAAACATGGAGGCATAAGAAGTAAGCTTGGATTCAGAGGTTGGAGAGAACCTCATGATAAGGAGTCTTGATCAAAGAACTGGTTAAGGAGGAACCTAGCCAAAGGAGATCCTTGTTCAAAATAAAATGTAAGATCATGGGAAAGGTATGTAGAGTGGTAGTGGATTCAGGATCCATAGACAACATAGTGTCAGAGGAAGCGGTGAGTAAGCTCAATTTGCCAAGAATACCACATAGCGATCCCTATAGAGTTACATGGCTCAACAAAGGGGTAGCATGTTCTTGTAAATGAACAAACTTGGGTTGAGTTCACCATTGGAGGTTACAAAGACATAATCTTGTGTGATATCTTGCCCATGGATGCTTGCCACCTACTCCTAGGTAGGCCATGACAATTTGATAGAAAGGCAATACATCATGGAGAGAAGAATGCTTATACCTTCCAAAAGGATGGAACCACCTACAAAATCCAGTACATAGGAGACCAAGTAGAGGGAAGATCCAAAGGTCATAATGTGTTGTTGGTTAGTGAGAAAGAGTTCATCAACACACTCAAGGAGGGAGAAGGAGTGGGGTTTTCCATTGTTGTGAAGCCAAAAGAGGACCGCAAGGAGAAGAAGGTGAGCATTCCTAAAGAAGTGCAGTAGCTTATAGATCAATTTGAGGACATCATTAGTGATGGAGAACCAACTACATTCCCTCCTCAACATGCCGTAAGTCATCAAATTGACTTTATACCTAGAGCTTCTTTACCCAATAAGGCAACTTATAAAATGACACTAGATTAAAACAAGGAGATAGCCAAGCAAATACAAGAACTCCTAGATAAGGGACTAATCAGGAAGAGCATCAGCCCATGTGGAGTACCCACCATTTTGGCTCCAAATAAGGGAGGTACTTGGAGACTTTGCACTAACTCTAGAGCCATAAACCAGATTACTATCAGATATAGATTTCCGATCCCAAGAATTGAAGACTTGATGGATTATTTGGGAGGTGTTGAATACTTCACCAAGATAGATCTCAAGAGTGGTTACCACAAAATCAGAATAAAGGAGGGTGATGAATGGAAGATAGCCTTCAAGACTACAAAAGGACTTTATGAATGTCTTGTTATGCCATTTGGACTCACAAATGCCCCTAGCACATTTAGGAGACTCATGAATGAAGTACTCAAGGACTACATTGGTAAATTTGTTGTTGTTTAATTAGATGACATCTTAATTTTTAGAAATTTTAAAGATGAGCATCTTAAGCATATAGAAATTGTCTTGAGTAAACTATGTGATGAACAACTAACCATCAACTAACCATCAATTTGGAGAAATGTGAGTTTATGAAACAGGAATTGGTGTATCTTGGGTTTGTAGTCTCAAGAGGTGATTTGAAGATGGATACCTCTAAGGGGGAAGCCATAATCAGTTGGCCCACACCTAGGATGGCAAGTGAAGTGAGAAGTTTCCATGGCTTGGCTCAGTTTTATAGAAAGTTCATCAGAGGGTTCAGTGAAATATGTGCACCCATGCTTGAGACAATCAAGGGAAGTGTGAGAACCAAGTTTGTATGGACAAAGAAAGCACAAAGAGGTTTTGATCTCTTGAAGACAAAGGTGGCTACTCAACTGGTACTTATCCTACCAAACTTTGACAAACTCTTCACAATTGAATGTGATGCAAGCAACATAGTGGTTGGAGCAATTCTAAGTCAAGACAATAGATCAGTTGCCATCTTTAGTGAGAAAATCAATGATGCAAATAAAAGGTATTCCTCATATGATTTGGAATCGTATGCACTTGTTCCATCACTTAGGAAATGGAGGCATTATTTTCTACCTAAGGAATTTGTGGTTTACACTGATAATCAAGCTCTTAGCTTTCTTAATTCTCAAGAAAAGTTAAACTGTAGGCATATTAAATGGGTAGAGTATTTGCAGTCATATACCTTTACCATCAAACACAACAAATGGACAATGTAATAAGGTAGATGATGCAATGAGTAGGAGGTTATAGTGCAAGAAGTGCAACTAAAAAGCATTGGAGTGGATAGCTTCAAGAATTTGTATGAAGAAGATGAAGATTTTGCTGCTGCCTACAAGGTTTGCTAGGGGTTTGGAAACCATTTTCATAGTGAATATGCAGATTACACCTTGCAAGATGGCCATTTTTTCAAAGAAGGACAACTATGTGTGCCTAAAGGGTCTATGAGGGAAAACTTGATGCAAGAGAAGAATAATGGATGCTTGAGTGGATATTTTGGTTTGAACAAGACTTTGGAACTTGTCCAAAGATTCTAATTTTGGCCTAAAATGCAAAGAGACATTAGAAGATATGTGGAGAAATGTGTGGTTTTCCAAAGAGCTAAGGGTACATCTTCCAATACTGGTCTTTATCAACCTTTACCTATTACCAACCAGCCATGGGAGTGTGTAAGTATGGACTTTGTGGTTGGTTTGCCAAAAACCAAATCAGGTTTTGATAGCATCTATGTTGTGGTAGATAGGTTTAGTAAGATGGGTCATTTTATTCCATGCAAGGTCACTCATGATTCTAGCCACATTGCTCACTTGTTTTTCAAAGAGGTTATTAGGATTCATGGTTTACCTATCAACATTGTGTCAGATAGGGATGCAAAGTTTATTGGTAATTTTTGGAGGACTTTGTGGTAAAGATTAGGTATTAATTTGTCTTTCAGTTCAGCTTATCATCCCCAAACATATGGTCAAACTAAGGTGGTCAATAGAACACTTGGGAATCTACTTTGATGCCTAACAAAAGAGTATGGTCAAGCTTGGGATCAGATCATCCATCAAGCTGAGTTTTCTTACAATGATAGTGTGAATAGGTCCACCGGTAAAAGTCCTTTTGAGGTGGTGCATGGAATTCATCCTAGAGGATTTTCGGAGCTCAAATATGTGGGAAAGATGGGACAATAGAGTGGACATGCCTTAGACATGGCTCAATCAATGTAAGAGGTTCATGAGCAGGTTAGGACAGCCCTATTAGACACTACTCAAAAGATCAAAGACAAAGTGGATGAGAAAAGGAAAGATATCCAATTTTCTATTGGTGACATGGTGATGGTTCATTTCAACAAGGAAATACTTTAGAAAGGTGTCCCTAGTAAGCTTCAGATGAGGAGGATAGGTCCTTGCAAAGTTTTGGCCAAGTATGGCAACAATGCATACAAGGTAGACTTACCCGATGGTATGGCTTTGTCACCCATTTTCAATGTGGAAGATTTGGTGCAATATAAGGGCACACTTCTAGTAGAAGATAGCAGAGTTTTAGAGGTCTCTCAACCACTTTCAAACCTGCCCTTACCAGTTGCACCCATTCCTCAAGCCGCAAAGGTGTTAGATTCTAGAATTTTGAAGAAAACAAGGCATACCACCTACATGGGGAACTTGGTCAAGTGGCAGCACCTTATAGAATTAGAGGCTACTTGGATACCTAAGGTAGACTTCTCTAATCATGGAGTTCCATTTTCTTTTCTACCTCAAGGAGTCACTTGACTTCTTTTCTTTGGGGGAGTATGGTGTAGGAGCACCTAGTTTTGAGTCTAGTTTATTCATTTTGGTGTGTTTGTTCATAGGTTTGTTTGGAGTGGTGAATAAGAGTCTTCTCTTAGGTCTTCATATTTTTTTGTAATGCTTTGGTAGGTTGAATGTCCTTAGGACAATGCATTTGCTCAATTTTGGCTTGTAAGCCCTTGTAAGCCTAAAATGGCATAATCTTGCATTTTGATGAAAAATGCTTTCAAAATCACTTTTTGGCATTGGGAAATGATAATGTAATGTTTTTTAGTCATCCTAGATGGTTTGGAGGAGAAAACAAAGCATGTAAGGCAAAAATGCACTTTTTGGCAAAAGTTGTCAAAGTTGCTTGACAACTTTTTGCAACGTTGAGCAACTTTTTGCATTTTTGAGAAAAGGGTTGGTTAGGAAGCCGATGGAGAATTAATTAGGCAAAAAATGGAATATAAATCCCCTAAGAATGAATGTAATTATTTTTTTGAATGCCTGGAGTAGATTTGAATACAAATTGGAGACCATTTTTTTTTAGTTTTACATAGCATTTTCCAAGAATTAGAGTAGCAATTCATACCTAATGGATTGATTGAATTGATATTCTTTTTTTTTTTTTTTGTATATGTTCTTGTAGTACTCAGGGAGAAATTTGGTTATTTTATTTGTAGGTTTGAATTGAGTTTTCAATTTTGCAAGCTCTCGGCTTGAGTAAGGGTTTGCGAGGCCCAAACATGGTTCCAGCTTGAAGTCCTTTGAGTTCTTCTCAATAGCCTTTGGGAATCGAGCCATGGAACCTTTGTACAGTGTATATAGCTTTCATTTTCCTTTGGAGGTAATTGAAAGGCTAATGAGCATCATTTCCTAGGTGAGCTCAGTCATAGCCCGGTTAGGAAATGAATGAGATTATGCAAGTGTTTGCAGGAATGAGCAGGATTGGAGTTGTAGAGTATTTGGGATGAACAAGTGATGTGTGGAAGATCATATGTGTGAATTTGGAGGTGTGGCAGATCAAGGAAGACACCTAACCCTTGGAAAAAGACCAAAGCAAGCCTAAAACCACCTAAAACAAGCATTTCTCAAGTTTCGTACCTATATGGTCAGACTGAGATTCCTCACTTCATAAACTAGAAATTACTTCCAAAAGGGTATCTTGATTAGTAAAGAGTTTGTGTGGGTCTTTGTAGAAATTATGAGAAAATCCACAAAAACCAGTTAGGTAGGGTTAATTGGGGCTCTAGGGCTACTAGGCCTAGAAAAGAGGAAAAGGAAGGAGCGATAGGGAAATGAATCAAACCCTCACTCAAAACTAGTTGATTGTCCTTGAAAACATCACAAACACCTACTAAAACCTCTGCAAGCATTTTTTAGGAGTTTAAGAGTGGAAGGTTGGATTTATAGTTGTGAATCTCAACCATGCCTGAGCAACTAGTGAGCACATCTTGATTGGGAGCACTCTTAGAGAGTTGAGGTGTCTAAATTGATTAGTAGAATAGATGAAAAATGAATGAAGCCCACTAGGACAATACTTGACTTCCCTTAAAAAAGGAATTAACTCTCTTTGAGGATATCTCCCCATCAGAAACTTCCCTTTATCTCCAATCATATGATGTGAACAACCACTGTCGATTAACCATTCATCCTTGTCCTCAATTTTAGCAGAAAGTGCCTTCTCTTCTGGTACATTTTCTTCTAGTGTCAGATCATCTTCCTTGATAGCCAAGAATACCCATTCCTTCCCATTGTTAGATCCACTAGTAGAGTCTTTTGTTGGTTCATCATTTGAATCGGTAATGCCTTCCTCATCTACTATGTAGCATGATTTGTCTCTTTTTTTCTTGAATCTATATTTGTTCTGATATCCAGGGTTAGGCTTAAATGATATTTTAACTCTTTCTTCAAATCTTGAATTCCTTTGAGGACATCTAGATGCAAAATGACCAATCTTATTACATTCAAACATTTAAAAGATGCTTTTCCTTCATAATTTCTTCTTATTGGTCCTTTTGGTACTCTTCTAGCAAATAGTGATTCACGTTTCTCAAATGCATCATCTTCTATCTTCATATCTTCTAATTATTTTGCATATAAATCTTTCTAGTCTTGCTTACTGGTTGCAGATGTAGATGCATGAAAAGTAGGTTTAGTCTTCACAACTTTAGAAGGTCCAAATTACTCAAGGTCAAAAGAAGATGGTTTCCCAACCAAGGTATCTTTGTTGACAAATGTATTAGCCATTGTTTTTAACTCATTGATAGCAATAGCCTTCATTTTGTAAACTGGTGGTAGGGCTCGCAGGACTTCAAAAACAATTTCATCTTCACTCAAAGTTCCACCACAACATTGAATGCCCATAACAATCTCATTTACTCTTTCCATGGATGCAGTAATCCTTTCATCTTCTTCCATCTTCAAGTTTTCATATCTCACCTAGTAACCATCAAGTTTATCAATCTGCACTGTAGGGTCACCTTCATTAAGAGTCTCCAACTTATCCCATATAGCCTTTCCAGATGATTTGTCGGTTAATCCCATTATTTTCTAATAAGAAAGTGCACACAAGAGAGCTTCTCTTTCTCTACAATCATTCTCAAGCTCCTTGTCCAGGTTTTTCTGAGGAGGATTTCCAAATCCTAGATTATAGGGTGTGACACCATTCTGTGTGATCCCCTAAATCTCCTTGCCAAGACATCTAAGATGAGTCTCCATCTGAATATTCCATACTGTGTAATTTGTTCCATCAAACCTCAGTATATCCCTTCGAAAGATAGCTCCAGAAGAACTAGATGAACTTGAACTATTAGTCACCATAGGATCTTCCTAAAGCAGTTAAGCTTTTTGCAGAGAGGACCAAAGCTCTAATACCAATTGTTAGATAGTTCAGATAATCGAAAGACAACTGAGAGGGGGGGGTGAATCAGTTGTCACAGATTACTGTAAGAAATCAACAGTTAAACTTTAATACCAGAACCAAAAACAATAATACTGGAATAGCAGTTAAACCAATTAAGCATAAACAATAATCATAGAGTAAAATCCATTCACACAACACCAAGATTTGTACGTGGAAAACCCAGTAAAGGGAAAAACCACTGTGGGAAGCCTACCCATAGTTAGATAATACTTCTGCAGTAAGTATGTGAATTACAATGAAGGGGCCTACACTTGCAGGAAGGCCAACATCCTAGAGCACACTGCTCATCACAAAAGGATTCTCACTTACTACATACAAATCCAAACTACAATCTAGAGAAGTGTTTAACTACAAAAGATAGCATCTCCTATGTCAGAATACAGTTCCGGTTAAGCTCAATACCCGAGGACTAAATCCTCTCACATAAACCCAATTCGATCTCCAATGATCGATCAACTCCTCTTCCTGAATGATATTACATTATTTGCACATTACATTCCTTGACCATGACCTCTTACATTTACCATGATGATCTACAATGAGATCTTACATCAATATATACAAACCCTTGACCATAAATAATCAGGTCGGCCACTAGATAATAAGCCAATTACATAATTACAAACCATGTCGGCCTTAGGCCAAATAAATAATATCCAACACATAATACATCTTGGAAATACATCAATAGGTCCTATCCACACGTTATGTCAATGTCGGTCGATAACCTAGATCAGTCGGGACCAAGTATAGGTCCACACACTTCAGCAATGATCTCCAAATGCCAAGTCTTGAACATGATCATCAACAACATCCTGAAACTCCATCGGAAGCTACACCAACATCACTTATGCGATTCATCAAAGATCTCCAAAAAAATCTTTGTTAGTGAAACCCTCGCTGGAACCAAAAACCAAGCTTCTAAGCAAGCAGGATAGCATCCAATCACCATACCAAAACCAACTGATCAAGTATGAGTATAAGCATTATGAACAAACCAATTCCATCACCAGATTATACTGGAGCCTATCGAATCATGTTAGATCCAAGTCAACCAGAAATCACTCAACCTACCAGAACTAGAAGGGTGTCAGTAAAGCATCCAACTAGATAGTGTTGACATCAATGACAAAACATCATTGCAACACATAATCAATTCCACTAAATGGCCAACAATTTTATGTAGTATGTATGTGCAGTTCAGATGTTGCGATTTTGGTTAGAAGTTATTATGCAGCATGGACAACTATAGATGGTTATTTTGTGGATTCATTCAGTTCTATTTGATCTTGGTATCCTAGTGTTAGGAGTTCTTATTGATCTTGATATCAGTTATGTATCTTAGTGTTAGTATCTTTGGTAATTATCAAAAGTATCTCTTTGAGTTTCATGTTGTGTTTTCCTTAGTTCATGTGAAGTATACCTTTTTGGAGATATTGGGCTTGATCTTGATATAACGGGTCAGTATTCTTGGGTCTAGATTACCCTACCCCTTTTTGGTAATCCTGGTATATGCATTGATAATTGGAGTATGAAAAGGAAGCATCTAGAAATCTTAGCCGACATGAGGATATTGGTAATGTGTTGGGCTTGGCTGATACACTATTTTGTATCTATAACCTCTGGTATATATAAATATACATATGAAGTGGTATGGGTGAGAAACAGATCGAACAAGTGAGTGTGAATGTGAATGTGAGTGAAGTGTGAAAGATAGTTGGTAGAAAAGATAGAAAAGTGTGTGAAGTGTGAGTTATAGACAACAAAGGCAGTCAGTATTGTGGTAGTGCCTTTACTAGACCTCTTGTGACACAACTCATAGTCCACCTAACCCACTCTGGACTAAACCCTAAAGCTAGTAGAATCTTTTTACAAAAAGCACCACTTAAATCTATCATAAGATTTAACCATATCCAATTTGATAAACATAGACTACACCTTGGAAATCACCATAGAATGAATGGTTTCTGAAGCAACAACCACCCCATCAATAATTTTCCTTCCAGCTACAAAGCCCCCTGCTCATCTGAGATCACAGTGCCTAGCCATGGTTTAAGCCTCTCAGAAATCAACTTAGTAATAATTTTATAAACCATATTACACAAAGCTATAGGCTGAAAGAAGTCTAGCTAATTAGCCCCTTCTCTTTTAGGAATAAGAACAAGAAAAGTAGCATTGAGGGCCTGAAGCATTTGTTTGTTAGTGCTGATTTACATGTTGTTATTTTGCCAAAATGTTATTAGATCTGCTAACTACATTATCTTTCCTTTAAGGGTTAATGGATGGGAAATTAATTGTCTCTTTTTTCTTTAATGGCTTACTAGTATGTATTTGTATCAAGTTATTGAAATACTAAAGGTGCATACAAGTTCTCAAAGATCTTTTTATTTACATCTTTCCCTTTTAGTTTTTATAAATTTTGTACAACTTGTCCTCGAAATGGATAGTTTTAAATTTTAAAAATAATTATTTTAATTGATAAAAATTTATGAAATTAAATCTATAATGGAGGCCATATGCTTCCATAAGGGTAAGGATGAAAACCATAGAATAGAGAAACTCAAAATATGAAGAAATGAGGAGAATTACTTCAAGTTTAAACTCACACAAATATCAAGTTTTCTTCAATTTACTCCAAATTTGAGAAGTAATGAACACAAGAAAACCTTCTTCATTTGCAATTATAAACTCAAGGCCTGAACGTGATCCAATTCCAAGCAATTCCACCAAATTTTTAGAACACAAAGAGTCCACAATCAAAACCATAAATAAAACCAACCTCACTCAAATGGAGTCCAATAAGGGTTACCATACACATTAGCCTCAAGTGACATCTCTGAATAACCATCATTGAGGGAAAAAATTAGACCTACATAATAAGGGGTCCAATACATAACTCAATACTTGTACCTTCATACTTGATTCACACATCAACTATAATTGCTCCACATATATGTATATAATAGTCAAGGCAAAATAAAATCATCCAATGGGGTTCAATATCATATACTTATGGAATAACGATAATCTGTTAAAGTTAAGTTATTGAGATCACTAAAAGCACCACATCTATGTTTCTATTATAGCAAGCATAAGACAAGTATCTCAAGTGTACAACATGTAATTGTATGCGGGAAAAGTGGCTTGATGAAATGAATATTACGAATTTAGGACTAGTCCACACACCAATGGGACTCTTGGTGCAAGTTATGGAGTTGTATGGAATAGCTCAACTTCACAAGGGATGTTCCATTGTTCTCTATCTCACAAGACCCCTTAAGCCAATGCCTTTTCTCTCATATCACTGAGCAAAGTAACTTAGGGATGACAATCATGAGAATGAGGGATGTTTTGATCAATCTAACATGAATGCAATCCTAATGGGTGTGATTTTAACAAAAGATGAACTAAACTAGCATGCTTATGATGACAAGATGAAAGGATTAGTAACAAAACTATCCTAGCATGCTATACTAGTTTGAGATGATTATTATGTGATATTACAAATGCCTATTTTAAGATGCTATGAAGATTATCAAAGAGAGGCTAAATGCTTGATTAAAATGATTTATATTAGATGCTTAGTAAAATGTCTATAAGTTTGATGCTAAAGAATTGGATGATAAATGGAGGAAAGAGAGCTCTATTTATAGGAAAAATAGGGAAATGAAGGGTCAAGATTGGATGATCTTATCAAGGGTCAGGATTGAAAGTTATCAATCCATGTTTACAATTCTCACCAACAAAATGGTGACAATTGTCAATATAAGACTGCTTGAGAGGAGATGCAAGAAGCATTAAATGCTTGAGAAGACCTCATGGTTACCTTAGAAGGTAAGGGTTAAGGTTAGATTAAGAAAACCCATTGGATAAAGCTTTTACCCAAAGGATAAAGTCTTGTGCAAGGGTTAAAGGAAAAACCATGGTCAAAGGAATGAATTCTTGATGATGTTGGCATATGTGTAGAATATGTTGACATGACGATATTGTGTTGTCATTGATGTCAATATGCTCAAGAGAGAACCGGTAATATGCTCCAGAGAGAACCGACAATATGCTGCAGAGTGAACCAGTAATTTGATGAAGAGTGAACAGGTTTATTGAAGTTAAGCAACTGGAAAAGTGAACTGGTAGAATGATGAGAACCGATATATGTGCTAAAGGTGAAGTGGTTTAACATGGTATGACTACTGGTTGGTAGTCTCAACTTCAGGGATTTCAGTTGAAGTGTTTTGAGCCTGTGTGATTCAACCGATGGCATTGTGTGATGAGTTAGCAATGTAATGGAGATCAGACCGTGTTGCCATATCATCCTCATGCACGTGAAGGATCTTACATGAAGGGGATCAATCCTATCTACCTCGGGAATAAGCGAAGTCCCTATAAATGGTGGAGAATTCATGATGGGTTATCACCTCCAAGAAGTAGCGAAGAACAAATGATGGAGAATGTCTTGACATCTGTTTAAGACCATTGTATTCAAATGCAAAGTGTTTAATGGTCAGGATTGAACTGACTCAATTGCTCAACCTAAATGTTTAGGATTTAGGGTTTATGTTACTGACCTATATGTTTCCTATAAGGTCGATGTTATGTTTCATGTTGAAGTTGTTGGCAAATGTTGTGTGTGTATCTGAGTGCAAAGACACGTGATTCTTGCCAGACCAAATAAGAGGGTTGATACCTACAGAGTGTGTATGCAGAAGAAAGGAACTAAAGTGGATCTGCATTGGCATTGAAATGCTATTACCAGATCATTGTAATACCTATTGATCTCTAACCACTTAAACAGTTGGAAAATCCCTTAATAGGGTAGCTTTAACCAGCTTGTTGTAAATCCTTTAACAGGGTGACTCAAAGCCATTAGGTTCATGAAATATTGTAACAAGGTAACCTCTAATAGGGTTTAACCATTAATCGAGTATTCTAGCCATCCCTTAACCAGGCAATCCCTAACAGGATCAGTTCTTAACAAAACCTGTTGTAACAGTCTTTAACCGGACTAGGCTCCTAACAGAGCGGACTTCTAAAGAGTTCAAAAATAGCTTGTGGGTATTCATCCCCACCGTGGTTTTTTCTAGTTGGTTTTCCACATGAAAAATATGTGTGTCATGTGTGATGTCCTTCTCATGTGATTCTTTGTTGTTTTCTGTCAAGCAGTGAATCATGTTGATCTAGCATGTTATTATATTTTTGATGATAGATTACCTATTTATGCTCAAGGATAATTTGGAAATGCGGGTGTAGGTTGTGTGGTAAGATAAGTGTTTCTAGTTTATATCTTTCACAATCTCATTGTGTTTAACTAGTAGTAATTTGGTTTATGACCTATGTTAGTGATTGTCGGTCAAGTTCACTGTTTATAGTCAAACCAGTTCAGGAAATTTTTTAATATCTGTACTGATACCCCCCCCCCTCTCAGTACCAGTTTGGTACTCACTGTCCATCATTGTATTATCAATTGGTATCAGAGCATCCTCCAGGTCCTCTGTGTTGTAAGCTTAACCACTTGAGGGAAAGATCCTATTGTAATGATGAAGAGGGAAGGTCCAAAGTTCAATAGAGATAATTTCAAAATATGGAAGGATAGAATGAAGATATACATCAGAAACATGGGTGCTCAACACTAGAGCTATGTTGAGAATGCTTATGTTATTCCTACCGGTACTCTCATCGATGATAAAAAGAGAGAGATCCAGGAGAATGGGCAAGTCATGGAAGCCCTAATCAGTAGCTTGTCTAACATTGAGTTTATTGATGTCAAGGATAAAGAAAATCCCAAGGAAGTATGGGATACTCTTGAGAATATCTATGGCGGTGATGAGCATGTAAAACAAGCTAAGGAAGAAAGCCTTAGGGGAAAGTTTGAAGACATGCGGATGGTTAAAGGAGAGACCATTCAACAATATGGAATAAGAATCAAAACTATTGTTGGAGATATCAAGAGTGTAGGTGGTAAAATGGAAGATTCCACTATTGTTAGCAAAGTTTTGAAATCCTTATAACCGGTATATGCAATAAGGGTTGTTGATATTCAAGAGTTGAGGTCAATAGACAAGACTAAGGTATCCCTAGACTCCATCATTGCAAAGTTGACAGCCTATGAGCTAAATAGTTTTGATGGCAGTGTTCAAAAGACTGAATCAGCCTTTAAAGCATCTGTTGCACCATCTAGAAAAGGAAAAGAAGCTAGTACTAGTGGAGAACCAAGACAGAGCAGAGAAATGGATGATGAGGAGATCTTGATGGAATTTGAAGATCTTCTTGCCAAGAGACTTCCTAAGGGAATCGGTAAACACAGAGGTAAGATTCCTTTGAAATGCTTATCTTGTAACTAAATATGACACATTGTTGTAAACTATCCTAATGGTGATAGCAAGGACAAACTAGAAAAGTTCAAGAAGTTCAAAGGAGGAAACCAGAGAAACTGTTTTGTAGCAGTTTATGAAGGTGTCACTGATGAGTGTGTGTGTGAAAAGTGGAATAAGAACCTGTATCTACAAGACACAACACTTCAATCAAGTCATTACATGCATGGTTTATTAGATATAATCAATGAATAGTAAACCATAACAAATCGACCCATTTCCTTCTAAAAGATGCGAGTATAAGATTGCTCTCAAATTATTTAGCAATACCAGTGACTAGACAACATCAAGACAAAGGATTTTATCTATATGAACATGATGAATGCTAGATGGATGCAATATTAATCTAACAAGATTTAAGAAATATTAAGCTAAATGATTTAATCAATATGAACTAATCAACGTGCAATATATCAATGAGTCTAGAGCAAAAATAGTATAATAACAATATATTCTCCAACATCCTTTGAATGAGAGATGAGCCTGAATTTATAAAAAAATTAGAAAGAAACCAATGGCTAAGATCAAAAGATGATGAGCGGTCAAGATTTTCCAAGAGGAAGCACAATCCAGGTGAATTGATGTGATTGGATGCTTTTCTCAATTTTTTTAAAGGAAATTGAACTAAAAATAAGATAAAATCATAAAAAACTAATTTATTCTCTATTTCATTCAATTTTAATATTTAATTGTTTTAATTACTTTCTTTGAGATCATTTATCAATTTTTAATTTGTTTTTCAAGATTATCTCCAATTGATTTCTTTTCTCAATTTTTAATTCTTTCTTGGTCAATTAATTCCTTTTTTTGCTTTATTTCCATTTTTGAAGATTTGTGCTCATAATTGATTCACTTAATTAAATTAATTCCTCTTTTTGATGATTTAATGGCAAATTGATTTATTTAATTAAATATGCTAGGATATTTAATAAAATAAATAAGATAACTATTTTAAATGATTTACTTGGAATGATTTAATTAATTAAATAAATATTTAATTAATATTGATTGATTAATTTGCCATGTGACATTTGATGATTTAGAAATTAATTGTGTGCTCAAGATTTATTTAGTTGTCTTTGGTTAGGACCTTGGTGATGTTGTCGAGATTAGGGGCTCGGGGTTTAGATGACCATTTTTAGGGTATTACATTTGCCCCTCTTTGAATTAATGTGCGAGCAACGTGTTAGTTCAAAGAAAATTTGATGTCTAGGAGATGCTAGTTCTGAACTTGATTGATCACGAACTAGATTAAAAGGGAGGTGTTAAGCTTGATTCGAAGTGACAAAGCTGAATGAAGTCTGATTAAAGCGATACCATTCCTAAACTTGTTTGAACCTAGGAATGATAGAAAACAAAAGATACCAAACTTGAACTTGATTGATCAAGAAGCGGATCTTACTGATCTAGAACTTGATTGAACTAGACATAGTGAGTGATGATAAAAAATGATCTTGAACTTGATTGATCAAGATACGATGAAGATAAACTGTTCAGCTTGATCAAGAAATGAATACTGAACACCTGCTTAGATTGAGTGATCAAAGAAACTCTTTAAACCCTTGATTGATTTTAAACGAATAATCAGCTTGATGAAAAGCGATGAAACTAATTAATGTTAAGAGATTGATTCAGATGAAGATAAATATTAGTTTGATATGAAGTGATGAAACTGTTAAGCCCCTAGAAATTAATTCGATTCAGAAATCTCAACTTGATATAAAGGGATAAAGTTGAGATGCCCCTAGTGATGAGGTCTTATTTGATTGATTTTAGTTGAAAAAGATTTTTTTGCTTGACTTTTGATGAAGATTTGAAAATTTTCTCGACATTGAAGAATGTGAGGTCATAAGGTCATGAGTATGCCCCCTCGGGAGCGAAATCAAAAAATAGCAAGGGTACATGATGATAGGCAAATTCTTTAGTGATGATAAGTTGTTTTGAGCATAAATTGAATTAGAGGAATTTTAAAAAATTTAGCGAGAAATTGAGCACAAAGTTGATTTGTAGAAATTAAAATGAGATTCAGCATTGAAATTGAGTGCAAAGTTAAAGAAAGAGCATTTGATGAAAAGTGCTAAGTGGTCCACATCATGAAATTTAAATTAGAGAATTGATGTCAGATTTTCATTTTGATCCCGAAAATGGACTCAGGACAGCTGATTTATGAGCTCTTGATTTGATTTCATCATACTTGTGTTGATTGGTTATAAGATGTTGTTTTATATGCTTTATTCTATATGTATGCATTTACTTTTCAACATGGATGAATGTAATGTAAATGATTATTGATGTCTATTTTTGTTTCTTTTCATATGCACATAAATGAATGAGTATGAGTAATATGAATAATGTAATGTTTTCATTTTTCTATGCAATAAGATGAATGCAAATGAGTGATAATGAATGTATGAATCTATAGAAGATGCTCGTGTATCCTGCTAACATCTCAATACACAAGTACTTGATCAGAGAAACGATGATGAAAAAGAGACCACTTAGCTAAGAAATGATGAAGCTTCCAACTCTCATTCAGAAGATACAAATATTAGTGTTACCATACTAAAATCACTCTACATTCACGAGATGCAGAATGAAATGCAAGACGAGATGCAAAATGCAACCTAAACCTAGTCACTGGATTGTGAAAAGCTTAATTTTCATCATTGAGCGTTTTACACTTATAGTAGGCAGAATAGAGTTCTTTTCTTTGCATATGCAATATTAATTATCTTGTCCGTAATGACCCTTTTGTCATTCATATCCTTGGATAGATTACGCATGGACCCGGATTTCACAATAAAGAAATTTCCTCAAAACAAACAAAGAAATGATGGGAACCTCCCTGCAGCATTTAAATAAGGGGAGTCGAGGTATGTGAGGTGATTTCACCTTGATGTGAAGGCTCTTATCACAGACACCTAGCTAATTTAGATGCTTCTCTTAGTCACAATAGACTTCATCGAGTTACTCAGAGGGATAATAATCGAAAACCAATATAAAAAGACAGCACACAAATAAAATTTTTAGGCATAGCTCAAACTGTTTAGTGATTGTTTTCCATTTTGTTGTTTTGCTTGTTTTACTAAGTGATAAAAGTCTTCAGTAGTCAGAAGATAGGTAACTGACTTGGAGTGGATGACCAGGTTTCACTGACGTAAGGTTGACTTGGTTGATACTACTTAGGATATGTAATGTGCTCTATTGATTACCTAAGACTAGGACATTGATCAGTTTCAAGCCATGAAAGTTCCAACAAACTAGGATGTCACAAAAGTGACTGAAATATGTACAAGCGAAAGCAAATATGCAAGAAAGTGGGATTGCCAACGTTGCATTGATAGATGGAGCGCTCAAGTACAAGAGGTGCCTGTTTATGAGGTTTTCACTTGCTTGGTAGATGTGCATATATTTTTTTTTACCAAGGTGCCTATTTACCAGGTTTTCACCAAGGCATTTTTCTCTTCTTTTTCCCTTTTTTTTCTTCTGTTTTTCTTTTTCTTTTTTTTTTTTGAATTTCTTCAGGACTTTTTCTGATTTTTATGATTTCTTTAGGACATTTTCTGATTTTTATGATTTCTTCAGGACATTTTCCGCTGTAAAAGCGGTTGGAGTAGAGAATATTTAGGTGAAGAATTTATTTAGATGGATGGTGTTAATTGGTTCGTGAAGTTGTTCTCCTTCCGATGTTGAAAGTTGATAAGCACCAGAGCCAAAAGCTATAGTAACGATATAGGGACCCAACCAGTTGGGTTCAAATTTCCCTTTGTTATCTTGAAAGTGCTGATTTTTAGGATTCTCTCTTAGAACTAAGTCACCAACCTGAAATTCTTGGTATCAAACTTTCTTGTTATATCCTCTGGACATTCTCTTTTGATACACTCTGAGATGATCAAATGCCACTTGTCGATGCTCATCTAGCAATTCAAGCTCTTGCAATCTAGATATTCTATAGTCTTCATCAGTAACAAGACCTTGCAAGGAAACTCTTAGAGATGGTATTTCTACTTCAATGGGTAATACTGCTTCAGACCCATACACCAAAGAAAAAGGTGTAGCCCCAGTAGGTGTTCTGATACTTGTTCTATAAACCCATAGTGTAGGATTGAGCTACAGATGCCAATCCTTCCCAGATTTGTTCATTGTTCTGTGCAAGATAGTCAATAGGTTTTTGTTAGATGCCTCTTCTTGTCCATTACCTTGAGGCTAATATACTAAGGACCAGTGTTGTTTGATTTTAAACTTCTCACAGAGTTCACCGAGATCTTTGTTCTTAAATTGTCCTCCATTGTTTGTTATAATTGATGAAGGTATACCATATTTGCAGATGATATAATTAAGAATAAACAAAGCTAATTGTTTTCTGGTTTCCTTGATCAGCAGAACTGCTTCTACCCATTTAGTGAAGTACTTAGTGGTAGTGATAATAAATTTATGTCCATTAGATGATGTGGGATATATTTTGCCTATTAGATAGAATGCCCACTATTGGAAGGGCCAGTGTGTCACAAAGGGTATGAGATCCCTTGTCGGAGCGTGTATAAGGTGCCCATGCAACTAACACTTTTCACAGGTTTTAGTAAATTTTATCCTTCTCCATGTCTGGCCAGTAGTAGCCAGCCCTTAGTAGTTTGTGTGCTAAAGTCAGATCATTCAAATGAGATCCACAAACACCTTCATGAACTTCAGATAATGCGTGTTGAGACTCCTCAGTTTCTAGACATCTAAGAAAACTATTATCTAAACCTCGCCTGAATAGGTTGTTAGTGATGATGACGTACCGTGATGCATTTCGGATTAGGTTCCTACGTATTCAATGTCAAATTCTGTACGGACCATGACCCATTTGGCTAGTCTTCCTATAAGCGTTGCTTTACTGAGAAGATACTTGAGTGGATCAATCTTGGCTACTAGCTTAATAGAGTGTGCCAACATATAATGCCTTAAGTTTTGTGATGCAAAGACCAAAGCTAAGCATGCTTTCTCTATTATAGTATAATTCATTTCATATGACACCAATGTTTTGTTGATGTAATAGATAGCTCGTTCCTTTTTATTGTCATCCTGTTGTGCCAGAAGTGCCCCCAGTGAAGTAGTCGTAGCTGATATGTATAGGATCAGTGGCTTACCTTGAATCGGTGGCATTAATATGGGTGGATTATAAATATATTCTTTGATTTTTTGTAAATGTCATTCACAATCTTCATCCCAGTTGTATTGAATCCCTTTCCTTAATACCTTCGTGAAGGGTTGAGCTTTGTCAGCTAGCTGAGATATAAAATGCCTTATGGACTGAAGATGACCTTGTAGACTTCTCATCTAACTGATATTCTTTGGTGGTGGCATTTCCATTATAGCTTGGACCTTTTCAGGGTCAACCTCAATTCCTTTTCTGGATATTATGTACCCAAGCAATTTTCTTGATGTTACCCCAAATGCACATTTCTTTGGATTTAAGCGGAGCTTGAATCTTTCCTTTCGATCTAATATGAGGCCTAGCTCTTGAATGTGTGTAGATCTCTTCATAGTCTTTGCCACAGTGTCTTCAACATAATTTTCCATGTTTTTATGCATCATATCATGGAAAATAGTGGTTACTACTCTTTGGTAAGTTGCTCCTGCATTCTTTAGACAAAATGGCATAACATTCCAGCAAAAGGTTCCCCATGCATATGTGAAAGTTGTCTTCTCTTGATCTTCAGGTGCTATCTTGATCTGATTGTAACCAAAGAATCCATCCATTAATGAATACATCTCATATCCAGTAGTCATATCTACTATCATGTCAATGTTGGGCAATGGAAAATCATCTTTTGGACATGCCATGTTGAGATCCCTAAAATTTGTGCAAACTCTAATAGATTTGTCTACTTTTGATATAGGTACTATGTTGGATATCCACTCTGTGTAGTCTATAGCTCGGATAAATCTAGCTTTTAGCAATTTCTCTAGTTCAGCCTTGACTAGTAGTGCCACATGAGGATACATATTTTGGAGTTTTTGTTTGACTGGTTTAACTCCTGGCATAATAGAGAGATGATGCATGTTGAGATCAGGATCTAGTCCTGGCATATATGAGTATGTCCATGCAAAGTTGATCTTCTTTTCTAAAAATAGATTGATGAAATCTTTTAACTCTTCTGCTGACATTGATTGAGCTAAATGAATGATATGCGATATCTCTTGACTCCCAATGTTCACTGGCTGAGTTGGCTTGATCAATATGGAAGATCTCTCTTGGAAGTGACTCAGCAGTATATCAAATATCTCACCTTCAGGTGCCTCAGAGAGGTTTTCACCTTTAGGTTCATCCTTTATTTTCTCCTTTTTAGAGTTTGACACCGCCACAATGTGGTTTTCACCATCAAATCCTTTACTCTTATTTTTCTTGTTTTTGCAACTAAGATACTTGATATCCGCTTCAGTCATGTTTTCATTCTATTCATTGGTGGAAGAGTACATGGGTTCAACTGCATTGAGATAGTAGGCTAGTGTATAGTCATTGGAAAAGGTAGGTACATTCAAGGGTTGGTTATAAAGGGTGTAATCAATTAGTTCTAGATGTATTAAGGATAAGGTTGGAACAGGCTCAAGGGAGTTCACGGTACTATCATCATTGTTTTGGATTGACTTGTCGAGTTCTAGATGATTACCTTGTGTATGTGTCTCGAGACCATTACGACATGATTATTGTCATTCATGTTAGTATGTATTGGACCTAATTCAACCAACCTACTTCTAGCATCATTACCTACTTCAGACTGGGCTACATACCATGGTGTAACAGTAGACAGTATCTCATCATTCATGACAGAGTAGTCATAATGCATTGTTGAATAGTTGTTGTCGTAAATAAAGCTCCTGTCTAAGTCATCAGAGGCATAGGATGAAGTTGCTGACTCATCTCCAAGTGGCTTAGTAAAGGTATATATAGTATCAACACCCACATCCTTGATGCTACAAGTTCCTTCATGATTTGGTTCATCGATTGCTTGCATTTGACACACTTGTGGACATGACTTTGACGGTTCTGTTAACCCCTATCGTCTATTCCATTCAGCTTCTTCTAGACTGGTGACTCATTCTCTTGTTGTAGCTTCTAGTTCTTCTTGTGTGATTTCATACTTGATTTTTTCTCTCATTAGGAGGATTGGTAGGTGAAGGACTTGCTTGTGTCCTTTCTTTCTCCTGCTGTTGGTCATAGTCTTCTTGTCATTTTAATCTAATTACTTCTATTTCCTTTTGCATTCTTAGGCATATTAGCTCTTGTGTGTCATCTGTGGTATCCCTGAGTTCTTCAAGTGTTTCTGTAGTAGATGTATCTGAGATGTGATCTGGACCCCATTCATACTCATTTGAATCAGTTTCTGAGTCATCTACTTGTTGTCTACTAGTATATTTCGAGCTCTAGGTAATCAAACCAGAACCAAAAGAAAAACAATTTCCAGATGTAGATTTACGGTCATCCATACTACCTCATCTACAGAAGTAGAGTATGTTGCAATTACCTTAGCAGGTACACAAGCTCTTTGGCGCAGAAAATTTTGGAAGAAATTGGAGAAAAACAAATTCAACCTACAGTAATTTATTGTGACAATGTGAGTGCCATCAAGTTAGCCAAGAATCTGGTTCATCATAGCAAAACAAAGCATTTTGATTTGAAATATCACTTCATACGAGATTTGGTTTAGAAGAAGGATGTCGAATTGAAGCACATCAACACCCAGGATCAGCTAGTAGATATATTCTCCAAAGCGGTTGCGAAAGCTCAGTTTATAGCACTACGAGATAAGATTGTCAATGCTCTCAGCATCAAGGGGGAGTATATTGATAGCTGATGCTGCTCTAGCATGCAGCTAGATTAGTTTAGTTAATAGTTTTTTGTTTATTCATGCAAATAAAGCATGTACTCCAACATGCATTAATCCTTAGGACTGTTTTTAGTTTTGCTTCTTCAAATTCTCAAACTCTCGCTTCAATGTCTAAAGCTTGACCACTTTAGCTTGATCACTACCCTGGTAAGCTTCTTGTAGAGTCTTCCAAGCATCTTTGGTAGTTGTTGCTCCTGATATTCTTGGAAATAAGCTCTTATCAAGAGCTATCTGAATGTGAAACAAAGATTGAGCATTCTTTTTCCTTGCTTCCTTTCTTGTTGTTCTTTCATTGGCTATAAGGGCTTTCCAATCAGTTGGCTCTTCATAACCTGATTCAATAATCTCCCACAAATCTTTTCCAATCAAAAAGGTCAACATCTTAATGCACCAATAATCATAATCATTCCATACCAAGCTTCATAAGGAGTCATCTTTTCTAGTGCACTGGTGGGGCTATGGTTGAGGATGTACACAGTTGTAGCAACTACATCTCCCCAATAAGAATTGCTCAATCCCTTGGTTTGTAACATGCACCTTGCCATTTCAACCATAGTACGATTCTTCCTTTCAGCTACTCTATTCTGTTGAGGTGTTTATGCAGTAGTAAGTTGCCTTTTGATGCCATTAAAATCATAATAACTTTGGAAAGCCTTTGAGTTAATAGTTGGTTGTATATTTTGTCTCTCATATCCTCTAGGGCGTCTACTTCATGTGGTATTATAGCTGATATAACTGGAACTTGATTACCATCTATTTCCTCTACCTAGGTGGGCAATTCTTTTTGTTCACCATCACATTCCTCCTGAGTTTGTTGAGTATCAATTTCTTTGTGCTGTTAAAGGTAGTACCTTTTTCTTCCACTTACGTTGAGGGTGAGATGTGTGCTTTTGATCTGATGATGTTCTTGGATCATATCCCAGTCCAACTTTATCATTGGTAGACTTAGTTTATAACTGGATAGGTTCAACAATACCTTTTTGACATTTTCCAAGAGGACCAGTACCTGAATATCCCATGCATTGAAGCATCTTATAGCCTGGACCATATTGTGTTGGAGAAATCTCACAATTGTTGGCATTTTTTATGTTTATGATGTGATTGTCATTGATGGACATGCACTTGCATTGAGATCATTTTTGTATGTATTAGTTAAAGGTCAACTGATATATGTTCCAACCGGTATGATGCATTATAGTCCTTAGACTATTGGTGTTTTGCAGACAGTGTTTACCAGTCTGAAGTGGCATGTTAACCCCAAGCGGTTCAAGGATCTCAAGCAGTATGAAGGATCAAAGTGGCAGAACACATATTTCCTAGTCTTCAATTTTGTCAAACCGGCAACCAGCATTTTGCTTGAACCGGTATTTTGTATAAATTGGTAATACTCTGTGATGAGTTACCATCAACCGATTGTTTGATGATGCCGACACTTTAACAATGCTTTTTGTGTCGTGTTACCAAGTATGTCCAGGTTCATTGAACCTAGGGAAGTGGATTGTAATCCTATTGGACCGACATGAAATCAGATTCCTTTAAAAGGACATCATGTCTAGGGTTATAGGTTATTGTTGTGAAAGTTAATGTTGTTGCTAGGGTTTAAGGTGGTTGAGGAATTGGAGAGAATATGAATGTGTAGAAGACTAAAGTAATGCTAGAATGCATTAGGAATGAGCTATCAAGGAACTAATCAAGCAATCTGTGTTATTAGCTAGATCAATCACTTGTTGATTACTCACATCTTTGACAAGTCTGTAGCCCTTAACCGGGTAGGCCCAAAAGCCTCTTGTAAATCCTCTAACAAGGTGGTTCACATCTATGGATCTAAAATCCTCTAGCAAGGTAGTCTTTAATTGAACTTATCTCCTAACAGAGATTGAGATTCCTAACATGATCTGTTCTGGTAAAGAACATTGTAAGACCTTAACTGGTCTGACCTTAACCGGTCTGGTTCCTATTTTGTAGATAGTTACTTGTGAGTTCCATCTCACCGTGGTTTTTCCCATTTGGGTTTCCACGTCAAAATCTCATGTGTTATGGTGTTTGTGCTTTTGTGGGTGAATGCATTATTTGCTATTTGGTTTGCATGTGTGCTAGCCGGTTTGTCTACTAAACTATTTTACCGGTTTACTGTTAGTCTTGCAAAGTGTTTAAGTGCAAAGATTTTTGGCATACTAATTCACCCCCCCCCACTCTTAGTATTCATCAATTGGTATCAGAGCCTACCTTTCTATAAGTTTAACCACTTGGAAAGAGATATGGGGGAATACACATTGAGGGAACTTACTCATCGGCTCACTCAGTTTGAGCAAGCCTATGATGATCTCATGGTCAAATACAAGGTATCTCAAGCAAAAAGGAGAGAACATGCAGAAAAATTGATGGAGCTATCTGAAAATAGTTCCTCTGATGAAGCGAACATGGAAGCCCTAATTCAAGAAGTAGAAAAGCTGAATGAATCCAATTCCAACCTGAGAAAAGAATTGGAAGGACTGACTATTCGAATGTGCCAAGAGCTTGAGAACCGGAGGAAAGCTGAAGATCTAGTCAAAGACAAGGATCATGAAATCTCCAAGCTGAAGCAAGAGATCAGTGCCCTAACTACTCAACTCCATGCGAGAAAAGTAGAAAAAGAAGACATGCAAGGAGAACTGAACATTGCCATCTCTGAAAATGAAAACTTGATGGAAACAAATGCTACTATTTCCAAAGAACTCTCTGAGTCAAAGGAAATACTTTCTAAGATCAACAAGAGTACTTTTAAGCTAGAGCAAAAGCTTGAATCTGCCAAACTGGCAAAGAATACCAATGGACTTGGTTATTCCGGTCATGAGGAAGGTGAAACCTCTGGTAAATATGCTGGAACATCAAAGAGTCAACCGGCATTAAAGGATAAAGGTAAGCAAAAGTTTAAACCTATTTGCTTTAACTGTCTTAAAGAAGGACATGCTGCAAATGTGTGTAGGAGTAAGGCTTACAACAATTTTCCTTATTTCGTAAATGATAAGCTTAGATCCTATAGATTTAATGGTAATTGTTATGCATGCAACGAGTATGGCCATAGAGCATCTGAATGCAGGTCGGTTATGAACAACATTGGTAGATATCCTCAGAGGACCCAAGGAGTTGGTCCTGAACCTTTTGTGAACCGAAATCACAACCGGTTTAATGCTTTCAATCATTAGTCAAGAAGCGGTGGCTATCAAGCAGCAACCGGATGGAGAGAAAACTGTATAGTCTGTCATGGTCATGGTCACACTGCTGCAACATGCAAAAGGAAGAATGGAAACATGAATAATGGACCTTGGAGAGCACCTGGATTGGTCTGCTATCACTGCAACAAACCGGGTCACATTGCCAGATTCTATAGATCAAGAAAGAACATATCTGATGATATACCGATCACTCCAGAAGGAAATATTGATGTTGACACTATTCAAGTGGATATGAACAAAACCTGGAAGAAGAAACCAGTGCTATTGCAAGAGGAACTGGTTTCTGCACCTAGTGTGGAAATCACAGAACTGGCAAACTAAGCTTTAGAAAAGCTTAGGGGGCACAAACGGAAAAATGTTTCGAACCCTCAGTTTACACCAGTAAAAGACCTTAACTGGTATGCGATACTTGTCAATAGGCAGAAGACCGAAAATGGTAAAAGTTAAATTAGGGTTTACGCCCTAATTGTGGAGCATTAATTGCGGTAGGTGAGGAATATGTTTAAAAGGATTTTTCAAATCATTTCTCACTATCATTTTTTGAAGTGAAGGAGGTTTTTGAGTGCAGAGCGACGACAAAGTGATTTGTGCTATGATTCTGAGAATTTAAGGAACCTTGAAGGAGATTCAAATTCAAATTGCAAACAGTCAAGTGAAGAACACAAAGCGGTGATTCTGCAACCAATGGAGTGTGAGGTGGAGAAGAATGTGAAAGCCCTAAATTCATGATTTTTGAAAGGTATTTTTTGAGTTTTCAATTTCTATCATGGCTTTTGCATCCCATACTAGCTCTAGTACATCTGTAGATTCAACAAGTTTTATTCAACACAAGTCTAGATATAATGCCCTATCACAAGTTCCAGCCGGTGTGATAGTAGAAGAGGGAATCTCAGATTACATATATTGTAAAATCAAAGACCTAGGGTCTCTAGCAATTCACTCGCAGCTAGGTTTATTTTGTGGACAAGATAAAAAGATCAAACCGGAGTATAGTATCTTGGAGAAGAACAAGCTCCACAATGTTGTTTCTTTTCTAGAGGATTTCACAGATGATCACATTAGGATCATTTTGAGCAGAGTTCATGGTGACAAGATGTATCTGGAAAGAACGCATGATATAACACCACAAGAAATTCATGTCGTCACTGGTTTCTACAATACAGGGGAAGTGCCAGCCCTAAGGATGGTAAGAAAAAATGAAATGTCCAAGCTTACTGGTTCAGTGAACGACTCACGAGGTATGACCATCAATTCTATCAAGGACGATCTAGTGAAATATGCATGTATGGTGATTGGATACCCGACATTCTCAGCCAGTAGAATTAACTCTGTATTTGCTACAACGGTAAATGTCGCTTACCGAATGATCAAGGAGGATGCATCATTTGACCTATGCATCGGTATGCAAAGGCAACTCCTATTGAATCTTAAATTGATCAAACATGATAATGCATTGAGGTTCAAGTTTGGACAACTACTGGTTGGGTTGTTCTTTTACTTCCATGGCTACTTTCTAGGAGTAGGTGATGTCCAGTGGTCTGTTGACCAACCAGTAACCAAGCAAATCAAGGAAAGCATTCAAGTAGTTGGAACTGGTTACCCTAAAGTTCTGAACAAGTACTTTGATGAGTTCAGACGCAAAATGAGTCAGAGGGTGAGAATATCAGGTGATATTGTCAAGAAATATGAAGATGATATCTGTTTCACCATTAAAGTGGATCAATGCATAATGGAGGTTATTGAGCCCAAATAGGAGGAAGTGGAGCCTATGGGCTATGAGGTAATGAATGATATGCTGGAAGGATATGCATCTACCCTTATTGCCTCATTGCTTGACGCAAAGGCAAAAGAACCGACACCTACCTAGAAAGGATAACATTAGTTGAGGAACCCTTAGCAAAGAAAGGAAAAGAACCTTCAGTGAAGAAGGCAAAAGCAGTTCCTTCAGCATCGGTACCGACTACTACAACTAGTCCTACAGTGACCAAGTGGTCACCAGCTAAAAAGAAACCTGAAGTGGCACCTGCTAAAGTGTTTGAGAGAAAGAGGAAGACAAGGAATACCTCTCCAGACTCAGAAGAAACTGTGTCTGAGGAAAAACCAAAGAAGATGCATCAAGCAAAGAAAAAGACAAAGAATGAACCGGCATCATCGACACCGATAAATATTGGCATCTCCTCCTACAAACCTTTGACACATTGTCAAAGAACTATAAAAAATAGTAGGAGAAAAGTGTTGAATGATTTGATTGATTGTTTTGATGACTTTAATAATGATGAAAAGGAAGCGGTTGAAAAAGAAATAATTCAGTATTTATGTGTTAATGATCGATCGCCTTCAGAAATTAGATCTAAGACACTGGATTCTTTGTATAAATCCTTAGACAATAAATGGCGCATTTCCATAGCGCAGGAACAAGAAATGAGAGAAAAAAAATTTACTGAACACTTTCCTGATGTATCAAATTCAGAACTGTTTGAAGTAATGAATAAATACAAAGGCCTCTTCTTCATGAGAAGAAGAAGACTCCTATTACTAGAGGGGAAGGGTAAAGAAGTACTCAAGAATATATACACCCTTTCTCTAGAAGCTCTGAATATGCATAGAGTGGTTGAAGCCAACAGGAAGGTTGATCAAGAACTGACAATAACTAAACCGGATGAAGTGTTTGATGATTAGGGAAATCCGGTTGCTGAACTGATTGACACTATTGATGTCGATGCTCTGGATGCAGAAGAAGCTACTCATGTTACACCATCGGAAGTTATAGGATAGGAGAAGCAAGCAAAAAAGGAAGTAAAGCTAAAGGAAATAGAGGACAAAAAGGAGGAAGTGAAGAAGCAAGCGGAGGAGAAGAAAGATGAAGAGGAGAAGAAGAAGAAAGATGAAGAGGAGAAGAAGAAGAAGGATGAAGCAGAGAAGAAGAAAAAGGAAGAAGATGAGGAGAAATGGAAACAAGAAGAAAAGAAAAGAAAAGAAAAGAGGAAGAAGAGAAAAAGAAACAAGAAGATGCAAGGAAGAAGAAAGAGGAAGAGGATGAGAAAAAGAGAAAGGAAGTGGAGAAGCGAAAGGAAGTAGAAAAGAAGAAGGAAGAGGAAGATAAGGAAGAGGAGAAGTGGAAGAAAATAGAGAAAAGGAAGAAGGAAGAGGAACAAAAGGAAGAGGAAAAGAGAAGAGAAGCAGCAAGGAAGAAAATAGAGGAGGACAAGGTAGGAGAAGCGGCAAAGAGAACGCAGATGGAGACACCTAAGGCAACCGATAGTCAAGCCAGACTGACTGACCTTACCAATCCCATTGACCTCCAGTCTGCAAGTGAAATGGAGCTACTATAGAGCATCAAGGTTGCTCAAGAATGCCTTCAGGTGTTAAGGAGGAAGAAGGAGGAAGATGTGATCCAAGTTGCGGTGGACACTCTTACCGGTTTATTACCTGGTACAAACCTTCCCAGTACCGACTCATCATTGGTGCAACTAAAGCTCCTATGCACAGTAGTAGATGATCAAGTGCAGAGCTTAGAAGAGGTAGCAGAGGCAAATGCTAAGAAAGAGCATCAAAAGGCTCTAAATATTTCTCTAGTGAAGAAGTTAAATGGGCTCTAGATTGAACTGCAAAAAGCACAAAAGGATATAAGGGATGCTCTAGATGAGGGGAATCTTCTACTTAGCAAGATTTGCCAACCCCATTTGTTCTGTGACGATGTGCTTGCATAGAAGCAAAAGATTCAATATGACTTGCAGTCCTACATGAGCACATTCAAGTCGCCTTATGACTCCTTTACAGCCTATGGGAAAACCGTTCACTGGTTTCACATTCAGACAGCAAAAATGGAGCATGAGATGAACACCCAGTCTCGAGATTTGCAAGAACTACAACTGGTTCTACTCCCATGTCTGCAAATTCTTCAAAAGTGCTATCTAAATCTGGATGCCTTAACAGTGACACGGGAGATGAGCACAATTGATGCCATGGAAGAACAGGTCTCCCAAATGTAGACAGAGAAAGAAGTAGCCACCTCCCTACTTGAGTCCCGATCTTTATCTATGAAACAATTCTTGCAAGACTTTAAATCTATTTTTGAGAAGTTTTATTCCTTATTGTCATAAACTTTTATTATTTTAATACCAAATGAAAACAGGGGTTGTTCAGCTGTACTTTGTCATTGTTGGCAAAGGGGGAGAAGTATTCTAAGGAGGAGAAGTATCTAGTATTTAAAATTTTGATGTATGCTCTGATATCTCTATGTGCAATAGTTATACATTGTATTGTTAAAGGGATAGTGTATATGCTTAGGGGGAGCAATTTTTCTAATGGCATGATTTTGTTGTAAAACACTTAGATGTCAAAATTTTATTTTCCTAAGTGTTGCCATCAATGCCAAAGGGGGAGATTGTTGGCATTTTTTATGTTTATGATGTGACTGTCATTGATGGACACACACTTGCATTGAGATCATTTTTGTATGTATTAGGTAAAGCTAAACCGGTACATGTTCCAACCGATATGATGCATTATAGTCCTTAGACTATTAGTGTTTTGCAGAAAGTGTTTACCGGTCTGAAGCGGCATGTTAACCCCAAGCAGTTCGAGGATCTCAAGCGGTACGAAGGATCAAAGTGGTAGAACACATATTTCCCAATTTTCAATTTTGTCAAACTAGCAACTGGCATTTTTCTTGAACCGATATTTTGTATAAACCGGTAATACTCTGTGATGAGTTACCAACTGGCATTTTGTGATGAGTTAACATCCACCGATTGTTTGACGGTGCCGAAACTTTAATAGTGTTTTTTGTGTCATGTTACCAAGTATGTCCAGGTTTATTGAACCTAGGGAATTGGATTGTAATCTTATTAGACTGACATGAAATCAAATTCCTTTAAAAGGACATCATGTCTAGGGTTATAGGTTCTTGTTACGAAAGTTAATGTTGTTGCTAGGGTTTAAGGTGGTTGAGTTGGAGAGAATATGAATGTGTAGAAGACTGAAGTAATGCTAGAATGCATTAGGAATGAGCTATCAAGGATCTAATCAAGCAATCTATGCTATTAGCTAGATCAATCACTTGTTGATTACTCACATCTTTGACAAGTCTATAGCCCTTAACCGGGTAGGCCCAAAAGCCTCTTGTAAATCCTCTAACAAGGTAGTTCACATCTGTGGATCTAAAATCCTCTAGCAAGGTAGTCTTTAATCAGACTTATCTCCTAATAGAGATTGAGATTCCTAACAGGATCTATTCTGGTAAAGAACATTATAAGACCTTAACTGGTCTGACCTTAACCGGTCTGGTTTCAACGTCAAAATCTCATGTGTTATGGTGTTTGTGCTTTTGTGGGTGAATGCATTATTTGCTATCTGGTTTGCATATGTGCTAACCAGTTTGTCTGCTAAACTATTTTACCGGTTTACTGTTAGTCTTGGAAAGTGTTTAAGTGCAAAGATTTTTGGCATACTAATTCACCCCCCCCCCCCTTAGTATTCATCAACAATGTCGTATTTCTTTATCTGCACTATCTTCTTTGAAGTGCGATTTAAGGACATCATCCCCTTCTATTTCACCTACAAGAGAAGTAGAGGACTATATAAAGGTGCCATCATAAATGACTTTTGGAGTTGAAGTTTGTGGCCTCATACCCTCTGATGGTTTTCCCAACTGTCTTGATGATGGAGGAAGAGATGTTAGTATGAGTATAGGCTCTATCTTGTAACCATCCATGCCAGTGTTTATGATTCTCAGTTTCTTTTTCGAATCTTTCAGCAAAGATTCTGAACTTTTAGCTGCAGAAGCTACTCTATTATTAGGAACAACAACATCAGCACCCTATGTTAATAAATTGTAGGTATAGCTTGTATCGGCTGGAATATTGACTTCTATTCCATTATAGGGAAATTTCAAGCATTGATGATACGTAGATGGTACTGCTTTCATTTCATGAATCCGTGGCCTACCCAGTAAGATGTTGTATGAAAGATGAAGGTCCAGGACTTGAAAAATGACATCTCTTTCCACAGGTCCTACTCTGATTGGTAATGATACCAGTCCCTTAGAAGTTCTTTCTTCTTCATCATAAGCCTTGATTGTTATCTTCTTTGTTGGATCAATGACATTCTTAGAAAATCCCAGCTGTGTCAATAGATTGTAGGTACAAATATTCAACCCAACGCCTCCATCTATCAAAACACGTTTAACGCAGTGTTTATGAATCATGGCTTCAATGTGTAATGGCCGGTTATGTGGGTGACTCAATCTATTATCATCTTCTTTAGAGAATGTGAGATAATGCGGTGAGGTCAGGTGACCTACCATAGATTGAAACTAATCTATGTCCAAATCTTTAGGGATATTGGTGGTAAGTAGAGCCTTGTCCAAGACCTCTTTATGAGTAGAAGAGATCTCAAGCAGTTCTAAAATGGAGATTTGAGCATTGGTTCTCTTCAATTGTTCGATAATACTATAACCAGGAGAAGACAATGAAGCTGGTTGTTTCGATTTAGCCATGATTGTGTCTGTTTGTTTATTTGGCAGTTTTGATGTTGTTTGATAAAAAGTTGGGGGACTAGCTCCTGGGAGGGAAATCTTCCTTTGAGCGTGAGTCATAGCATTAGCAGCTTGTGCTTGTTTTTGGTGGCCTGGGACTATGATCACATTGCAATATTCAGGTTGAACATATTCAATCATGTTGATCACATTATCATTGTTAGTACAAGTATAATTGACCCTAGCTCCTCCCTTGGATTTTGAGGAATCTCCTTGTTCATAAGTGGTTAAGGGATATTCAAAGGCCTTATGATCAACATTAGTTTTGTGATTTCCAACAACAATCTTGCCTACGTTAATGAGATCTTGGATTTCATGTCGGAGTTTCATGTAGTGGTTTATGTTATGTCTTTTGTTCTGATGGTAGTCACAGTATTCATTCTCTCTCCACCATTTGGGTCTAATTTCTAGGTCATATGGTCTGGAATTGTCTGGTAATGTTATCAGATTATTTGCCAATAAAGTTTTAAAAGCCGATTCATATGACTCATCTAGAGGAGTAAACTCACACTGAGGCTTTGAGACCCAAGGTTTGTCTTTAAACCACTCTCTTGTTTTCTTTCGGGGATTCTTTGTTGTAGTTTCAACTGCCTTGAGTGCTTGTGTGCCACTGGCCAAGTTAAATATTGTGGATTTTGTTTTTGCTTGGACAATATCTACCACTCCATCATTAACAATGTTCTTGTTGCTATCTTTGCCATATTTCCAGTATTTACTCTTTTCTTTAGAGCTAGAACCTTGCGATGTTTCTTTCCAAAGTGATATATCTCCCTTTTTGATAAGCACATCTTCCATTTTGAGGGCGTTATCTACCATTTTGTTGAATGAAGGGTGTACTTGCATCTGGACACTATATTTCAATTCAGGGACTAAGTTGTTGACGAAGATATCCATTTTCTCAAGATCTGGTATAGTCCGTGAATATCTAGAGAACATCTTTCTCCATTGTTGGAGGAAAGTGAGAAAGGATTCTCCTGTCTTTTGTCTGGTATTGCAAAGCTCTATCATAGTGATTGGGTGATGAATGTTGTATGAGTATTGTACTAAAAATAGTTGGATTAGTTCTTCAAACGTTTTTATTCCTTTGGGTAGGCTTGTGAACCATTCCATTGCTTGTCCTCCTAAACTTCTTGGGTAAAGGTCCATGAGGTACGTTTGATCATGCATGAATTACATACAAGCAGCACAAAACTCTCTAACATGATCTTGAGGATCTAAGGTACCATCATACTTGTCAAATTTTGGTATGTCAACTCATGAAGGAAATGGAGACATGTAAAGATGTTTGTCAAATGGGAATGGGCATATTGTATCTAAAGAATATTGTTTTGGTGCTTTGTCTTTGTTTTCTATTTTTGTGACCACAGTTTGTAATGCTTGCATTTGCTTGTTCATTTTTCCCCATGGTGTCTCTTCCTCTTTAGCAACGAGGGCCTCCACATTATAACCAGTAGGGAGTTTGGCGCCTTGTTTTGCTAATTCTAAGAAATAGTCTTCTTTTTCCCTAGCCATGATGACCTTCATCATTTTCCAGAATTCTTTATCATTCTGACATCTATGTACTTCGTCTTCACGAGGTTCAGGAAGCTCAGATTTAGTTGATGAGGAATCTCTATCAATGGCATGATTGCTGAAATCTTCATGAGTGTTTCGTTTACTAGCTTCTCTTTCTTTCCTTTCTCCAGACATGGTGGGAGATAAGGGCTGACCAAAGATTGGTATATCGTAAACTGGTATCTGTGACGAGGATGGTTTATTGTAAAAGGGGTTTTCTTTGAAGAATGGATTGTCTTTGGTTGAAAAGGGTGTCTCTTTTTCTTTGTCTATTTTGTTGTGAGAGTTTTTGGTTTGAACAGGTATTTCTAACCGACAGGACCAAGAGCGAGATGTGTTGCAGAAGTCAAGATAAAATTGTAGCTAGTAGTTCGTTTAACGTAATAATTAAGAGAAGTAACTTAAGATCTGGTCTGGTTTCAGGAATGATCTATCCTGTGTAAGATGTTATCCAAGTTGACTTAGGTTTGATAAAATGTTTGTTTGAACTAGTCGAGAAATAATCGACAAAATCGTGCAACGCAACTACAGAGGTACACTATCAAGGTTGTTTATGCTTATGAGGATGATAACCAGTTTTAGGCTCACTGTAGACTATTTTGGACAGGTTTAACTATTCTAGATTGGCAAAACCAGAGACTCATACGATGTAATTTTTGAGACCGTATGACAGTTCAACAAGTTCAGGATGACAATAAATTTGTTTCCTACAAGTTGCTACCTAGTACCGTACGACAAATGGGTAAGTCCCAGATGACAAATGATTTTGTTTGGTTATGTTTCATACAACACATGATTTAGCTTAAATGGCAGACTGTTTGGTTTCATACGACACAAGATTGGACTCAGGATGAAAATTTAGTATACTTGTACGACACGGGATATGGTGCAGGACAACAATTCAGCAGACTTGTACGACTGTTCACAAAGCAGAGACTAAAAATTCCAAGTTTTTCAATGGCTGAGTATGACAACTAAGTACAACCAATTCTGGGATGGATTAATTTCTGACCAGGATGGACTAGTTTGACATAGACAGAGTTTATCACTGAGTTGTTTGATCTGTTTGATTTGTTTCTCTAGTTTCAATATTTCATTTTTAGTTTCAGGGATGAAAACACAGAAAACACACAAGATATGTAATATTTCAAGCACAACATGCTAACCCTATGGAAGTTGGCTTAGAGAAGAAAACCTTTGCTTGCTGACTTAGGTACACACCCAATAACTAATCAGAATACAGCCACTAAGTCTCATGCAATGGATTCTCAACACCATATTAGTCGACTCCAAATGCTAATGGGGGCACGATTTGGCACGTGTCTTGGGAGAGTTACTATCTCTCTTGCACAAAGATTATCAACCTTTCGGAGGTGAATCGGGTAGCTTCTATTTTATAGTTCTTAATCAGGAATTCTATTTGAAATTACCCCTTGAAGTCACGCAAGCATGATTGAGGCCTATAGCCCGACAAGGTACTAAAACAAGTTGTAGTCACGTAAACGCGATTGAGACCGTGAGGCCCTACAAAATGCCCGATATGAGAGATCTCAAAGAGAAAACTTGAATAATCCCATCCTCTAACACTTTAATCATCAAAGACCTATTTATTATAGTGATTTGGAATGCTCAGGTCCAGTTGTACTCACTTGGGTCATTCTCACAGGGTGATTACTTTTTCCCACTATGACAGGCCCGCTAAAGGTACACAAATCTCAAAATTTAGAAAAAAACTTTGAGGGTCTAGATTTCTGATTGTCTATAAAAGATAAGAGCATACTCTCCTACCTCTTAGATTTTCCTGAAAACATGAAAGACAGATTTGTTCTTTAATCAGATAGCAATTTAAGTACCTGAAAAAAATGAATTTAAAGAATACACGACATTTGATTGATTCTCTTTAGGCAACCTGCAAAAACAACGCATCAGTAGTCATGTTGTTTTTATTCTTTGACAAGCGTCCTACAAGAAATTGGTCAAGCTGTAAAAATCTCAGGCAGACAAAAGACAATCCAGGGTCAACGTTAGCATCATCAAAGTTTAAGCAAAAATCCTGGAAGGTAATTTGTTTTTAATCTATCAGAAAATAGAATCGTACGACAATATTCATAAAAAAGAATGACATAATAGTTTTATCATACGAGTTAGAAACCAGCATAAAATGACAAAAAGATAGCATAAATAGTATGTCGTACGAGTTAGGAATCAGCATAGAACGACAAACTATAAGAAAATCAGTATGTTGTATGAGTCCATATTCTAATTCGTACGACAATTTAAAGGATATGATCTTGTTTCATACGATAAACTACAAGCGTCAATATAATGTCATACGATGCAATGAAACTGCTCGTAGGATATTTCACAAAGGCTATACGGACGAAACCCACAGGATAAAAAAAATGATTTTGAGGCCGAAAAAGTAATTTTCCGCCCCACGATGGGCGCCAGAAATGTGTGTGAGAAAAGTGGAATAAGAACCTATATCTGCAAGACACAACACTTCAATCAAGTCATTACATACATGGTTAATCAGATATAATCAATGAATAGTAAACCATAACAAATCGACCCATTACCTTCTAAAAGATGCGAGTATAGGATTGCTCTCAGATTATTTAGCAATACCAGTGACTAGACAACATCAAGACGAAGGATTTTATCTATATGAACATGATGAATGCTAGATGGATGCAATATTAATCTAACAAGATTTAAGCAATATTAAGCTAAATGATTTAATCAATATGAAGTAATTAACATGCAATATATCAATGAGTCTAGAGCAAAAATAGTATAATAACAATATATTCTCCAACCTCCTTTGAATGAGAGATGAGCCTGAATTTATAGAAAATTCAGAAAGAAACCAACGGCTAAGATCAAAAGATGATGAGCGGTCAAGATTTTCCAAGAGGAAGCACAATCCAGGTGAATTGATGTGATTGGATGATTTTCTCAGTTTTTTAAAAGGAAATTGAACTAAAAATAAGATAAAATTAGAAAAAACTGATTTATTCTCTATTTCATTCAATTTTAATATTTAATTGTTTTAATTGCTTTCTTTGAGATTATTTATCAATTTTTAATTTATTTTTCAAGATTATCTCCAATTGATTTCTTTTCTCAATTTTTAATTCTTTCTTGGTCAATTAATTCCTTTTTTTGATTTATTTCTATTTTTGAAGATTTGTGCTCATAATTGAGTCATTTAATTAAATTAATTCCTCTTTTTGATGATTTAATGGCAAATTGATTTATTTAATTAAATATGCTAGGATATTTAATAAAATAAATAAGATAATTGTTTTAAATGATTTACTCGGAATGATTTAATTAATTAAATAAATATTTAATTAATATTGATTGATTAATTCGTCATGTGACATTTGATGATTTAGAAATTAATTGTGTGCTCAAGATTTATTTAGTTGCCTTTGGTTAGGACCTTGGTGATGTTGTCAAGATTAGGGGCTCATGGTTTAGATGACCATTTTTACGGTATTACATTGGAGAATCAAAAGATGAAGAAAATGAGGATATTGTGTTTGTAGCAGTCAAGGAAGATGTGTCAGAAAAGAAGGCTCTTGTCTCCCGCTTTGATAATTCCAATGAGTGGATTATTGATAGTGGCTATTCTCACCATATGACTGGTGACCGGAGTAAGTTTCTGTCTCTAGAAGAATATGATGGTGGTGTGGTTCATTTTGGTAATGATGCACCATGTATGGTCAAAGGTAGAGGGTCCATCTCTCTTAATGGAAAGAGTAGTGCTGACAATGTGTATTGGGTGGAAGATCTCATACACAACCTATTGAGTGTTGCCCAGCTGAATGATAGTGGACTCACTTTGGAATTCAAAAATGGAATGTACAAAATCAAAGGAAAGACTGGTGAACTGATGGCCACCGGTATGCAAACCAAAGGTAACCTATTTAAGTTGAATGCAAGTATAAGTACGTGTCTTATGGCTAGGTTTGATGATAGCTGGATATGGCATAGGAGACTCTACCATGTAAACTTTGATAACATTGTGAAAGCCAGTAAGATCAAGGTAGTCAGAGGATTGGTAGTGTTGAGCAAACCAGAAGATCCTTTGTGCAGAGAGTGTCAACTAGGGAAAATGTCTTCCTCAACCTTCAAAGGTAAATCTTTCACTGTAGACAATTTACTTGATCTTGTGCATACTGATTTGTGTGGTCCTATGACAACTAGGTGTGTGTAGGGAGATAGGTATTTTATGATTCTTATAGATGATTGCTCAATTATGATGTGGGTCACATTATTGAATGATAAGTCTCAAGCCTTTAGAAATTTCAAAGCTTTCAGAGCACTGGTAGAAAAGGAAAGTGGTAGAAGAATCAAATGCCTTAGAACTGATCAAGGAGGAGAATTCACTTCCGGTGAATTCAACAAATATTGTGAAGAGAATGGCATCAAGAGGCAACTGTCTGCCCCCTAGACTCCATAGTAGAATGACTTAGTAGAGAGAAACAACCGGATGGTGGTTGAAGTGGGTAGAACCATGCTAATCCAAGGAAAGGTTGCTCACACCTTTTGGAGAGAAGTGGTGAGCACTGCTATCTACACAATGAACCGGGTACTCATCAAGAAAGGAAAGGATAAGACTCCTTATGAGTACTGGACTGATAAGACACTAGTGGTAAGCTACTTCAAAGTATTTGGAAGTAAATGTTATATCAAGAGGAGTGAACATCAAAGCAAGTTTGATGCTCAATGTGATGAGGGAATATTCCTAGGGTATTCCACAAAGAGCAAAGCTCTCAAATGTTTCAACAATAGGACTCAGAGAATTGTTGAAAGCATCAATGTTAGGGTTGTTGAAAACTCTAAGAAACCTAAGGAAACTAGCAGAGAGCATGTAGGAGATGAACCGGTAGTAACCTTCTGGGAACTGGTTGCAAATCAGCCCAGTACCAGTAATTGTGCTCCTACACCGGTGGATGCTAATGTTGATGAAGATGAGGATGAAGAAGAAAAGCAAGAGGAATCTATTAAGAATATACCTAGGTATGTCAAACTTAATCATGATCCAAAGCATATCATAGGAGACAAAGATGCAGGAATTCTTACAAGAAGAAAGGTTAGAGAAAGCTCATGCATGATCTCTGAATTTGAGCCTAAATCATTCAAAGAGGCACATAATGATGAAGATTGGATCAAGGCAATGGAAGAAGAACTTGACCAGATAGAGAAGAATGGTACATGGTCTTTGGTACCCAGACCGGAGCATAAAAATGTCATTGGAACCAAATGGGTCTTCAGAAATAAGCTGAATGAGGATGGCACAGTGGTAAGGAACAAGGCCAGACTAGTGTGTAAAGAATATGCCCAAGAAGAAGGGGAAGACTATGGAGAAACCTTTGCTCTAGTAGCAAGATTGGAAGGAGGTCGTATGCTTCTTGCATATGCAGCTTTTAAAGGATTCAAGGTATACCAAATGGATGTAAAATCTGCATTCCTGAATGGAATGCTTGAAGAGGAGGTATATATAGAGCAACCAGATGGGTTTTCCCTATCAGAAGATAGTGACATGGTTTGTAGGCTACATAAAGCCTTGTATGGACTGAAGCAAGCACCTAGAGCATGGTATGAACACTTGCACTCCCATCTTGTGAAGATTGGATTTGAAAGAACAAATGAAGATAGCAATATCTACTTGAAATCAAAAGGAGATTAGATTCTGATCTATGAACTATTTGTTGATGACATAATCTTTGGTGGAGATGACAAGATGAGTCATGACTTTGCAGATGAGATCAAAAAAGAGTTTGAGATGTCACTCATAGGGGAGATTAAGTTCTTCATTGGACTGCAGATTCACCAAATGAAAGATGGAATCTTTATTACTCAGTCCAAGTATGTCAAAGAGGTGTTGAAGACCTTTGGCATGGAAGATAGCAAACCGATTGGTACACCAATGGTGACCAGTTGTAAACTATCAAAAAAGGATGACTCAACATTGGTAAATGAGAAGGAATACCGATCAATGATTGGTAAGTTGCATTATGTAGTGCATAGTAGACCAGACATCGTACATGTAGTGGGTATTACCGCTCGGTTTCAGCAAAGCCCAAGAGAATCCCACTTGGTAGCAGTCAAGTGGATTCTTAGATATCTAAAGGGAACTATTGACTATGGATTATGGTATCCATACAATGATGATTTCAATATGAAAGTGTTCACAGATGCTGATTGGGCTGGTAATGTGGATGACCGAAAGAGCACAATTGGTGGTGCATTCTTTCTCAGTGGTAGACTGGTCTCATGGATGAGTAAAAAGAAGAGTTGTATCTCTCAGTCTATAGCAAAGGTAGAGTATGTTGTAGTTTTTATGAACTACACCTAGACAATTTTGATGAAGCATGTATTGAATGACTTCAAAGTTCTTGTATCTGAATTGGTAAGTATACTTTGTGACAATACAAGTGCAATTAACATTTCCAAGAATCCAGTTTTACATGCTAGAACCAAGCACTTTGAACTCAAGTATCATTTCTTGAGGGAAAAGGTTCAGAACAAAGAGGTAGTATTGGAATATGTTTCTAGTAAGGAGCAGTTAGCAGACATATTCACCAAGCCTCTACCGAAGGCTACTTTTACCTATCTGAGAGGTGAATTAGGAGTGTTTCCCCTTCAAGAAGTGATCTAAAGGTGTGTGCTCCACATCATTCAAATCTTACTTTGATATATCTTTTTAGGATTGATGTGTTGAAGGATGCTACTCCTCAAGGGGAGCAGCATAGTGGAACAAGAAAACTTGTGCCTCCACTTTGGCATTGTTGTCAAAGGGGGGGAAGATGTGAAGCAAAGAAGATATCTGTAGTATTAAGTAGAAGATGTGATGCAGAAAGAGAGATATCTTTGTATTCTTTGTATATTGCCATCGATGCCAAAGGGGGAGATTGTTGGCATATGTGCAGAATATGTTGACATGATGATATTGTGTTGTCATCGATGTCAATATGCTCAAGAGAGAACCGGTAATATGCTCAAGAGAGAACCGGTAATATGCTGAAGAGTGAACCGGTAATTTGATGAAGAGTGAACAGGTTTATTGAAGTTAAGCAACTCGAAAAGTGAACCGGTAGAATGATGAGAACCGGTATATGTGCTAAAGGTGAAGCGGTTTAATATGGCATGACTATCGGTTGGTAGTCTCAGCTTCAAGGTTTCCGGTTGAAGTGTTTTGAGCCTATGTAATTCAACCGATGGCATTGTGTGATGAGTTAGCAGTGTAATGGAGGTCAGATCATGTTGCCATGTCAGCCTCATACACGTGAAGGATCTTGCATGAAGGGGATTGATCCTATCTACCTCGGGAATGAGCGAAGTCCCTGTAAATGGTGGAGAACACGTGATGGGTTATTGCCTTCAAGAAGCTACGAAGAAAGAACAATGGAGAATGTCTTGAGATCTGTTCAAGACCATTGTATTCAAATGCAAAGTGTTCAATGGTTAGGATTGAACCAACTCAATTGCTCAACCTAAATGTTTAGGGTTTAGGGTTTATGTTACTGACCTATCTATTTCCTATAAGGTCAATGTTGTGTTTCATGTTGAAGTTGTTGGCAAATGTTGTGTGTGTATCTAAGTGCAAAGACACGTGATTCTTGCTAGACCAAATAAGAGGGTTGATACCTGCAAAGTGTGTATGCATAAGAAAGGAACTAAAGTGGATTTGCATTGGCATTGAAGTGTTATTACCAGACCATTGTAATACCTGTTGATCTCTAACCACTTAAATAGTTGGAAAATCCCTTAACAGGGTAGCTTTAACCAGCTTGCTATAAATCCTTTAACAGGGTGACTCAAAGCCATTGGGTTCATGAAATACTCTAACAAGGTAACCTCTAACAAGGTTTAACCATTAACTGAGTATTCTAGCTATCCCTTAACCAAGTGATCCCTAACAGGATCGATTCTTAATAGAACCTATTGTAACAGTCTTTAACCAAACTAGGCTCCTAACAGAGCGGACTTCTAAAGAGTTCAAAAACAGTCTCATCATTGGATTATCAGATGCGACCCTAGGGTTAGATTAGGGTTGAGTTAGGCAAAAGTCTCCAACCATGTAAGAAGGTTGAGTTAACCATTAATGGTTATGTAAGAGACTTAAATGGTTAAGTTGTTGAGGACATAAAGCCTTTAATGGTTATTGAAGACTTTTAAGGGTTTGAGAAGTGACTTCCCTTTACTTAGGATTCTGACAATATTTAGTACAGATGGGTTAGGTTAATTTAGAAGGGATTAGAAGAATTTAGAAGGGGTTTAGAGAGGCAAGTGGGAGATGTAGGAGAATGCAAGTGGATGGAGGGTTATTTTAATTAAAATAAATTGCTTTATTTCAACAAAATAGATGCAAGTGGAGAATTTAAATAAATTAGATTTATTTATTTGAAATGAACAATTTAATTAAATGTAAATTTAATTAAAAAGAGTAGAAGGGGGATTTAATTAAATAAAGTGATTTATTCAATTAAATGATATTAAGGGCCTAAGTGAATTTAATTAAATAAATTGAATAACTTATTTAATCAAATAGGTGAATGTGAATAATTTAATTAAACAAAATTTAATTAAATAGAAGAATGAGGTTAAAATGAATATTAAATATTCACTTAAGAAAGTGGTCATTTTTATACCTCTACATTTTACCCCTCTTTGAAGTGACGTGTGTGCACATGTTGATTCAAAGAAAATTGATGTGTCACCAAAATTTGATTGATGTGATTGATTTGATAATTGTTTGTAGATTTGATCGCATTTTGGAATTTTCTTTTGTGTTTAATGCGCGCCAATTGATTCATCTCCCAAAAAAATGATATTTGCTGGGGTTACAAGCAGGATAACGAGCAAAATACATGCCTTGCCTACTAACCCTAATTTACTTTTACCCTAAAAAAGGTGAAAAGTGATTTCATTTGTATCATTTGTGCCTTTTGACTTTTGGTGAGAGTGACAAAATGTCAGTTCCCTATGCTTCACACCGATTCGAGCACGTTCATCGATACTAGAGGCCCGCCACGTATGGTCCACCTATAAGTCATCTAAATTTTGCCCCTTATGCTTTTTGTTTTGCCGATTTTGATCATGTTTTTAATTTTTTTGTGTCGGATTCTTGCGGTTTAGCGCATCGGGTCATTTGCGTAGCACATAGATAAAATAGTTAGCACATAGGGTTAGTAAACTAGGGTAGCATCTAGGTGTCCTCGGATACCACGTCACCAGTGTAGGGTAGTGCATGTGGTAGGACAACGCATAGGACCAATAGGGTAGCGCATGCAGGGAACAGGGTAGTGCATAGGGCTAATAGGGTAGCGCATGCGGGGAACAGGGTAGCACATAGGGTAACCTAGCACATAGGGTAAATTTTGTAGCATGTAGCTGAGTTTAGCTAGTGCATAGGTGGCAGCTTAGAGCATGGGGGAGATTTCTTAGCACGTGGCCAGAAAATGTAGCTAGAAAGGAGAGAAAAGATGATGTTGGGGGGGGAAAATATATGAAGGAAGATGGGTTGGGGTGGGTAGGTGTCTGCCAAGTGTTCCTGGATGGGTATTGTAGCCAATTTTGTGTATGTTGTGCTGATGTGTAATTGTTTGATAGACTTTTTTTTAAATTGTTTTTCCTATTGAAGTTCCAAGCTCATTGATTGAATGATGATCCTGATTTTCTATTGATTTGGATCTTTGATTTCTGCCATTAATGTGATGTCCGATATGAGTTTTGATCTATGATTTCCAATATGGTTCCTAATATGAGTCATGTGAGATGGATTTTTAATTTTTTTTTTTTATATTCGATATAAAAATTGATTTGATATGGATTTGTTTCAAGTTGATATGGAATTTTGACTTCGATATGGATTTGATTTTCGATATGAAACTTGATTTGATATGGATTTGTTTCAAGTTGATATGGAATTTTGACTTCGATATGGATTTGATTTTTCAATATGAAACTTGATTTGATATGGAATTTTGACTTCAATATGGATTTGATTTTCGATATGAAACTTGATTTGATATGGATTTGTTTCAAGTTGATATGCAATTTTGACTTCGATATATCAGATAGATGTGGGAACTAATATTTGGACCTTTTTAGCTTGTTATAGGAACGTCTTGGTGTTCTTCAGTTGTGAGAGAAATTTATGAGGCCATGGTCTCTAATTCCATGATTGACATAGGTGGATAGACATATCATTGAGAGATGTGAGTTGTCCTCTTTGTTGGACATGCCTCGGTATATCATTAACCGGGGTTTACTGACAACATTGGCAGAGAGGTGGCACAGTGACACCAACACCTTTCACTTGGCTATAGGTGAGATCATAGTCACTCCAGAGGACAGTTATCGAATTCTATGGATCCCTGTGGTAGGGGCACTATTGCCTTATGAGCAGATCAAGGAGGATGGGATAAAGGTGCTTTGTCGGATTTTCCATGATGAGCATATTTACGGATATGAGATCTTGTGGCAGGAGTTCATAGATTTCGATTATGCCCCACTACCGTCGGTACTGGAAGGTTTTGTAGGTGGCTTTATGTGTCCCGATCGTATGTCGAAGGGACTGGCAGTGAGATGGGGATTGGTTCTGGAGGATATGGTGACACAGGGTAGTGGGTTTTCTTGGGGGTCTTGCATTTTGGCCCATCTATACAGAGATTTGTATCAGGTGGTATATGTAGGATACAATAGTTTATCAGCTAGGGTCACATTATTATAGGTGTGGGCTTGGGAGCACATTCCCGTAGTGAGGCCACTTATAGACAAGGATAGGCTAGTTGGTCAGGCTTATGTATATGGATACATAGGGATAGCTGTCCAGCGTAAGCTAGGAAAGCTAGATCATTGGAGGAGGGTGATGGATGACATTGATACAGTTATTTGGAGACCGTACATGGAGTGTGAGGTGTGGGTGGAGGATGGGCTAGAGATGCCCTATGTATATATGTCATGATACTTGATAGGGCAGATGCCTTTTGTCATTGAGAGGTTTTTGCACAGCTGAGTTCAGTGGCAATATGGTCGACAGTAGGGTATACCGCATGGAGCATGCTTATATGCTCGTCGGAGGCAGGATGTGCCAAAGTGGGGTCTGACTATTGATACTGCAACAGTAGTGGAGGATTATATGCATTTGGTCGGACAGATATGGGACTACAGGTTTGAGGTGGTAGATGCAGGGATGACAGGGGAGTTTGCAACACTCTTCATAGCCCATGTTGTAGCACGGATATCAGATCCAGCGGAGATGATTCCCTCTTTTGATGATGATGATGATGATGATGAGGATGAGCAGCCTGAGAGGCTAGGGAGATGAAGAGATGAGGGAGAGGATCTTGAGGAGGGATATGGGGATGGTGGAGGAGATGACGGGGGAGATGGGAGGGGAGGTGGTAGAGGGAGATGATGAGATAGAGGGGGGATGGAGGAGATAGAGGGAGACGATGAGGTGGAGATGGAAGGGGATTGGAGTAGTCAAGTGAGTAGGTGGTGAGGGAGGGAGGGGAGATTTGGTGGAGTTGGTTGAGTGGGCGAGGTTATAGTAGCTATGGGTGGGATGGATGATTTTAGGTGGCTGACTCAGAGGAGGAGATCAGATGTATTACCTCCACCAACGCCTAGGATAGGGATAGGGATAGGGGTTACTACAACATAGGTACCTATTCAGATGCGGGTACCCACCCACCGAGAGGATGCACAGATTAAGTCCCTATAGTTGTCAGTGTAGCATCTTTACGCACAGGTACTAGCCTAGCAGCGTCAGATTATGCAGATTACCATAGAGCAGGATACAGTGATAGAGCACTTAGGTCGAGTAGAGGCTCAAGCGGATAGCCTGGAGAGAGTGGCGGTTGGTGGTTCTGTGAGAGACACACTGAGAGAGATGCAGTATGTAGCCAAGGAGGCTAAGTACTATAGGCATTTATATGAAGAGGTGGCTACTAGAGATCACAGAGCTCCTAGCTATGCTGCGGTGAGATCCAGTCGATCCATGCAGACTCATTCAAGGATGGAGAGTAGAGGTGTGACCGGGCCGTCTCGACATGGTCCACCCAAAGATCCAGGTGCCGAGACATCTACTATGAGACCATCAGCCTTAGGAGATAGTCATACCAAAGAGACTTATCTCCATTGTATTTTGATCATTGTGTTGTATTTTGACAGACATGACATCTTTTGTATATTTGACCATTTTTTGAGATATATATACGACACCGATTTTCTGATCCACATGTGATGTGTTTTTATGGGTGATGATTTATGCATTGATGTGATGGTTCTATGATGATGATGTAATGCTTAGATAAATGCGTTTGATTTGATGTTGATTGATATGATTGATGATGCATGATGCAATGATGTGATTTGTGAGATGTATCTTGAAAATGAGATGTATGATAATGATATGCTGTGACTAAAATGCAAATTTACATGATATGCAACTAATTGATCATCCTCATTTTCTCATTTGTCATTCCTAAATAGTCACATGTTTTTTATTTCTTTGGGTTGATCATCATTGAGCGATTGATATGTTGAAAATTTATACAAGCATAATGGTATAATTGAACCATAATGACCTGAGAAAAATTTACATGACTTTTGATATTGCAAGATGGCACAAGCGTCGAGGTATAATTGAACCAAGACGTCCTAAGTGTTGTTTGCATATAAACAGACAAGATTTAACCATTTGTATGCACAAAGTGGAACAATGTCTTCAGTTATATGTTTTGAATCACTTCTCGAGACAATTCTTTGCACAGTACAAGTGATCGCCTCATAGACAAAAAACTAAAAATATTGGAGTCTCCAACCACTTTCTCTAGCTCGATGCATCATTGAGAAAATTTAGGGGATCCAATAGTTCAAAAAAGTTCAAGTGTGAAAATAGCCAAAACTTCATGCAAGATGTAAAAAAATTATACTTCAAAAAATCATCTATCATGTGTTTTTGAAGTTGTTAAGTGGAATCAGTGTTTTGTTTTCTTAGCCGCTGGAGTTTTTCTTGACATAATTTTCTTGTCATGCTACGATTTTTGTTTGCTTGTTTGTTGAAATTTCTTTGAAGTCAGAAGAATGCTGCCCCTAGTTATAGATATCGATTGATGTGGATATGTATAGTGATTATCAAGTCATGGTGGGATATAACGAACTGATATTCAGATAAGCTAGGATAGTGACTACGCTAAGTATGTCCTGGATAATGTTATTTTGATAAAGTGTTGGGCAATAGCCAAGGGTTTTTGACTTCGGATAAAAAGATATGAGAAAAGATAGATAGAGGAGTTGTTCCCTCACAAGTAGCACCTGTTGCCAGGTTTTCACCATTTGTTTTTATTGCACCCTTCTTTTTTTGATTTTTTTGCATATTTTTTATTTTTTTTGTATTTTTTACTTTTTTTGTGCATTAGACCACTTAAGTATAGTATTTATTCAGATGGATGTTGTTGGTTGGTTCATCAAGGACATCACCTTCTAAAGTTGTTAGCTGATAGGTGCCTGGTCCATAAGATGAGATGATAACATAGGGGCCCAACCAGTTAGGTTCAAACTTCCCCTTCTTTTCTCAATCTTGTTGATTTCTGGGATTTTCTTTGAGTACGAGATCACCGACTTTAAAATGTTGAGGGGTGACTTTGTGGTATGATTATAGGCATATTGTCATTTTTCATCTAGAAGATCTAGTTCTTGTAATCTGTTTACTTGATACTCCTCATCTGGAATGAGACCTTTCAAAGATACTCTGAGTGATGGAAGTTCTACCTCAAGAGGTAAAATTGCTTCTGATCCATACACCAATGAATATGGTGTAACACCTGTAGGTGTCCTAATGCTATTTATGTTCGCATTCTTTATGATAATGTTGTGATTGTCATTGATGGACACACACTTGCTTTGAGATCACTTTTTGTGTATATGAGTTATGCTCAACCGGTATTATGTATTATAGTCTTTAGACTATCGGTGTTTTATAGAAAGTGTTTACCAATCTCAAGCGGTTCGAATGAACAAAGGGGTTGTTATCATTTTTCCCAATCTTCATTTTGACAAACCGATAATTGGTAAAATGTGTGAACCGGTAATCAGTAAATGTATGAAACATTATTACTCTCTAATGAGTTACCAATCAGTATTTTTGTGATGAGTTATCATCCACCGACACTTTAGCGGTGATTTTGTGTCGTGTTACCAAATGTGTCCAGATGCACTGAACCTAGGAACTTGCAATGTAATCCTATTTGACCGGCATGAAATCAGATTCCTTTATAAGGACATCATGTCTAGGGTTTTAGGAGTTGTTAGGGTTTAAATTGATTGATGAGGTTTTTGTATGTGCGATCATAGAAGAAGATTAGGTCTGTGTGAAGAAATAGAGTGTGGAGATATTGAAGATTGAAGTAATGCTAAATGTGCATTAACAATGAGCTATCAAGGATCTAACCAAGCATACTGTGCTAGTATTTAGATCACTCACTTGTTGATTACTCCCATCTTCGACAAGTTTGAAACCCTTAACTGGGTAGGCCTCGCAAAGCCTTTGTAAATCCTCTAACAAGATGGTTGACAATTGTGGATCTGAAATCCTCTCACAAGGTAGTCTTTAATCAAACTTATCTCCTAATAGAGATTGAGATTCCTAACAGGATCTATTCTAGTGAATAACATTGTATGACCTTAACCGGTCTGGTTACTATTCTACAGATAGTTACTTGTGAGTTTCATCTCACTGTGGTTTTTCCCATTTGGGTTTCCATGTCAAAATCTCTTGTGTTATGGTGATTGTGCTCCTGTGGGTGAATGCCTTATTTGTTGTTTGGTTTGCATTTGTTTTAACTGGTTTGTTAGTAAAGCTATTATACCGGTTTAATGCTAAACTGTTTAAGTGTTTGAGTTCAGTATTTTTTGGTATACTAATTCACCTCCCCTCTTAGTATTCATCAATTGGTATTGTAGACACCTAAAAATGGTCAACGCTTGTGGAATCATACTTTAACATTTGCACATTGCCTCATTTTAGGTTTTTGCGTCTCATTAACATTTCTCCTATGTCACGCACTTGGTTTTTATCATTTGCGAGCATAGAGTCATTCTTCTACATTCTTCAATTGTCTCGCTCTCAAATTTGGTCTTGTCGAAAACAATCTTCAGTCATGATTTTGATCGATCTTATCCTATCGCATCAACGTGTGTGCTCATTTATCATTATTTTGGACATCGTCAATCCTAGTTAGGGTTTTGTCCTCTTATCAACCTTGTCAATTTGCGATCGATTTTTCATCGACCGTTGTCCTCTTTTTAATCTTGTCATTTTGCGATCGATTTGTCATCGATCGTTGTCATGTTTGATCTTGTCATTTTGCGATCAATTTGTCATCGATCATGGTCATTTTCAATCTTGTCGTCTTGCAATCTTTTTTGTCATAGATTCTTGTCCTCTTGTCGATCTTGTCATTTTGCGATCGATTTTTCATCGATCGTTGTCTGTCTCAATTATGTCAATTTGGATCAATTAGTCATTGTTCCTCGTCAATTGGTGCATTTTATCAATCAAATCATTTATTACATTGGTCCCTTGTTAATCCGAATCATGATCGAGTCAATTATCTTTCATCAAGACCTAATTGTCATCCTTGCATTGCTAATTCATCTTCTAGGGTTTTGTGATTAATTCATTTAACCTTGTTTGTCATTTCTCCCTTTAGGATTAATAAATGATTTATTTATCCTAAGTCTTCTCATCACAATTAAATGTTCATTTAATTGGCTAATTATTCCTCTTTTGTGAAATAATTAATAAATGACAAATTATTAATTAATTTCCTAATCTTTCATCAATTTATTCCCTTTTTGTGAGTTAATTAATAAATGACAAATTATTAATTAATTCACTAAATTCCTAATTTCCTCATTTCTCTAATTTCTAATTTTCTAATTTTCATCAATTTCTTAATTCCTCTTTTTCTAATTTTCTAATTTCTTAATTCTTAATTTCTTTTCCTCCTATTTCTCTCCTAAATTCATAGGAATGACATAGAATTTTGTCATAATTTGTCATAATTGACAATCAATCAAATCTTGACATAGAAATTTGTCATAAATTGTCATAAATTATCAATCAACAAATTTTGCATAGAAAGTGCATAATTTGTCATAATTTGTCATAATTGACATAATTGATTTGCAATTTCCATTTGAATTGAATCATGCTAATTTGATCATCTCTCCAATTTTTCTATAAATTGGATGAATTTCTTCAATCCCAATCTAATAATGAGAATAATGAGAATAATCAGGTTATCAAATTTCTAATCAATCATGCTTCAAGTACTCTTGAGCAATCATCTTGTCTACTTGCTTTCAATCATGTGTGTGCACTTGTAGGTGAGATCCACAACAAAAACTATTTGGAGAAGAAAGAAGAACAATGGAGCCGCATGAAGGAAGCATTCAGATCTGCATATGGTTTGCATAGTATTTACTTTTGAATGTTTTATCTTTATGTCTTTATTGAGTGTGCTTAGGATAGATCATTACATTTAAGTTTTCGTGATTGAGCTAGACTAGTTTTTATATTTGTTTGTGATGATTTCCAGATTCCTAGCTACAGGTATAAGAGAAAACCTTTCTATAAGTCTAACCACTTGGAAGGAGATATGGGGAAGGAGATATGGGGGAATACAATGTGAGGGACCTTACTCATCATCTCACTCAGACTGAGAAAGCCTTTGATGAACTTAAAGTCAAGTATAAAGCCTCTCTAGAAAAGAGAAGAGAGCATGCTGAAAAACTGATGGAGCTTACTGAAAATAGTTCTTCTGATGAAGCAGACATGTAAGCCCTAGTTGAAGAAGTTGAAAAACTAAATGAGTCTAATGCCAATCTGAGAAGAGAACTAGAAGGGCTGACTATCAGAATGTGTCAAGAGATTGAGAACCGGAGGAAAACTGAAGATCTGGTAAAAGACTAAGATCATGAGATCTCCAAACTGAAGCAAGAAATCAGTGCACTTACCACTCATCTCCAAGAGAGTAAAATGGAAAAAGAAGAAATGCAAGGTGAACTAAACATGGATATTTCTGAGAATGCAACCTTGAAGGAGTCCAATGCTTCTATTACCAAGGAACTCACTAAAACAAAGGAGATACTTGCCAAATTCAATCAGAGTGCTACTAAGTTAGAGCAAAAGCTTGAATCAGCCAAACCAGTAAAGAATACTAATGGACTTGGTTTCTCTAGTTATGAGGTAGGTGAGACCTCTGGAGCAAAAGATATAGCATCAAAGAAGCAACTGACACAAAAGGATAAAGGTAAGCAAAAGTTTAAACCTATTTGCTTTAGTTGTCTCAAGGAAGGACACACTGCTAATGTATGTAGAAATAAGGCTTACAATAATTTTCCTTATTTTCTAAACAATAAGCCTAGATCCAATAGATTCAATGGTGACTGTTATGCATGCAACAAGTTTAGGCATAGAGCATTTGAATGCAGGTCTGTTATGCACAACACTGGAAGATATCCTCAAAGGAGTCAAGGAGTTTTTCCTGAATCTTTTGTGAACCAGAATCCAAACTGGTATAATACCTATGACCATCAGTCAGGTGGTGGTGGCTATCAAGCGGCAATCGGTTGGAGAGAAACCTATTTGATTTGCCATGATAGCAGTCACGCTACTGCAACATGCAGGAGGAAGAATGGTAGAATGAACAATGGACCATGGAGAACACCTGGAATGATATGCTATCATTGCAACAAACCGTGACACCCTACCAGAACCTGCAGAATGAAAAAGAACATATCAAATGATATATTGGTCACTTTGGAAGGAAAGATTGATGTTGAAACCATTCAAGCGGATATGAAGACAACATGGAAAAAGAAACCTGAAGAAGTGTCATAGGAAGAACCGGTTTCTGCATCTAGTGTGGAAGTCGTTGAACTGGCAAACTAAGCTTCAGAAAAGCTTAGGGGGAACAAATCGATGAAATGTTTTGAACCCCCAGTTTACACCAGTAAAAGACCTTAACTGGTATGTGTTACCTATCAATGGGTAGAAGACCGAAACTGGTAAAAGGAAAAATTAGGGTTTATAACCTAATGGTGGAGCATTTATTATGGTAGGTGAAGAATTTGTTTAAAAGGGATTTTCAAGTCATTTTCACTTATCAATTTGCGAGCGAAGAAATTATCAAGTGCAGAGCGACCAAAGGCAATTTGTTTTGTGATTTAGAGAGATTTCAAAAACTTTGAAGTAGAATCCGGAAATAGTATCAATCAGTCAAGTGAAGAACACTAAGCGGTGTTCCAAGCAACTGAAGTAGTGTGTTGCTAGCTATAGTGTCAAAGCCCTAAATCTTGATTCTTGAAGGTATTTTTTGAGTTTCTTTGTTTATCATGGCTTCTACTTTGCACTCCAGTTCAAGTGCACCTATTTATTCAACGAATTTCATACAAAGGAAGATGAAATACAATTCCCTATCCCAGATACCCACTGGTGTTATAGTTGACAAAGGTATTTCAGATTATATTGATTGCAAAATAGAAGACCTAGGATCCCTAGTGATCCATTCTCAGTTAAGTCTATTATGTGGGGATGACAAGAAGATCAAACTTGAATACAACATCCTGGAAAGGAAGAAACTTCACAATACGGTGTATTTTCTTGAAGAGTTCACGTAAGATCACATATGCATTATTCTAAGCAGAGTGCATGGTGACAAAATGTATCTTGAGAAGACACATGACATCACACCAGAAGCGATTCATGCCATCACCGGTTTCTATAACGTTGGAGAGGTGCTAGCCCTAAGAAAAGTCATTAAGATGGAAATGACCAAGCTCATCGGTTCTATGAGCGACCAACAGGGAATGACCATCAACACCATCAAGGATGAATTGGTCAAGTATGCTTGCATGGTGATCAGATACCAAACATTCTATACTAGTAGAATTAACTCTATCTGTGCTATTGTGGTTAATGCTACCTACAGAATGATCATGGAAGATGCCTCATTTGATCTAGGCACCTGTATGAAGAGGCAACTTTTGGTAAACCTAAAGTCTGTTAAACAGGACAATGCCTTAACATTTAAATTTAGACAACTGTTGGTAGGATTGTTTTTCTACTTTCAAGGCTATTTTTTGGGAGTTGGTGATATTCAATGGTCTACTGACCAACCGGTTACCAAACAAATCAGAGAAAGTCTTCAAGCTGTGGGAACCGGTTATCCTAAAGTCTTGAACAAATACTTTGATGAATTCAAGTGGAAGATGAGCCAGAGGATGAGGATATCTGGCGATATTGTCAAGAAGTATGAAGAGGACATCTACTTTACCATCAGAGTAGATGAGTGCATAATGGAGGCGGTTGAGCCCAGAAAAGAAAAAGTGGAGCCCATGGGATATGAGGTGATGTATGACATGCTCAATGGGTATGCCTCTACCCTAATCGCCTTACCTCTTGATCCAAAGAAGAAGAGAACTGGAACCTACTTAGAAAGGGTAACACTAGTTGAAGAACCTTAAGTGAAGAAAGGAAAGGCAGTGCCATTGGTATCAACATCGGTTACTTCAGCAAGTCCTAAAGTGACCAAGTGGTCACTGGCCAAGAAGAAACCAAAAGTTGCACCTGCCAAGGTTTTTGAAAGAAAGCGGAAAACTAAGAACAACTCACCAGATTCTGAGGATACAAAACCTGAAGTGCAGCCTAAAAAGACTAGGTAAATGAGGAAGAAAGCAAAGACAACCATCAATGAACTAGCATCATCAGCACCGGTAAATATAGACATTTCCTCATCAAAGGACTATCAAGAATATTAGGAGAAAAGTGCCAAGTTATTTAATAGATCATTTTGATGATTTTAATGACAATGAAAAGGAGGAAGTCAAACAACAGGTTATTCAATATCTATATTAATGACCAGTCGCCATCAAAAATTAGATCTGTGACACTGGATTCTTTATACAAGTCTTTAGATAACAAATGGCTCATTGCCATAGAAAAGGAACAGGAAATAAGAGAAGAAATTTTTGCACAATATTTTCTTGATGTATCAAATTCAGAGCTCTATGAAGTTATGGATAAATACAAAGGCCTCTTCTTCATGAGAAGAAGAAGACTCTTGTTACTGGAAGGCAAAGTCCCTAAAATGGTGAAAAATACACACTCACATGCCAAAGCCGCTCTGAGATTGCACCAAGTGTCTGAAGCCAACAAGAAGGCTGAACAAGAACTGGAAAACTGGTTACTGAATAGATGGACACAATTGACGTTGATTCTTTGGATGGTAAAAATGTCACTCTAGATCCAGCAAAAGAAAAGGTTGATAAAAAGAAAGTGGACAAGGAAAAACGGGATAAAGAAAAGGTAGAGAAGAGGAAACAAGATGAAGAGAAAAAGAAACAGGAAGAAGAGAAGAGGAAACAAGAAGAAGAGAAGAAGAAGAAACGGGAAGAGGAGAAGAAGAAAAAGGAAAAGGAAAAGAGGAAATAGGAAGAGGAGAAGAAGAAAAAGGAAGAGGAAAAGAGGAAACATGAAGAGGAGAAGAAGAAAAAGGAAGAGGAGAAAAGGAAACAGGAAGAGGAGAAGAGGAAACAGGAAGAGGAGAAGAAGAAAAAGGAAGAGGAGAAGAGGAAACAAGAAGAGGATAAGAAGAAAGAAGAAGAGAAGCAGAAGGAAGAAGAAAGGAAGAAGGATGAAGAGAAGAAAAAGAAAGAAGTAGAGGAACAAAAGAAGGCAAAAGAGGAAAAGCAAAGAGTTGAAGCGAAGAAGGAAGCGGCAAAGAGAACACATGTGGAGACACCAAAGGCAACCAGTAGTCAAGCCAAACCGGCTGACATCACCAATCCTATTGACCTCCAATCTGCAAATGAATTAGAGTTGCTCCAAAGCATTAAGCTTGCACAAGAGTGACTGGAATCATTAAGGAGGAAAAATGAGCAAGATGTTATTCAAACTGCAGTTGAAACACTTACCAATTTGATTCCTGGTACTAACCTCCCCAGTACTAATTCCGCTCTGGCCCAACTAAAACTTCTATGTACAGTTGTGGAGGACTAGGTACAATGCTTGGAAGAGGTTGTTGAAGCTAATGCATAGAAAAAGCATCAAAAGGCACTAAACACTGCCTTAGTGAAGAAACTGAACGAGCTCCGGTCTAAACTTCAGAAAGAACAGAAGGACATAAGAGATGCTATGGATGAGGGAAAAATGTTGCTCAGTAAGATAAGTCAACCCCATCTATTATGTGATGATGTGCTTGTACAGAAAGAAAAACCACAATCTGATTTGCAGGCATATATAAGCACCTTTAAGACGCCCTATGATTCCTTCACTACATATGGGCAAACTATTCACCAGATTCAGCTCCAGTCTGCTAGAATTGAAGTAGAGATTAGCAACCGGATGAGAGATTTGAGGAACTTCAACTGGTTCTACTACCCAGACTGCAAATACTTCAGAAATGCTATCTCAATCTGGATGCCTTAACGGTCACTCAAGAGATGAGCACAATTGATGCCATGGAAGAACATGTATCCCAGATGCAAACAGAAAGTGAGGTGGCTACCTCATTACTTGAGTCATGGTCTTTATCCATGAAGACCTTTATGTGGGATTTTAAATCAGTTTTTGATAAGTTTCACTCATTATTGTCATAAACATTTATTATATTAATGATAATGAGAAACAAGGGTTATTCTGCAATACTTTGTCATTGTTGGCAAAGGGGGAGTAGTATTTTGTATTTAAAATTTTGGTGAATGCTATGTGTGCTTTCATGTTATCTCTTTAAGGGAGTAGTATACGTTGTATTTTCTACAAAAGGGATGGTGTATATGCTTAGGGGGAGTAATTTTGATTATGGCATATTTTTGTTGTAAAACACTTAGATGTCAAAATTTTCCTAAGTGTTGCCATCAATGCCAAAGGGGGAAATTGTTGGCATTTTTGATGATGATGTTGTGATTGTCATTGATGGACACACACTTGCTTTGAGATCACTGTTTGTATGTATGAGTTATGCTCAACTGGTATTTGTTCCAACCAATATTATGTATTATAGTCTTTAGACTATCGATATTTTGTAGAAAGTGTTTACCGATCTCAAGCGGTTCGAGGATCCCAAAGCGGTTCGAAGGAACAAAGCGGTTGTTATCATTTTTCCCAGTCTTCATTTTGACAAACCAATAATTGGTAAGATGTGTGAATCGATAATCGGTAAATATATGAACCGGTATTACTCTGTGATGAGTTATCATCCACCTACACTTTGGTGGTGATTATGTGTCGTGTTAACAAATGTGTCCAGATGCACTGAACCTAGGAACTTGCAATGTAATCTTATTGGACCGACATGAAATCAGATTCCTTTATAAGGACATCATGTCTAGGGTTTTAGGAGTTGTTAGGGTTTAAGGTGATTGATGAGGTTTTTGTATGTGTGATCATAGAAGAAGATTAGGTATGTGTGAAGAAACAGAGTGTGGAGATATTGAAGACTGAAGTAATGCTAAATGTGCATTAACAATGAGCTGTCAAGGATCAAACCAAGCATACTGTGCTAGTATTTAGATCACTCACTTGTTGATTACTCACATCTTCGACAAGTCTAAAACCCTTAATTGGGTAGGCCTGGCAAAGCCTTTGTAAATCCTCTAACAAGGTGGTTCACAACTGTGGATCTAAAATCCTCTCACAAGGTAGTCTTTAATCGGACTTATCTCCTAATAGAGATTGAGATTCCTAACAAGATCTGTTCTAGTGAAGAACATTGTATGACCTTAACCGGTCTGGTTACTATTCTATAGATAGTTACTTGTGAGTTTCATCTCATCGTGGTTTTTCCTAATTGGGTTTCCACATCAAAATCTCTTGTGTTATAGTGATTGTGCTCCTGTGGGTGAATGTCTTATTTATTGTTTGGTTTGCATTTATTTTAACCAGTTTGTTAGTAAAGCTATTATACCGGTTTACTGCTAATCTGTTTAAGTGTTTGAGTTTAGTATTTTTGGGTACTAATTCACCCCCCCCACCTCTTAGTATTCATCAATTTCTGTATGCCCAAAGTGTTGGATTGAGTTGCACATGCCAATCCTTTCTTGCATCATTTACTATTTTCTTTAGGATTTTCAATATTGTTTTATTTGAGGCCTCTACTTGACCATTCCCCTGTGGGTAGTAAGGTGTAGAGAAATGATGTTGGATTTTGAATCATTCACATAGTTCTTGCACATCTTGGTTTTTGAAGGGACATCCGTTATCTGTGATGATAGAACTGGGAATGTTGTATCTACAGATCAGATAATTGAGAATAAAAGAGGCAATTTGTTTTCCAGTTATTGTGGTCATTAGGACGGCTTCAATCCATTTTGTAAAATACTTTGTTCCAGTGATAATGAACTTGTGTCCATTTGAAGGTGAAAGGTGTATTTTTCCTAATAAGTCAAGTCCCCACTGGCAGAAAGGCCAAAATGTTGTAAATGGCTGCAATTCCTGTGTTGGTGCATGTATAAGATTTCCATGGATTTGGCACTTAGGATATTTCTTTGCAAATTGATAAGTGTCTTTTTCCATCGTCGGCTAGTAATATCCCATTCTTAGAAGTTTTTTAGCAAGAGTAGGACCACTTGAATGTGTGCCACAGATACCTTCATGAAGCTCATGTAAAGCAGAGTCAGATTCATTACGATCAAGGTAATGAAGAAGAGTACCATCTAGACCTCGATGATAAAGAGTATCTGCAGTTAGGGTATAACGGGTGGCTTGTCGGATAAAGTTGTGTTTTTGGTTCCGAGATAGGTCAATGGGTAGGATATTGGTTTTAATATACTCATATTGTCTCGTATAAAGGAGAGTCTAAAATGGTTGCAGTATAGATTACATGGGATGCGGAATTGTCATAGGCTGGGGAAATTAGTTGCTCTACCAGAAACTCATAATGACTCTGTTTCTCTAGAATTTGTAGTAGTGAAGTGATAGTAGCCATTGCATCGGCTGCTCTATTGTCCAACCTTGGTATTTTCTCGAAGGTGATGGGTACAAAATACTTCTTGAAGTCATCAACCATTCATTTGTATGGCAGTAGCTTGTCATCTTTTGTTTGATAGTCATTATTGATCTGATTTATGACTAGTTGGGAATCTCCATAGACTTTTAGTTCTGTGATTCTCCATTCCAGGACCATTTTGATTCTTGTGACCAGTACCTCATACTTAGAAACGTTATTTATGCATGGAAACATGAGTCTATATGATCTTGGTATGGTGTGTGACGTACAAGATGTCGGCACCTGAGCCATGTTGAGTGTAGGAACCATCAAAGTACAGGGTCCATTTCTTGGTGGTAACAGTAAGGACATCCATATCTAGAAATTCAGCCTCCATTGGTTGTTTATCTAATAGTGGTGCTTCATCTAATTGATCTACAATTACCTATCCTTTAATAGCCTGACACTCTATGTAGTGGATATCAAATTCACTGAGAATCATGACCCATTTAGCTAGTCATCCTGTGAGAACCGCTTTACTGAGTAAATACTTGAGAGGATCATTTTTTGCTACTAGCTTGATTGTGTGAGCTGGCATGTAATGTCAGAACTTTTGAGAGGCGAATACCACTACTAAACAAGCCTTATCAATGAATGTATAATTCATCTCATATCCATTTAATGTTCTGTTGATGTAATAAATAGCTTGTTCCTTGCCTTCTTGGTCTTCTTGTGCTAATAGTGCCCCCAATGATATGTTTGTTGTTGATATGTAAAGAATAAGCGGCTTTCTTGCTATTAGTGGTACTAGAACTGGTGGGTTCATTAGATATTGCTTGATTTAATAGAATGATTCTGCACATTTGGCTTCCCATATGAATGGTACATTCTTATGTATCAAATGATTGAATGGTAGACTTTTATCTGCTAATTGGGCGATGAATCGCCTGATTGACTGTAGTCGTCCTTGTAGAGATCTGAGTTGGCTAATGTTCTTAGGAGGTGGCATCTCCATTGTGGCCTATACCTTTGCTGGATCTACTTCAATGCCTTTTGTTGACATGATGTAGCCTAATAATTTGCCTGATGTTACCCCAAAGACACACTTCTTAGGGTTGAGTCTAACTTGAAATTTCTGCAATCTTTCAAATATTTTCTCTAATATGCCCAGATGTTCTGCTCGAGTAAATGACTTAGCTAGTAAATCATCCACATAGTCCTCCATGAAGGTATGCATCATATCATGAAATATCATTGCCATTGCTCTTTGATAAGTTGCCCCAATATTCTTTAAGCCAAAAGGCATGACATTCCAAAAATATGTTCCCCAAGGATAGGTGAACATTGTTTTATCTTGATCCTCTGGAGCTATCTTGATTTGATTATATCCAAAAAAAACTATCCATTAATGATAGCATTGCATGGCCTACTATGAGGTCTACAATTATGTCAATGTTAGGCAAAGGAAAGTCATCCTTTGGACAAGCTTTGTTAACATCCCTAAAATTTGTGCATATCTTGATGCTGCCATCTGGTTTTGAAACTGGCACAATGTTTTGAAATCCATTCAGCATAGTCTATAGGTTGAATAAATCTGACGTCTAATAGTTTCTTTAGTTCAGCTTTGACCATTAGTGCTACATGTGTATTCATCTTTCTTAATTTTTGCTTGACTGACTTAGCTCCTGGAGCAATAGATAAGTGATGCATGATTAAGTGTGGATCAATCCTGGGCATATCTGCATAGGACCAAGGAAAATTGATTTTCTTTTCTTTGAAGAATTTGATAAATTGGTTTTTCTTCATCTGTCAGAGATTCTGCTAGGTGTATGTTTTTGGCTGCTTCTTTTGTACCAATGTTGATTGATTGAGTGGGCTCAATCAATATGGGTGATCACTCCTGATAGTGTTCAGGAAGAGTGTCAAGTCTCCCATCCTTACTGGTTTTCAGCAGTAGATCCTTTATTTCTTTCATTTTTGTGACTGAGACTTGGCACTCTCTTGATTGCAAATGTCGTTACTTTGTTCACTGGTAGAGTTTGTTTCTGGGTTGACAATACATAGGTAATGGATAATGGAGTCATCATCTAGAAAAATAGGTATGTCATGGTTTTCAGGCTCATCCCAGTCTATGAGATCAGGAAAGATGAGCGGTAAAGAGTCATTGGGTGGGCCGAGTTCGGCTGCGGTAAGTGTCATGATAGAGGTATTGTCAAGGTTGGCTAGGATATTGAATAAGTTAATGATTTTGCCAAGGTCTTCGATGGTATCATCTTCCATGTAGACTTGCTCGTAATGTTGCTGCTCATTTTCTTTGGCTTCATAGATATTTTGTGGACCAAATTCAAGTAGTCTAGACTATGTGCCTTGTCCTTCTGGAGAAAGGGATTTATGAATAGTACTCTCAGGAATATCTTCGGTAACATTTGAACAGATGCCCCATTCATAGTCATTAGAATCAGTCTCATAAGTGTTGTCCCAGAGTCTTTCAGTGTTGTGGACAGGTATGTTGTAGGGTGAAAAGAGGTCCCTAATGATTGATACCAATCTGATAGTTTTCTTTGATTTTGTATCAGATCCCATGTGTACTCTTTGCATTTGTTCATATACTTTCTCTCCTTGGGGAGTAGTGATTTCCTCAAGGGGTGATTCTGCCTTGTTTGGAATAGGTTCTTAAACATGATGTACTTCTACATAAGATGCTTCTTCTCTTTGAATGGCCAACTCCTCTTTTTGTTTCTCTTTTTCCCGATGTTCTCGTTCTTTCCTTATTGTTTTTGTTGATTCATGTAGTGCCTCCTGCCATGAGTCCTCCTTGTATTTATTCTTTTCTTTCCACTGAGGTTTTTGATATTTATTTGGTTTCTTCTTTAGGGGTAGAGTGTGTCCATAGCCCAATCCTGTTTTGTCTCTAGAAAACTGTGAAGGAGGATCCAATGGCTCTATGATGCCTTCTTGATGTTTGTCGATAGGTCCTTTGCCATTGTACCTCATTCATTATATGATCAGGTATCCCTTCCCATACTATTGTGTTGGTATAGCTTCTTCCATAGTAGAAGCTCTAACTTCATCTTCATCCTTGTATAGCCAACTAAGGATGTCCTTTTCTTCTGATTCATGTGCTAGTGTGCCCAATTGGATAAATTTGCCATCAAACTTGGTGATGGGCTGTGTTGCTTGATGTGTTGATGTAGAAGGTTGCCCATGAGATTTTTGCAATGCTGGTAAGTTGGTTAGACACATGGGTTCAAAATAGTATTCTCCCATGCCTTGCTCTTTGATTTTCATCTTTTGTTTGAAATCCATGGATAAAGATTTGAGCTTTTCTCGATGATGATCTCGCGCTGAGGAATTTTGTTTTTCCTTGTTATGTGGAACCAAGCTCTCTTGGGTTTCCCCCATAGAATTGCAATGTTGAAAGGGGTTATTATCTACTAATATAGAAATATCCTACCCATTATAAGGGAATTTAACATGCTAGTGGCAAGTTGAGGGTACCGCTTGCATTTCATGTATCCAAGGACGACCCAATAAAATATTATATGTGAGGTCTATGTCTAAGACTTGGCACATAGTGTCCCTTTGTATTGGTCCTACCTATGTAGGTGATATTATTGTTCCCTTGGATGATCTTTCTTCATCATCATATGCTTTGATGGTGATCCTTTTGTCTGGATCAATAGACTGCTCAGAGAAGCCTAATGCATAGATAAGTTTTAAGGTACAGATATTGAGCTCAACTCCTCCATCTATTAATACTCTTTTAACTCAATGTTTGTAGACCAAGACTTAAATGTGAAGGGGAGTATTATGTGGATGGCTCAATGACATATTATCATGCTCAGAAAAGGTGAGGTTATGAGGCCCTGTCATGTGAGTCGCCATGGCTTGAAATTTGTCAATATCCAGATCTTGAGGTACATTTGTTTCCAATAGTGATTGTTCCAAGATGTCTTTATGTTTTGGTGAAAGCTTTAATAACTCAAGTATGGATATTTGAGCTGGAGTTCTACGTAGTTGACTTACCAAATCATATTGAGTCTTGGGGATAGTGGTTGTTGTTGATGAATGCCCTTTCAAGACATATTTTTGAGCTCTGGTGGTTACATTGGTCGATTCATATTCGTGTTTGTCCTTGATTTTAATGATATTTACTTGATTGTTATTTGTTGATATATGATTGATGGTGTTATTGTATATGTGATTGATGTGAGCTCCTCATGTATTGTTTGATGATGAAGCTCCATCTTTGTTGTAATTTGGAAGAGGATTTTTAAAGGCGACTGTTGGCAAATACACACTCCAATGAGACATTGTAGGTGATTGAAGGTATTGTCATTGATCGAAACCTTACAATCATGTGATACTAGTAGATAGACATAGGCATCGGCACCGGAAGATTCTACATCGGCATACAGTTCACCGACACCCAAAAATATTGATTACCGACACCTTCGCCGACAACAATTTTGTATAAATGTATTTTGTAATTAATTGTAAAATCTTTTGTAAGCCGACATAGCGAATTGTAATATGACTCATATATGTATGAGATCATTGTAGATCATTTAGGATATGATATATGATATGGAATAATGTGAAGTATGAAAAGAAGGTAGCAGGCCTAATATGTGAATTATTGGATAAGGGTTTATGTATATTGCAGAGCTTAAACCGGTACTGAATCTGGCATAGAAGATGCTGATCTAAAGCAGTACAAGACATTGGATTAGTATAATCCATTTTTGTAAGTCAGTGTGACTTCTTTTGTAATTGAGCAGTGAGCTCTAGGCACTTGGCCTTCCTGCATGTGCAGGCCCCTATTGTAAGTAGTAATATTCTCTTATTGGCCAGTAAGTGAATATTGTGGGTCACAAATCCCGTCGAGGTTTTTCCCACACTAGGTTTCCTCATTAAAATATTGTGTTACTTTTCATGTTGTGGTTGTTATTCTTATTTGCTGCATTATTTCTGGTTTACTGGTACACGTTTTTAATATGCTTTTCATGTTATAAGTTAAGAAAATTATTATACGGTTAGATATTGATTCAACCCCCCTGCTCTCAGTATCTTTGGGAATCCTAACAATTGGTATCAAAGCCCGGTCCTCTATTTTCAAAATCCTAATAGCTTGAGGAAGATCTTGACACTGGTAGAGATGGAAAATTTGAGAAAGCAATTGGAAACAGTTCTTTCAGACTATGATGCAGAAAAAGTAAAGAATATCAAACTTGAGGATGATTTGAAGGCTGCTCAGGATATTATTCGAGGACTTCAAGAAAATTTCACCATAGAAAGGAATAAAAGAAGAGAACTTTGTGAGAAGATGTAGAATGAGGAAGATGAAAAGGAAACTCTTAATGATCTGGTGAACCAACCAAGACAAGATAATTTTACAATGAAGAATGAGATGCAAGATATGACTATGAGATTTTGTAAAGAAATTGAAGATAGAAAGAAGAATGAAGATGATTTGGCTAGAAGACTAAATGATGCTGGAAATGAAAACACAAGACCCAGTCATGAAAATGATATGTTGAAAATAGACTTGATGCATACACAGAATGACAGAACTGAACCCATGAGACAAAAAGGAATCTTGGAAAATGAACTAACTGCTGCAAATCAACACTAGGAGAAATTCAAGAAAAGTTCAGAAGAACTTGTTGACATGCTGAAGAATTAGAAACCTAATGGTGATACAAATGGCCTTGGCTTTGAAGTTAGCAAAAGCTTCGGTACTGCAAACAAACATGATCATAGTAAACTGGTAAGACAACCTAATGCTTACAAATTCAATGGGAAATGCTTTAACTATAACAAGTATGGTCATAGAGAAAATCAGTGTAGATCTAGAAATTATCAGAACACTAATACACCCACTGGTCAATGTTCTAAATGCAAAAAAGTTGGTCATATTTCAGAAATTGCAGAATGAATGTAAGATGCTATGTTTGTGGAAGATTTGGACAACTATCTAATCAATGCAGAACACTTACCGGCATAGGATATGGGAAAGCTATTCAGAAAAACAATGTGACTTGCTATGCTTGTAACAAGATTGGACATATTGCAAAATTTTGTAGAAGGCATCACTGGAAAATAACAAAGGTCTTAGTTTGAAGGGTAAAGAAAAGGTTGAAGAGGTAAAGCAAGAATTCTCAAAACAATGGATCAAAAAGTCAGATCAGAATGTTGATGGGAATACTCCTCCATCAGTAGAACAGAGTAACACTCTACCGGCAGGAGACTCTTCATATAACTAAAGGAAAATCCTTTGGGGGTTTAGCAAACTGAAAAACATGATAATATACCCTCGGTTGATGGTGAAAAGTTGAATTACTTCTTTATCGGTAAATAACTTAAGTTGTGACTTAACCGGAAAGCATTAAATGCGATAGTTGGAGAAAAGAACATTATAAAGCAAGTGTTTTGGCTCTTTCTTATTCACCGAGCATTCAAATCTTCGAGAGCACAAAAATTCCTAAGCGAAGGCATCCTTAGCGAAGAATTGAAGCAGTTCATCCAAGCACTCATCCCTAAGGTAGATTTAGGTATTTATAAACATGGCATCCTCCTTTGTTCCTAAATTTATAGCAAACCCTACTGTAATTGAGGTTATCAAATTCCCTAGACCCGTTTTTAAGCTTATTCCCAAAATAGCTAAGAAAGATGATAACATAGGTGCATTCTCTCAAATTCCTAAAGGAGTAGTATATGCTGAAGATCCTAGAATATACATACATTGTCATATAGAGGAACTAGGAGATGATGAAATTAAGAAAATGTATAGCACTGTGATTTGTGATAAAAATGGCAATATCAAACTGGAACACAAGGTAGTAGAAACCCTAGGTTTTCTGGATATTCTTAGCATTCCTGATTTTCCTGAAGATGTGATAAGAATAGTCTTAAGCAAATTCCATGGTGAATTCTTCTGGTTGGATTCGATCCATAAAATCACAAAAGAAGTCGTTAAAGCAGTAACAAGGTTACCTTCCACTGGCAGCCGACCTGCCAGAACTAAAAAAGTCTCAAATGACACAGTGATAGATCTAACCGGTGCAACATTTGACAAAAGGTCTCTAAGGGTAAATGATGTAAAGGACATCAATGTTAGATTTATTAGTATGATCTTAGGCTATAAAGCTACACGTGCAAATAGGTTGAACTCAGTATCTAGCCTATGTATTAAAAGTGCATATGACATGGTTAATGATAATGCTAGAATAGATGTGTGTGAATGGCTCAAAGATGAACTAATAGACAATCTGAAAAAGATCAAAGGAGATAAGAAAGGAACCTTTAAATTTGGAAATTTTCTTGTATGTTTAATGTTGTACATTACTAAGCAAGTACTCAGTATTGGTAGAAAATATTTTGGCTTTCATATACCAGTAGGAAAGCAACTATTGGATCTATTAAATAATATGGGAGAAAACAGAGAGAAAAACATAAACGAACATTTTCAAGCACTGAAGACTTGAATGAAGACTAGAATAAGACTGTCACAGGCTATTGTAGATAAATATCAGAAGGAAATTTGCTTTGTAATTAAAAAGGATGAAATCTGGATGGAGGCAGTTGTCCCTAGGACTATATGGGATATGAAACATATGATAATATTATTGAAACTTATGCTAAAGCCCTCCTTGAAGCACCTAAGGAACCCTCTAAGAAAGTCTTTGGCAGTGCTAAAACAATAGAAAGTGGTATTCAGTCTAGGAAAACAGTTAAGAAAGTTGAACAAACAGTAAGAAAAGGCACTAGACAAGAAAAAGCACTTAAGGAAGATGTATTGAAGCAAACTGGTATCAAAGAAAGTGAGTTGGAAGGACTTCAACCGAAAACTCATCTGTCACTGGTTGCAACTTCCTCTGAGAGTGATATTCCAGCGGTATTCAAAAGGGTAGAAAGGAAAAGAAAACCCTCACCGGTACCCTCACCCACACCTAGGAAAACAAGGCAAAAGAAACAAGTAGTGAGGCCTCCAGTGAAGAAGTTAACTCCTAAGAAGAAGAAGGTAAAACAAGATATTGCTCCACTGGATAAAATCTTAAGTGAAATAACTAAAGATGGAAAGTTGAAAAATATTAGCAAACTGTACAACACACTATCTGCCGATGACAAAGAAAGCATAGAGAATAGTGTAATTTTACAATTGGATATATACAAGAAATTTTTGATGGAAATTGTTGATGAAATACCAGCTGATTTGTATAGAAGACTAGAAGCTAGAAGGGTAGCCATTGTTGAGATGGATAAGAAGATAAAAATTGAAAAATTACTTGCAGTGCATCCAATAAACTCACCTGATGAGATAGACAAATTAATCAGTAAGGCCAACCAGATAGTATTTTCAACTGCTCACTGACATGTAGCACTAATGGCAGGGAGAGTAAATGAGGTAACAGAAGAAACTGCAGACCAATGGGACATATTCTTTGTGGAAAAAGAGAAACAAGAAGAGATACTAAGACCTGAAACCATCAGGGTATACCAAAAGGACAAGGATAAGGGGAAAGTTAAGGTAGGTGGACCTCCAAGCCTAAAAATAACTAAATAACTTAACCCCAGCTCCTTCGAATACTCCACCAATAGAAACTACAGACAATCAACTAGCTATTGAGAGTATGGAGACTCCTCTAGAGGATACTAATCCTGAATCCAAAATTTTATACACTATGAATATAGACACATAGGAAGTAAATGTTGTGGTTGACAGAGAAACCACTGAGGATAAAAGGAAAGATGTGGCTACTGAGTCACCGACTACAGATGTTGAGGTCAAGGTTAATGATACTGTAAACATAAGCACATAAAAACCTACTCAAACAGAGCAACCAACAGAAGACACCATTGGTAAAATATTAGAAGAACCAGTAGATAAAACTAAAAAACAATCAGGAGAACTGGAAATGGACAGTGCAGAGGTACAAACTAAGAAACTGACTATTGAGAGCTCAAAGAAACCTTTTGAGACACAGATGGAGAAACCTTCTGAAACACAAATGGAGAAACTGGAACAGAAACAAGTTCAGACTGAAACAGTGCCACCAGCTAAGCCTGAAAAGCCTAAACCTTTGCCAATATAAATGCAAACACAAACTGACCTACCAGAGGTCGAATCAAGCAGGGTTATCACTACAACCGACAACATGGATATTGTGTAAGCAGTTGGGCGGACATCTGATACTTCAATAGCGGAATTCTGGCCTACAAATGTGACAGAGGTCTTACTGGACTCAATAAAGAAAATCACAAAGTGTAATGCACAAGCCTATAAGGCTATCGATGACACAATTCCTATTCTCAAATTGGTAGCACCCAAGTGAATTATGGATAACAAAGATTCTTTAGGTCAACTAGACACATTGTCTAAATTCATCACCGGCAACATTTTGACTGTTGATCAAATAAATGAAGACACATTCAAAGAAAGGATGATTAAGGAGAAAGAAAAATTCTTTGAGGAAATACTAAAGAACAAACAAAAACCTTATTACCAGCACTAGGAGAGACAATTTGAGATTTCAAAAAACTATATAGAGATACTTGTAAAACAAATATTCTGACAAAAGACCTAGACAAGGAAATCAGCAAAGCACAAGATGAGATTAAAAATATTGCTGACAATCTGATAGGCACATCAAATTCATTTTTGGAGATAGAAAAGAAAATTGCAAACCTTGAAGAGAAAATAGAGAAGTTAGAAAAGGACAAAGAAGGAATAAAGGATAAGGCAAAGAGCTTAAAGTGTAAACTTGGTCCTAAACTAGATTACCTCATTTCTTTGAGAAAAGAAGTTTTTGAGGCTTTGGTTCCCAGACTTAAGACACCGGAAGAGAAAATGCACATACTCACTGATACAGTTCAGAGAACACAAGAGGAATTACAGGAAAGCAAAAGATTTAGTGACGGTTTAAATCTGGTTTTGGCAGATATATTCCAGATTGTAACCCACTAGTTACAAAAATCTAGGTAGGAACCACACTCCATTGACAGTGAATGACAACATTTTCTATTGATATCAAAGGGGGAGTAGTGTGATGAGAAAAATGATCAAAACAGGACATCATCAACTCAGGGGGAGCATACATTTTTGGGCACATAGTTTTGGTAAGACAAATTTTGGCATGTTCTTTTTGGACATCTTTTTGGACACTTTTTTATTTTTCTCATGAGTGTTGCCATCAATGCCAAAGGGGGAGATTGTTGGAAAATGCACACTCCAATGAGACATTGTAGGTGATTTAAGGTATTGTCATTGATGGCAGCCTTACAATCATGAGATACCGGCAAGTAGACATAGGCACCGGCATCGGCATACAGTTCACCGGCACCTTGGCCGACAATTGTATAAATGTATTTTGTAATTAATTGTAAAATATTTTGTAAGCCGACATGGCGGATTGTAATATGACTCATATATGTATGAGATCATTGTAGATCATTTAGGGTATGATATATGATATGGAATAATTCTAAGTATGAAAAGAAGGTAGCAGACCTAATATGAGAATTATTGGATAAGGATTTATGTATATTGCAGAGCTTAAACCGGTAATGAATCTAGCATAGTAGATGTTGATCTAAAGTAGTACAAGACATTGGATTAGTATAATCCATTTTTGTAATTCAATGTGACTTCTTTTGTAATTGAGCAGTGAGCTCTAGGCACTTGGCCTTCTTGCATGTGCAGGCCCCTATTGTAAGCAGTAATATTCTCCTATTGGCCAGTAAGTGAATATTGTGGGTCACAAATCCCACTGAGGTTTTTCCCACACCAGGTTTCCTCATTAAAATATTGTGTTATGGTGTGCTTTTCATGTTGTGGTTGTTATTCTTATTTGCTGCATTATTTCTAGTTTACCGGTACACAGTTTTAATATGCTTTTCATGTTATAAGCTTAGAAAATTATTATACCAGTTAGATACTGATTCACCCCCCCCCCTCTCAGTATCTTTGGGAATCCTGATAATGCCATGATCACCATTTGTCTTGAAACCATCAACCGTTAAATCACCTCTATCAATCATGTTTTGAACAATGTTTTTAAGCCTTGTGCAATCATTTGTTTGATGTCCTTTGTTTCGATGAAAATCACAGAAGTGTGAGTCATTGCACCAAGGTGGTTTGACCTGGGGTTCAAATTTGTTTATAGCTGGTAATGTGATAATCTTGTTTGCTAGGAGTTCTCTGAATTTTGATTCTAATGATTGCCCCAATGGTGTGTAAATGCATTTATTTGGAAAGTTGTTGGTGTTACCCCTTGAATTCGGATTAGGTCCTCGATTTGTGTTGTTGTTTTGGATATTGTTGGTATTGTTCGCATTTGAAGGTTTTGGATTGGTATTTGGTGCATAAGTGTTAGTGCCTTGGTTAGCACCCTTTTGATTCTTGCTAGCCTAAGGATTACCTAATAAAGCCAATACTGGTTGTTTGGACTTTACATCATTAGCATCGTTTCCTCCTTCATTTCCAGTATTGTTGTTTCTGGTCCAAAACTTGGATTTGTCTAAGTTGTTGTTGTTGTTCTGGTTATTGAAATCAGAGTTGGATGAATTAGTTCCTTCATTAAAGAACTTTGATCAATTTGGCAAAAGATGGTATGCATTGGAGCTTGAGTATGTAACTCATCTCACTATTCAGACTGTTGATGAAAATTTCCATCTTTTCCTTTCCAGGCACATCTCGAGGATATCTCGAAACCATCTGTCTCCAATGTTGAAGAAACACCATGAATGTTTCATTTTTTTTTGTTTGGTATTGCAGACATCTATCATGGTGATTGCATGTTGAATATTGTAGGAGTATTGAGTGATAAATTTGTTGATACATGCTTCCTCCACTTGGATTCCATTTCGATCAATTTGGCAAAAGATGGTATGCATTGGAGCTTGAGTATGTAACTCATCTCACTATTCAGACTATTGATGAAAATTTCCATCTTTTCCTTTCCAGGCACATCTCGAGGATATCTCGAAACCATCTGTCTCCAATGTTGAAGAAACACCATGAATGTTTCATTTTTTTTTGTTTGGTATTGCAAACATCTATCATGGTGATTGCATGTTGAATATTGTAGGAGTATTGAGTGATAAATTTGTTGACTAACTCATCAAAGGATCTGACAGGAGGTGTGAGTTTGGATAACCACTCTATTGTTTTTCCTCCCAAGCTTCTTGGGAATAGCCTCATCAAATAGGTGTCATCAAGGGAAAATTCAAGGCTAATGGTACAAAACTCTCAAACATGATCGCAAGGATCGCTCTTACCATCATATTTGTTAAATTTGGGAATATCTGAATTCGAGGGAAAAGGTATCATGTTTAACCTTCTGTCAAAAGGGTAAGGACAAATTTCGTTTAAGGAATACCATACTATTGTCCCCTGTTGCATGTCCTACATTTGTCTCTACAGCATTTGTATTTGTTGTGTGAGAGAAACCAAGGGTGCATTTGTTTGTCGAGGGAAGAGTTCTTCCCTTTCATTATCCCTAGTTTGGGTATGTGTGTGTTATGGTATGTTTGGCTCAGGTATGTTTTGTTCAGGGTCACGTGCTTCCTCTTGTCTTTGTTGTTCTTGATAAGTATAATTTTGAGACCTTGTTCTAAAGACATCAGTATCGAAGTCTTCAAGGATCCTAACTCCTTTGCTCGTTAGCATGAGCATGTATTTTTCTTTGTCAGCCTCTATGAGGTTTTCCACAAGTTTTTGAAATGAAGCACTTTCTTGACACTCATCGAGGATCTCCTCAGAAATCTCTATGTCTTCTAGATTTGGATACTTGAAAGGATTTGATAATCGTCAACCCATACTAGACTCTAGTTGTTGTTCGCTTTGCTTGTTTCTTTGAGAGCGAGTGACAACGGGAATCTAGTAGAAAATTTCTGTGACAAAGGGGATGAATTCTTCTTCTACGTGTTGCTCAGGAGTTGGTGGTTCAAATCGAGGTATGTTATAAGTGATGCAAACTATGAGGAAGAAAGTTGGATTGATCTTTCCTCCATGATTTAAGCGTTGGTTGAATACCAATTTTTGGCAAAAAGCCCTACTTCTCAATGGTTCTTCATCAAATTCATTTGACTTGTCTTGAAGATATAACCGCATATGATGGAGAAATGTGTGATGAGATTTGAAGAGTTGGTGATTGATGTAGAGAAATTTATTCCATTTAGCAAGTTTCTGGGAACTAGGTTGTCATTTCTTCAACTTAGTGTTGGGATGAAGACTTTTTCTTCTCAAAATATGAGGAGTAGTCATACACAGGTGATCAATGGTTTCCTTTGATTTGTTTGGATTATGATACTTTGTTTGAAAACTTAAGCCTTCTTTTATCAAATGAAGGTTTAGATGCCCCCTCACGACAAAGTGCGTCAAATGATATGGAATAAGAGCCTTCCCGATATAGAAACTTGATTTGACAACTTAAGTTTAAACTAGGTATGTTTTGATGATGGAATCTTTAATTGGCGGACCTTTTGATCAGTGTGATGATGTTACCCAATTTTGATAGGAGAAAGTGTTATCCTTAGCTACTTTTGGATTTTTGACAACTTTTGTTCTAAGAATGACTTGCTCGATTGTTTGGAATAGTTCTGATGTTCTGACTCGAGTTTTGCCTGATGAAGTCGTCTGAAGATCCAAAAGGGTGTTTGAAACTGATGTTTAAACTTTTTCAAGAAGGTTCAGTTTTGCTCTCTATTTTCACAGTTTTATCTATATGCTAAGACAGAGACTGAATGCGCTAAAGTTTGACTCAGGCGCGCTGTTTAAAACCACCAATGCACTAAGCTGCCTGTGTCACGCGCTAAACCAATATTTTGACTTCTGTTTTTTTAGGAATGGTTATGTGCTAATCTGTCCTGAGTATGCGCTAAGGTTTAGACTCAAAGTGTTACAGTTTGCCCCCAATGCGTTAGGTTGATGCTTCAATGCGCTAATATGTCCTTAAGAAGCGCTAATGTTTAGTTGTCAAATGTTTAGACTGTTATGTGCTATTTTTGAAAATGAATGTGCTAAGTGTCAGCTTCTATGTGCTAAAGTTTTCTCTAGATGCCCTAGGATGTTGTTCCTATGCGCTAAAGTGTCCTGTTTTGTTTTTCTTGTGGGTTTTTCTAGAAATTTTAACACTTTCTTAACTTTGACAGATGATGTTTTGAAGTATAAAATGCAAACACAACACAAAAAAGACAACCATTTTTGCTTATTCTAAACAAAGAGTGTATGTTCTGTGAGGATGTGTTCAAATCCCCAATGTTTTCACAGGTTTGGATACAAATAATACAATTCAAGCAAACTCTTTATTCAAGGTTCATCAATAATATCATAGCCCACTAGTCTCGATACTCCGTCATCTCAAACAGTTGTGTCACCCCCTAGGGGGCACCCATTTTTTTGCCTTTTGCCAGAAATTAACCCAAAGTGAATTGCATCAGAATTGAGTAGCTATCATGGGAGATATATGGTGAGTAATCTTGGGGGTGGATTCTTCCCCACCCTTGCACTATGATATTGAAGTGTCTAAATACTGACTCAACTCAAGGTTTCTATTTCTAAGGTTCGTAATCAAGCTTCTTGTTCGGTCGTCAGTGATAAACTCCCTCGGGAGGCTTCACAACCTTTAGAACAAAGACTTTACATATCGTAAAGATACTGGGGGAAGGCTAATCGCTGCGTGAAACTGTTGAAAGGGACTTTCAACACTCTACACTTTTGATTATAGTGGGTTGGAACACGTGGCGATAAAGTTGTTTCCCACTTAGGTCATTCTCCTCTCACCAACCATTTAAATGGCACTCTAAGAGCAACTCGGGAGGGCAGGCCTGCTAAAGGTTGTAAATGCTTGAAATACTGAAAGCGTAAGAGTGGTTTGGCATTTGGTCACCCAGTTAAGGGGAGAGCATATACCTTCCACTTTCGAGACAAGGCACAAAATGACTCTTTTTAATCCCACAATTCAGTTGTTTGCTAATTCTAGTGGGAGATGTTGATCCAAAAATGCATGGTGTTCTTTTTAACTCCCAAATCAATGATTTTTTTAAGCTAAGTAATGAAATCCAGGTCAACAAAGATGGTCAACAAAATGAATTAGATAGGGGAAAGATTTCCCTCTATTGGTTTATATAGAACTTGAAAATGAGGTTCTCTAACTTTATGCAAGAAATGAAATGGATCCTTTTAAACACCAAAGGATGGTGAGGTTCATTTTAAGCTTTGCACAAATAAAAGTTGTTTTGTTCTTTTTAAAACCCAAAAACGAAGTGTTTTCTCTTCTTATGAAAGCAAAGTTTTGTTTGTTGTTCTTTTTAAGTATTCCAAAAGAGAATGAGTTCAATTTTACTCATGAGGAATTGAAGAAAAATTTTAAATAACCTAGTTAGAAATAGAAAAATTTAATCACAAACCTAACTTAGTAAAAGGAAAATCTCTCGATCCTACAAACAAACATTAGTTACTTGCAATAAAAACTAGTCAGAAAAGAAGGTGAACTTTTACAAGTCTAATTTTTTCATTTCTGTTACAATTCTGTTTTTCTTCTATATCTGTCATGCACTAATCTACAGACCAAATGCGCTACAGAATGGAACTGATGCGCTAGCAAAAAGTCTAGATGCGCTACATTGTTGTCTAAATGCGCTACTGGTGTTTTAAAGCACCGAGACCTACAGGAAATAGCAAAAGTGATATGCGCTAAAGTTAAGTCTGGATGCGCTATGGTATGGTATCAACGCACTATAGTCAGCCAGATGTACCAAAGTAAAGACTGGATGCGCTATAGAATGGTATCCACTCGCTGATTCAAGTTTTTCGCATACCTGCAAAGTTAGTCTTGCATTAAAAATGATCTGATAAATAGGGTTATGCCCCACAGTGGGCACCAGAAATGAATGCGAGAAAAATGGCTCGATGAAACAAATATTATGAATTCAGGACTAGTCCACACACCAATGGAACTCTTGGTGCAAGTTATGGAGTTGTATGGAATAGCTCAACTTCCCAAGGGATGTTCCATTGCTCTCTATCTCACAAGACCCCTTAAGCCAATGCCTTTGCTCTCAGATCACTTGGCAAAATGACTTAGGGATGACAATCATGAGAATGAGGGATGTTTTGATCAATCTAACATGAATGCAATCCTAATGTGCATGATTTTAACAAAAGATGAAAGGATTAGTAACAAAACTATCCTAGCATGTTATACTAGTTTGAGATGAGTATTATGTGATAATACAAATGCCTATTTTAAGATGCTATGAAGATTATCAAAGAGAGGCCAAATGCTTGATTAAAATGATTTAGATTAGATGCTTAGTAAAATGTCTATAAGTTTGATGTTAAAGACTTGGATGATAAATGGAGGAAAGAGAGTTCTATTTATAGGAAAAATAGGGCAATGAAGGGTCAAGATTGGATGATCTTATCAAGGGTCAGGATTGAAAGTTATCAATCCATGTTTACAATTCTTGCCAATGAAATGGTGACAATTGTCAACATAAGACTGCTTGAGAGGGGATGCAAGAAGCATTAAATGCTTGAGAAGACCTCATGGTTACCTTAGAAGGTAAGGGTTAAGGTTAGATTAAGAAAACCCATTGGGTAAAGCTTTTACCCAAAGGATAAACTCTTGTGCAAGGGTTAAAGGAATAACCATGGTCAAAGCAATGAATGCTTAATGAGACCCTAGGGTTAGATGAGGGTTGAGTTAGGCAAAAAATCTCCTACCATTTAAGAAGGTTGAGTTAACCATTAATGGTTATGTAAGAGACTTAAATGGTTAAGTTGTTGAGGACATAAAGCCTTTAATGGTTATTGAAGACTTTTAAGGGTTTGAGAAGTGACTTCCCTTTACTTAGGATTGTGATAATATTTAGTAGATGGGTTAGGTTAATTTAGAAGGGATTAGAAGAATTTAGAAGGGGTTTAGAGAGGCAAGTGGGAGATGTAGGAGAATGCGAGTGGATGGAGGGTAATTTTAATTAAAATAAATTGTTTTATTTCAATAAAATAGATGCAAGTGGAGAATTTAAATAACTTAGATTTATTTATTTGAAGTGAACAATTTAATTAAATGTAAATTTAATTAAAAAGAGTAGAAGAGGGATTTAATTAAATAAAGTGATTTATTCAATTAAATGATATGAAGGGCCTAGGTGAATTTAATTAAATAAATTGAATAACTTATTTAATCAAATAGATGAATGTGAATAATTTAATTAAGCAAAATTTAATTAAATAGAAGAATGAAGTTAAAATGAATATTAAATATTCACTTAATAAAGTAGTCATTTTTATACGTCTACAGTAATGAAATACATTTTCACAAGGAACTTGGCACACAACGAAATATGTATTTCAATGCAAGCAAACAATAGTTACAACAAGTGTCAAAAATGCTAAAGAATTAACATTATCCTCTATGGCTACAAAGTATGGGGAAGTGGCATATAAAATCATAGATGTAGACAAGTCAAAATAATCCAAAAGCATCTAATCATAACTAGTCTCAAAGTCAAAATCATGGTCCCTTGGAGATTGTTTTGGCTGAAGCGGGAACCTTACTATTAGAGGAAGCAACAATAACTTGGTTGCTAAACTATTTAAAGAAGGATCAAAATATGATTACCCATTGCTAGCCCAAAATAGTTGTGGAGGAGGAATTAGGCCAAGGAAGAAAACTTGGATGAAGAAAAATAACAAATGGTTGAGCAAGTGGGACATCAACTTGTAGGAGTGTCCTAACACAAATGAGGAAATAAAAAAGTATGTGGCAAAAAGATTTTGAATTGCCTTGTGGACAAAATACATTGAGAAAAAGAAAGCTCACTACATCAAATAATTTAACCCAATTTAGGAGCAATGATTAAACATATTTAGGATGAACTATTAATGGAAAACCAAGGTTGTTAATTGCTTGGTTGATGATTGGATCGCATCATCTTAGGTGTGAGACTAGGGATGGGATATACCATGTTGACATTTGACTAAAGATTGCATTGACGAACTATTGTGTTGTCATTGATGTCAATTGTAACCAATTATGATGTTGTTTTGCAACCGCTAGTCAAGCAAGTGAAGAAAACTGGTATTACTTTAGAAGTAGTGAGATCAATTGGTAACCCTACTTGTTGATATGCCAAACCCTAACCGATGGAGCTTGGTGAATCGGTTGTATTGGTTTATAATCAAATGGTGATTGGTAATGTTTATGCCACATATGCATGTTGTATATGATGAGTTTCAAGTGGTCTTTGGCGCATAGAGATAACGGTTTTATCTTTGGAATGAGCGAATACATTTTATGAAGAGGAAACCATGTTGTGAGTTACAGGAATCGATGAGTGGTAATCAAGGAGTGATTGAGGTTGTCTTGAACAATATGTTGGTGATTGCTATGTAATCTAACGGTAATACTTGAACTGATTTATTTGTAATCTCTATGACATCTTAGGTTTGTGATGTGTTACCAACCTAATGTTTTTCTTATAAGGTCGATGAGTTGTTTTGTAGTAGTGTTGGAAATTTTGGTTAAGTGTCAGTGTGATTGATTTCTGAACCAGAAGGAGTATCTGCAAAATGTGTGAAGGCATATATGAGTATGGAAAGGATTTGATCAAGCAGAGTAGTGCTATTTACCAGATCAGCAAACCCTTGTTGTTCTCTAACAATTACAATAGTTAAATCCCTTAACCCGGTAAGCTTTAACATGATTAGTTCTATCTAAATCCTCTAATCGGGTGATCCATTAGCTTGGATTTCAAATCTTCTATCGAGGTTACTCCTAATAGGGTATTGCTTCTAACAAGGCATTATAGCCAACCCCTTAAACGAGTGGTCCTTAACCGAATCTGTTCCTAACAGGATATTTTGTAAATCTTTAACAGGTTTGGCTCCTAACAGGGTGAACTTTAGAAGAGTTCAGAATACTTGTGGGTGTTCATCCCCACCATGGTTTTTCCCATTTGAGTTTCCACGTAAAAAATCATTGTGTCAAGTGGTGAATGGTTTTTGTGGTTATGTTTTGATATCGTTAATTTTCTTAACTGTTAAATCCACTTAGCTATGTTAAGATGAACGACAATGATCTGAAATGTGCTTTTACTATTGTTAGTAAATTATTTTGATGTTTTGGTTAAATGGTTTGAGAGTTTCAGAGTTGTTATACTATTATTTTGATATTCCAGTCAACCAGTTAACTTGATAGAGCTATTGCAGTTTGTAGTCCAGTGTTTGAACCAATTAGTCCAGAGATTGTTTTTGAGTTTGGTGAAATTTAAGTCAGTATTCTATCTACTGATTCACCCCCCCTCTTAGTAGTTGTCTGGATCCTTATTGATTCATCATATCATCAATTGGTATCAGAGTATTTCAGGTCCTCTAGTGTCTAATCCTAATAGCTTGAGGTAAAGATCTAGAAGAACATGATGAAGAAAGAAGGTCTAAAGTTTAGTAGGGAAAACTACAGAATATGGAGTGATAGGATGAAAATCTATATCAAGAGTGTAGGAAGTCAATACTAGGAGCATGTTGTTACAAAATATACTGCACCTAGTGGGATTCTGCTTGATGATCAAAAGAAAGAGCAACAAGAGAATAATCAAGCATTGGATGCCATTATCAGTTCTTTGTCTAATTCAGAGTATGCTGATGTCCATGGTCTGGAGACTGCTTATGGTGTGTGGAAGAAACTTGAGGATATATATAGAGGTGATGAGCATGTGAATATTTCCAAAGAAGAGAGTCTGAGAGGTAAATTTGATGACATGAGGATGGCTAAAGGTGAGAATATTCAACAGTATGGTCAGAGGATCAAGGAGATAGTCGGTGAGATCAAGAGTGTTGGTCATGGTAAGGTGGGGGATGCCATAGTGGTTAGTAAGGTGTTGAGAACCCTTCTACTAGTCTACGCTATCTAAGTTGCAGCCATTCAAGAGCTAAAGTATATTGATAAAACAAATGTAACTCTTCACTCCATCATTGATAAACTTACTGCATTTGAGTGAAATGGTTATGGTGGTAGTGCTCAAAAATCTGAATCTGCATTTAGTGCTTCAGTTTCTAACCCACCTCTGAGGAAAAGCAGAGAAGCTAGCCACAGTTATGAGGCTAGATCTAGCAGAGAAGTTGATGATGAAGACAGATTGATCAAGCTTGAAGCATTGTTGGCCAAGTGGTTACCCGGAGCTACCGATAAGTACAGAGGTAAATTACCTTTGAAGTTTTTTGCATGTAACCGGATTGGACATATTGTTGCTAGTTGTCCTAATGGCAACAATGAGCATAAGCGTGAGAAGTATAAGAAGTAAAAAGGAAAAGGCAAAAGAGATTGCCTCATTGCATTTGATGGTGGAATCGCTGATGAGGAATCTGAGGGAGATGTGAATGAAGACATTGTCTTTGTTGCCATTAAAGAGGAGACATCTGATTAGAAGGCATTAGTTTCTCACATGGATAGTTCGGACGATTGGATCATAGATAGTGGTTGTTCACACCACATGACCAGTGACTAGAGTAAATTTCTTACTTTGAAGGAATTTAATGGAGGAGTTGTGAGTTTTGGAAATGACTTACCCTGCATGGTAAAAGGAAAGGGAACCATTTCTCTTAATGGAAAGAGTAGTGCAGATGATGTCTACTGAGTCGAAGGATTAAAGCACAATCTGTTGAGTGTAGCTCAACTCAATGACATAAGTTATCCATTGGAATTCAAGAATAAAATATGCAAAATATATGGGAGCAAAGGTGAATTGATTGCAACCGACAAGCAGACAAAAGGTAACCTATTTCACCTAAATCCTAAAGTCAACAACTGTTTAATTGCTAAAATAGATGATAGTTGGCTTTGGCATCAGAGATTTTGTCATATAAATTTTGATAACATTGTCAAAGTTAGTAAGTCCAAGTCAGTAAGAGGTTTACCTCAGTTGGACAAACTGGTGAACGCTCTATGTAAGGAATGTTAGCTAGGGAAGATGACATCCTCAACTTTTAAGAGCAAATATTTCTCAATAGAACATTTGTTAGATTTGGTTCATACAGACCTTTGTGGACCAATAAGGACTAAAAGTATTCAAGGTGATAGATATTTTATGATCTTCACTGATGATTGCTCAAGAATGATGTGGGTCACATTCTTGAAGGACAAAACAAAAGCCTTTAGTAAGCTCAAGGCATTCAAGGCCTTAGTTGAAAAGGAAAGAAGATAATGTGTCTAAGAACTGATCAAGGAGGTGAATTTACTTTAGAGGAATTCACTAGATATTATGAAGATGATGGAATTAAGAGGCAACTTTCTACACCTAGGACACCCCGACAAAATGGTATTGTGAAGAGGAATAATCAGTCAATTATTGAAGCTGGTAAAACGATGCTAATACAAGGAGGTGTAGCAAAAAAATTCTAGAGAGAAGCTGTCAGCACAACTTTTTACACTATGAACCGGATATTGGTAAAGAGAGGTAAGGATAAAACTCCTTATTAATACTGGTATGGTAGGTCGCCTAATGTCAGTTATTTTAAGATTTTTGGTAGTAACTGTTTTATCAAGAGAGGTGACTATGTTGGTAAGTTTGATGCTAAGAGTGATGAAGACATATTTCTTGGTTACTCCACCAAGAGTAAAGCCTATATATGTCACAACAACCAGACAAAAAGAATCATTGAAAGTGTTGATGTCCAAGTGGATGAGTGTCCTAAAGTTTCGGGAGAAACTAGTGAGGAGAAGAAGGAAGATGAACCTTACATTTTGATTTTGGAACCAGAACCGATGGAGCCAGAAGTTGGTGAAGTGAATGTTGTAGCACCAGTTCAACCAGAACAGGTAGAATCTACAGAAGATGAAGATAATGATCATGTCATTCCAAGGTATGTGAGACTCAATCGTAATCCTGACCAGATTATTGGAGATAAAAAATATGTCCAAGTGTTAACTAGAAGAAGAATTAGAGAGAATTCTTGCATGATCTCCACTATTGAGCCTAGAACCACTAAGGAAGCCTTTGGAGATGATCATTAGATCAAGGCTATGGAAGAAGAGCTTGACCAGATTGAAAAGAACAATACATGGACACTAGTACCCAGACTAGTAAACAAAAATGTGATAGGTACTAAATGGGTACTCAGAAATAAACTGAATGAAGATGGAGTAGTAGTCAGAAACAAAGCTAGATTGGTATGCAAAGGTTATGCACAGGAAGAAGGAGAAGACTATGGCGATACATTTGCACTAGTTGCTAGATTGGAAGGTGTTAGGAATCTACTTGCATTTTCAGCATATAGGGGATTCAAAGCATATCAGATGGATGTGAAGTCAACATTTCTAAATGGAATACTGGAAGATAAAGCATACATTGAACAACTGGATGGTTATGTTTTGACTGATGCAAAGGATATGGTGTGTAAACTACACAAGGAACTATATGGTTTGAAGCAAGCACCGAGAGCATGGTATGAAAGACTACATTCACACCTAATGAAGATAGGTTTCCAGAGAACCAGTGAAGACAACAATATATATCTCAAGACTGAAGGAGATAAGATACTGGTTAGTGAAGTGTTTGTGGATGATGTCATTTTTGGAGGTAATGATGACATGAGTGATGACTTTGCAAATAAGATGAAAAGTGAATTTCAAATGTCTTTGGTAGGAGAGATAAAAAATTTCATAGGTTTGCAAATTCAACAGATGAAGAGTGGTATTTTTATCACACAGTCCAAATATGTGAAAGAGGTATTGAAGACAATTGGAATGGGAGACTATAAACCATTTGGGACACCAATGGTTACAGGTTGTAAATTTTCTAAGGAGGATGATGCCGCATTTGTTGATGAAAAGGAGTATAGTTCAATGATAGGTAAACTGCATTATGTTGTTCACAGCAGACCAGATATTGCTCATGCAGTTAGATTAGTTGCCAGATTTCAGAAGAACCCAAAGGAGACACACATGATTGCAACTAAAAATGATATTTAGATATTTAAAAGGTACTATTGATTATGGATTATGGTATCCATATGTAGGTAACTTTGATTTGAAAGTTTATACAGATGCAGACTGGGCAGGAATTGTTGATGACAAGAAGAGCACAACCGGTGGTACATTCTTTCTTGGAGGAAGACTTGTATCTTGGAGCAGCAAGAAGCAGAGCTGTATATCAGAGTCCACTGCTAAAGTTGAATATGTTGTAGCGTATATAAATTGTACCCAGATAATATGGATGAAATAAATTCTAGAAGGATTCAAGTTGAAGATTGGAAAACCAGTAAAGAATTTTATGTGATAACACCAATGCAATAAATATCTCAAAGAACCTGGTGTTGCATGCTAGAACTAAGCATATTAAGCTAAAATATCATTTCTTGAGGGAGAAAGTACAAAGTAAAAATGTGTTATTGGAGCATGTATCTACTAAGGAGTAGCTAGCGAATATATTTAATAAACCTCTTCCTAAGACTACTTTTGAGTATCTTAGAGGTTAGCTAGGAGTTGTGCCCCTACATGAGGTCTGATGGTATGATGAAAGAATAAGTATCCGGTAAAATACTGAGAGGGGGGGTGAATCACTATATTGAAAAACCGATGCAAAGTAAACATATCTCAGTCAAGATCAATATTCATAAGAATACTTGACATCAACTGGTTTAACTATTATGACAACTTAACAATAAACAACTTCAATCTTATAAACATCAGCCATTCTTAATCATAACTCAACATATTCATCTTTCAATGCTTCTACTTATCATGCCTTATCAGAAGTTAACCAAATCAACAAATAAGATCATAACCACAAAAGCATTCACCACTTAACACAAATGTTTATACGTGGAAAACCCAAATAGGTAAAAACCACAGTGAGATGAGACTCACAAGGATAGCTATCTAAACTCTTCTGAAGTTCGCCCTATTAGGAGCCAAGCCTGTTAAAGCTTTACAATAAGTTTTGTTAGGAACTAATTCTGGTTAGGAATCACCCGGCTAAGGGATTTACAAATATGCCTTGATGAAAAGCACAATACCCTGTTAGGAGTAACCTCGTTGGATGATTTAAGAATCTAAGCTAATGGACGACCTTGTTAGAGGATTTAATGAGTAACTAAGCTTGTTAGAGCTTACTTGGTTAAGGGATTTCACTACTGTTGTAATTGTTAGAAAATAACAGGTTTTCTTGATCTGTCTGAGTAGCACTACATTTGCTTGACCAAATCCTTCTAAGCTTCAATCTGCCTTCACTCAAAGTGCAGATCCATTCACTGGTTAGGCAACTACACACTCAACAGATTTCTATCAATCTTGCCAACAACCTTTACAAACAACTTCATCGACCTTAAATACAAATCAGTTAGGTCGGTAACACAACAAAAACCTAATTCTCATCATCGAGATTACAAAAAAGTCGGTACAATCTTGACCATTAGAAATCATGACAATCTATTCACATTCTTCAAGAAAATTCCAACCACTCCATGATCATCGCTTCATCGGACTTTGTAACTCATCACGCGTTGTGCATTAGATGCAATCCACTTTGCTCCTTCCCTAAACAAAAACAAATGCACCAAATTAATTTGAACTTATCCTTATACAATGATCACACGTGTCTTCATCATTACCGCTTATCAGATAATAAACCAATAAAGTTGATCGGTTAGGGTTTAACAACTGATAGGGTTTACTGGTTACATTGCTTAGAAAGGTTTAACCCTTTACATCAGTTCACCGATTCAACTCACAAACTTTACATACCATTTTACAACATCTTCCACAAATCTCTTCTTATCGGTTACTAGCCAATATCAAAAACAACAATATCAACAATAACATGAATGCCATTACCGGTTCAATTGACATCAATGACAACATATCATTAATGCAATCTCTATGGAAAATGCCAACAAACTCAAAATGCCAACAAGGTCAATTGAGTAGATGTGGATGACATGAGTCCCAGAGAAAATTGAAGAATCTTGAAGTAGGATTGGTGTAGAGTGGAGCTACTCCACAGGGGGAGCAACAAGTTGCATATCGTCATTGTAGAATAGGGAAGTATGGAACTACATGTTTTACTTTTACTTTGGCATTGTTGTCAAAAGGGGAGAAGAACTATATGATTATGAGGGAGAAGAATTGTATGATTGATAGAGAGGAGAACTGTAGCCAGTTACTAGCTGAAGACATGGAGACTCAGCTGAAGGAAAGTACATGGTAAATGTAAACCAAGATTCCTATACCTGTGTATGTGCATTACTCTCAATCATCACAATCAAGGGTATTGATATTTGTATTGCCATCAATGCCAAAGGGGGAGATTGTTGGCATTTGACTTAAGATTGCATTGATGAACTATTGTGTTGTCATTGATGTCAATTGTAATCGGTTATGATGTTGTTTTGCAACTGGTAGTTGAGAAAGTGAAGGAAACCGGTATTACTTTAGAAGCAGTGAGATCAATTGGTAACCCTACCTATTGATATGCCAAACCCTAACCGATGGAGCTTGGTGAATCGATTGTATTGATTTATGATGAAATGGTGATAAATAATGTTTATGCCATGTATGCATGCTGTATGTGATGAGTTTCAAGTGGTTTTTGGTGCGTAGATATAACAGTTTTATCTTGGGAATGAGCGAATACATTGCATGAAGAGGAAATGACGTGATGAGTTATAGGAATCGATGAGTGGTGATCAAGGAGAGATCAAGGTTGTATTGAACAATTTGTTGATGATTGCTATGTAATCTAATGGTCATACTTGAACTGATTTGTTTGTAATCTCTATGAGATCTTAGGTTTGTGATGTGTTACCGACCTATTGTTTTTCTTATAAGGTCAATGAGTTGTTTTGTAGTAGCATTGGCAATTTTGGTTAAGTGTCAGTGTGATTGATTATCGAACCAGAAGGAGTATCTACAATATGTGTCAAGGCAGATAGGAGCATGAAAAGGGTCTGATCAAGCAAAGTAGTGCTATTTACCAGATTAGCAAACCCCTGTTGTTCTCTAACAATTACAACAGTTAAATCCCTTAACCGGGTAAGCTTTAACAGGCTTAGTGCTATCTAAATCCTCTAATCAGGTGATCCATTAGCTTGGATTTCAAATCCTCTATCGAGGTTACTCCTAACAGGGTATTGCTTCTAACAGGGCATTATAGTCAATCCCTTAACCAGGTGGTCCTTAACTAGATCTATTCCTAATAGGATATTTTGTAAAGATTTAATAGGCTTGGCTCCTAATAGGGCGAATTTCATAAGAGTTCAGAACACTTGTGGGTATTCATCCCCACTGTGGTTTTTCCCATTTGGGTTTCCACATCAAAAATCATTGTGTCTAGTGGTGAATGGTTTTTGTGGTTATGTTTTGATATGGTTAATTTGCTTAATTGTTAAATCCACTTAGTTATGTTAAGATGATCGTCAGTAATCTAAATTGTGCTTTTACTATTGTTAGTAAAGTATTTTGATGTTTTGGTTAAATGGTTTGAGAGTTTCAAAGCTATTATACTGTTATTTTGATATGCTAGTCAACCAGTTAACTTAATAGTGCTATTGCAGTTTGTAGTCCAGTGTTTTAACCAATTAGTTCAGAGATTGTTTTTGAGTTTGGTGAAAGTTAAGTCATTTTTCTATCTACTGATTCACCCACCCCCCACTCTTATTAGTTGTCTATATCCTTATTGATTCATCATATCATCATACCTAAGGAAGTCTAAGAAGAAAGAGCATGCAAACTTTTTAGCAAAGGGGTAGTGGAGATAGAATGCCACTTTATCATGGAGTGTGTAACCTATGAGGATATCCATACCTAGTACAAATACAACTTGGAAGTTGGAAGCCTTCATGAACTATTTGAGGAAGAAAAGATCTGTTAGGATTTCAAGTAGATCCGAAGCAAATATGAACTAACAATTATATGCAGATTTAAATACAAAAGATAAAGGAATAAAAAAAAACACAGATAACATAGAGATTTAACGCAGTTCACCCAAAATGGGTTACGTCCACCATACACAGTCGTTCAATCTTTCTTATTATCCAACAAAAATAGTACATCAACCTTATAATGCCTTAAGCATCCCAGCCGCTTATAATATGCATTTTTAGGGCAATAAACAAAGTCAACCTTTTTAGGGTTTTATTACAATGTTGATTTTCATCAACAACAAAAATGGCAAAAAAATCAATCTTGGGGGTTGCCGCCCCCGAGCCCCTACAGCGGGCTACGCCTGCTTTCCCAGAGCCTGACCCAGCCCCAAACCCTAGCGAGGATACATGCTGAGTGTACAGTACTTTGCTGATCAGTCGCACATATCAACAATCTCCCACTTGGAGACTGATCAGGCTCCACACCAAACAATCTCCCACTTGGAGACTGATACTGGACAACACCACTATACTTGTAGCATCCACTGGATAAAACACTTGGACTTGACTGGTATAAATTTCACAATTTTCAATCAAGAAGACCAATAGAAACTGTTGAAGAAATCAGCTTCTCATGTGGAACTTCCTTCGTGAACATATTGGCAGGATTCTCACTTGTGTGAATCTTCGCAAGTCATAACTGACCCTCCTCCAAAACAGTCTGGATGAAGCGGTGCCTGAGCTAAATGTGCTTTTTCCTTGAATGAAAAGTAGAGTTCTTTGCAAGATGAATGGCACTTTGGCTATTAGTATACAATGGGTGATCCTCTTGTGTCTGACCCAATTCCTCCACAAAACATTGTAACCAAATCATCTCCTTGCTGGCTTTTGTAGCAGCAACATACTCAGCTTCAGTGGTTGAAAGTGCAACAACCTTTTATAGCCTAGAAATCCAACTGACTGCAGTTCCCCCTAAAGTAAAAACATACCTTGTAGTACTCCTCCGTGAATCAATATCACCTACTAGATCAGAGTCAACGAATCCACTCAGAGTAGCATTAGATCCTTTGAAACATAATGCCTTCGTAGTAGTTCCTTTCAAATACCAAAGAATCCATTTCACAACATTCCAATGTTCCATACCCAGATTACTCATAAACCTGCTCACAACTCCCACTGCATGTACAATATTTGGCCTTGTGCATACCATTGCATACATCAGACTACCAACAACTAATGAATATGGGATGTTAGACATTTTATTTACCTCTTCCTGTTCCTTTGGGCACATCTCTTTAGTCAATTTGAAATGACTAGCCAAAGATGTACTAACTGCTTTTGCATCCTGCATGTTAAATCTTTTCAACACCTTCTTTATATACTCTCCTTGGGACAAATTCAAGGTTCTCTTTTTCCTGTCCCGTGAAATCCTTCATAGCAAATGACCTGGCTAATTTCTATTTAAGATCATTTATATGTTGCATATTAGACCAAGCAACAAGCATGTCATCAACATAAAGCAACAAGATAATATAACTGCCATTATCCAATCTCTTAAAATATATACAATGATCAGAATGACATCTATGATAACCGTGTTCAACCATGAAACTATCAAATTTTAAATACCATTGTTGGGGTGCTTGCTTTAGGCCATACAAACTTTTCTTCAACCTACACACCAAGTTCTCCTTACCTTTGACCTCATATCCGTGTGGTTGCAACATGTAAATTTCCTCCTCCAAATCTCCATGGAAAAAAGCTATTTTGACATCTAATTGTTCAAGATGTAAATCCTTTGTAGCCACGATACTAAGTACAGTTCTAATTGAAGTCATTTTTACAACTAGAGAAAATATTTCATCATAATCTATACCCTTTTTCCGTGCAAAACCTTTTACCACAAGTCTGGCCTTATATCTTTTCTGACCTCCTTCCTCCTCCTTCAGCCAATGAACCCATTTGTTAGGCAAGGCTCTTTTTTCTGCAGGTAAAGGGACTAAGTCCCAAGTCTTATTTTTCATCAAGGAGTCCATCTCCTCTTTCATGCCTAGCTCCCACTGTTGTTTGGCATCCACCTGCATTGCTTCTTCATATTTTACTAGTTCACCAGAATCAGTTAATAAAATAGAATACAAAGAAGGAGAAAATATTTCAGGGGGTCTACTTGACCTCGTAGAACATCTAACACTTGCAGGAGTTTGTGGGACAATCTGTTGTTGCTAAGCATTAGGTACCTGTGGCATTTCATTTTTCAGGAATTTCATCCAACACCACATATTCTTGTTTGTCATGTTCATGCTTCTTTTCCTGAATCTGTTCTTTATACATAACCTTCTCATTGAATATAACATCTCTACTTCTAATTATTTTCTTATTTTCAAAATCCCATAACCGATAGCCATATTGATCTATCCCATATCCAATGAAGGTACATTTTTGAGATTTAGCATCAAGCTTGGTTCTATTTTCTTTATCAACATGGACAAAAGATTCACAACCAAAGATTTTTAGAAAAGAATAATTTACCTTTTTACCAGTCCATGCCTCCTCTGGAATACCACCATCCAAACGGGTTGAAGGTCCTCTATTTATCAAATAGACAACAGTATGTACAGCATCTACCCAAAAAAGTAAGGGCAATCTAGCATGCAATCTCATGCTCCTCGCACGTTCCATGATAGTCCTATTCATTCTCTCTGACACACCATTTTCCTATGGAGTTCCTGGAACTATCTTTTGCTTTCAAATCTCATTTAAGGAGCAGTAATGTTCAAATGCTTTGCTGCAATACTCACCTCCGTTATCCGATTTGAGACACTTCAACTTTTTTCCTGTCTCATTCTCAACCAAAGCTTTCCATTTCTTAAAAGTTTCAAAAACATCTGATTTTTGTTTTAGGAAATATACCCATGTTTTTCTGGTTGAGTCATCAATAAAAATAACATAATAACAAGAGCCACCAAGAGATGATACCTGAGTCGGTCCCTATACATCTGAATGCACAAGCTCTAACTTCTCACTCTTCTTCTCTTTCCCAACCTTAAGAAATCTGACTCTTTTCTGTTTGCCATAAACACAATTTTCACATAACTCTAAATCAATCTTATTTAGTTGTGGCAATAGATTTTTGGAGTGAAGGATTTTTATCCCTTTTTCACTCATGTGCCCAAGCCTATGGTGCCACATTATCGAATCTGTTCTTGCAACATCTATTGTTGTTGTCCTTGCAGTAACTTTATCTGTAGTAGCTAAGGTAGAGTAAGTGTTACCAGTACACAGATATAATGTGCCTACCTTCGCACCTGTAGCTACTACTAATGATCCTTTAGTGACCTTCCAGATACTGTCTGAGAAGGTAACTATGCAACCTTCACTACCTAGTTGCCCTGCAAAAATTAAATTTCTTCTTAAGTTAGGAACATGTCTTACCTCCTATAGAAACCAGTCATTTCCATTCTGCAACTTGATCTTTATCTTTCCTTTTCCAACAATTTGACAGGGCTCATCATCACCCAAATATACCTGTCCAAAATCACCTTGAACATAATCTAGAAAATATTTTCTATGGGGTGAAGCATAAAATGAAACCCCAGAATCTATTACCAAGGAATCATTAACATTATCCAAACATAAGATTAAAGCATCTTGTAAAGTATTACTTGCAATATTAGCTTCCTTACTGTCATTTTCATTTTTGTCTCCTTTGTTTTTCTGAAACCAACAGCCTTTCTTTAGAAGACCAGGCTTTCTATAGTACTAGCAATCTTTCTTTCCTCTAGATTAAGAGTGTCCTTTCTTTGATTTCCCTCGTGACTTCTCATTCCAAGGGCCTTTTCTTCTTTCCTTTGATCTTCCTTTATTGTCCACATTCAAAACACTACCTGATGATGCTGGAGTCTCACCTGTGCTTTTCCTTCGCATTTCCTCGCTTAGGTTAACACCAACAATATCATCAAATACCAAAGTATTTTTACCAAAGACAGAGTTACTTACAACCATAACCAAGCTATTCCAGCTTTCTGGCAAAGAACATAAAATCAAGAAAGCCCTAACCTCTTCTGCAAAAGTAATTTTTACCGAAGACAATTGACTGGTAATTATATTAAATTCATTTAAGTGCTCCGCTACAGATCCTCCCTCACTAATTTTCAAATTAAACAAACGCTTCATAAGAAATACCTTATTCGAAGCCGAGGGTTTCTCATACAACTTAGCTGATGTCGCCATCAAATCTACAGTTGTTTTTGCTTTGGTGATATTGAATGCTATAGACGGTGCAAGGCACAATCGAATAGATCCCAATGCCTTTCTATCTAGAATGTCCCACTCTTCATCTGACATTGTAGTCGCTTTCTTTGCCTTTCCTTCCAACGGTCGCCACAAATCCTTTTGATACAGGTAATCCTCCATCTACATTTTCCATAACTGATAATTCTAGCCGTTAAACTTTTCGACCTTGAATTTGGAATCCTCCATTGCTCCCACTCAAATCTGAAAGTCCTGCCAATTTACAGAAAACCTCGCTCTGATACCAATTGTTAGGATTTCAAGCAGATCTAAAACAAATATGAACTAACAATTATATGCAAATTTAAATACAAAAGATAAAGAAATAAAACAGAACACAGATAACACAGAGATTTAACGTGGTTCACCCAAAATGGGTTACGTCCACCATACACAGTCATCCAATCTTTCTTATTATCTAGCAAAAATAGTACATCAACCTTACAATGCCTTAAGCATCCCAACCGCTTATAACATGCATTTTTAGGGCAACAAACAAAGTTGGCCTTTTTAGGGTTTTATTACAATGTCGGTTTTCATCAACAACAAAAACGGCAAAAAAATCAACAAGATGGCCAATTTTTTGCTAAAGATCCATAGGAGAGGATTTGACATAAAAAAAAAGTTGGAAGATTACTTAAGGATGTGGTTCTCAATCCCTTAGACTGTTTGGTCTCATGGACATCATTAAAATATTTCATCCATTGTTAAGCACTCAAAGAAACATGCAAAACCACAATCTTGATATATAGTCAAAAAATAATTCCAAAGCAACTAGAACTCAAAGAAGCAAACATCTAGGCATGGCATAGCTCTTTAAGAATACACCAAGTAGGTCATTTGTTATTGCTTTGTTACCAAGTGGACACTATTATGCATTATATCATTAAAGGAGGTTTAACTTATAGCAAATGAAATGGTTTTTGCATGTGAATGATAATAGTCTTGCCTAAATTATATCTATATTCTTTATCATTATGTCTTTGAGTTCATCTCCCATTAGAGTTGTGAAATCATTGTTTATGTCCTATGCTTATAAAACGATTAACAACAAGAGAAGCTAATTGGTATCCATTCTCCAACATTAGTTCCAATGTCATAGTAATGAGGGACAAGGAAATGTTTCAAAGCCTTCACAAAAAATCACCTTAACATGTATGTAACACTTAGTATTATGTTGAATGGCATAGTTGACTAGGAAGTATACTTCCTCATTTACTTATCTATATATGTACACTTATCCAAATACTCCTTTTCAACCACATGCTAAATTTCTTCCTTCTACCTCGAACCATGTGCAACTTCCCCTCCCCTTCCCCTCTCTTTTTATCATGTCTTGGTCTACAATTAATTCATTCTACTCTTAAAGATCTCTACTATCCTAATGATTTAATCATTGAATGTGACCTGAAACGTTTCTGATACTCAACAAATCTTGCATAGTTGATTCCAATATCTAGTTGTGCACCTAGTATTATAGATTATAAGAATTTAATATCGATACTAAACAAATCTTACGTAGTTGATTCAAGTAACTACTTGTGCACCTAGTATTATAGATTATAAGAATTTAATGTCTTTAACTTGTGAACGTGTTGAAAACAAACCATACAATTCTAAGAATGTCGGTAGCTTTCTAGTTTGACAAATCCTTTTTATACAGTACATTTGAATGAATAAGTTTCAATGACATGCACAAAACCACCAATCTATAAAACCAAGAACATCATCGTTAACAATTTTCAAATTCTTTTCATTGTGGATTCTTCACTTATAGATCTTGATAAGAATTATATCACACCCATCATCACGTAATCATGGACAGAAGTGTGAGTGTGCCCCCAATGGAGCTTAGAAACGATGGAGACACGAGTGGAATGGGGTAGATAAGATGACGCCATTGCTGCCATCAGGCCCCTCCGTGCACACCAAAGCTTTGGGAGACGGTTATGAGAAAACCCTCGTGCAACAAAGAAGACAAGTATACTCCAAAAGGACCATACCTCACACTGTATAAGAAAAAAGTAATTCTGTGGTCCGATCCTCCCACCGTGCCTCAAAGCAGATCAGTACTGTCTGAGCAAGCTTGATGTATGGTCTCTCAACGTTTTACAACTTTCAAACTGCTAAAATCGTACTGCAAATGTACTCTCAAGTCCTTTCCCACGCAAATAATGCTTTCGGCACTAAATGTGCCTGCCAGATCTATATTTGCTTTCATTACCTTGTAAGAAAACTGAAAAGTTTTTCTGCAATTTGTTTATATTGTATTAAATAACAACAAACGAGATAATCTAAAGTTGTTGATAGTGATAGAATTATTGGGTGGTAGAACTATTTGACCAAAACAGATTAATAAACTTTTGGGGACTGGTAATTCAAAATAGTATTTCATTAATCTTTGAATAGTTATAATTGTTATACAATTTATATAATCTCATAAACAATTTTTCTGGTCTGGTCTGCTGTGAAGGATTAAAAGTAAATCATTTCATTTCATATTATGATTTTTTCATAGTTCAAAATATTATATAAATAGATTTTTTAATTTCATTGTCTAATATTCTGTAACATCAAAATTTCAAATCATACTCTATGATCTATCATTGATATGAGATGGAGTTAGAGAAGAGAAAAGAAGTATGACAATTCATTGAGGAGATGAGATAAAATTACAGAAGAAGATAGAAATATGATGGGAAACATTGGTATTAAAAAATACTACACAACTAAATCCAAAAATTAATGTATAAGAAGTCATTTCATTTCAAAACCAGCAGTTCCAGACGAGCAGAGCTGAAAAAGGACATACAATCTATATAATGTCATAAACAATTTTGATCTAATGGATAAGATTAAAAATAAATCATTTCATTTAACAAGATGAAATTTTCATAATTTATGATATGATATACATAGATTTTTTAATTTGACTATATAATATTTTTTAACATCAATGTTTCAGATCATATTCTATAATGTATCATCAAAATAAGATGGAGTTAGAGAAGAAAATAGAAATTTCAGATTGAAATTAAGTTAAAAAAGAAAATGAAAATGTGATCCAAACAAAGATTTTAAAAATACTATACAACTATTTCCAAATATGGATGTATATAAAGTAATTTCATTTCAAAACAACAGATGCTGAAAAAGGATATACAGGGACAGGATTGCTTTACTGTCAATTCCCTGACAATTTTGTAAAGATTATAGAGCACTTTTTAATTTGCAGGATGGTGAAAAAATTGTCGGTGGTGGAATGGTTGTGAGGATTAACTGGTTAAAGTTGGATGTGCAAATTCCTAGTGAAATACCAAGTCTTGAGATAATGATTGTATTTGAGGATAACTGTACGTTGAAGGTCTTTTGATTCAGACATTTTACAAGTTGTGGGGATAGAAACAGAATTCTTTAAAGCCGCACAAATTTTCATTACTATAGAGTGGGCTTGATAATTGTGAATGTAATGGATATTTTCACCACCCATCATGGCATATGTTGTAGACTTAGATTCATACATCATGCCATGCATCCCATTGATTGTGCTTATATTTCTTATAAACAAAAGAAGAGAAACACCATTCAAGGGTACAATGTAGCGAAGTGGGTAATAGAGCATTATTAGTTACATAGACGAGAGTTGGGAAAGGGTTTGTTTAATTTATATTTTGATAATTATCACAGAATGCATTCATAGTTTTCTGTAGTTTTTTTTTCGAGAATTATTTATATTGAAATGAGTTCAATTGAATGTATAGACAAATGCTTTGATAGAATTAGTTGCAATGGAGAGTAAGATTGATCTTTCAAGATAAATGAGAGACTTTCAAAGACATATATTGCAGAGATAGATTGACACATCATGCCATGCATTCTATTGACTGTCAAGCTCAAATTTAAATTTTATTCAATTTCTTGTTATTGTTATTAAATTGATTTTTATTGTTGTTTTTTAGCTTGCCTGACACAACCAATGTGACTTCGGTGTGTGACCTTGTGTCCTCTTACCTTTTTTGTAAATACATGTATATTTTATAATTTAAATAAAATCTGACCTGCCTATTCATAAAAAAATCTTCTTTTTTGTTTTAAGCAAAGAAAAATAAAGATCATTTAAAGGTTGCAAAGCAGGGAAGTGGGCAACAATGCATTACCAATTATCTATAGAAGAGTCAAGAAAGGGTTTGTTTAACTTCTATTTCGACCATTTGTAAATACCCTTGTCATGATATAATGCATTCATAATTCCTGCACTCTTTTACCAAGAGTTATTTCTATTGATAATAGATTTGATTGAATGTGATGATTTCTTTGAAAGCATGCTAGTTACAATGGTGAGAAAGATCAAATCCCCAATGGAGATAAGTGACTTCCAAAGACATGTAATGTAATGCCCTACCCTAGTCGGCCTTGTAAAACCCATTTGACCTTGGTTGACTTCCTATGTGGCATTCTTGAATGGTTGATTAACCGTGATGTAATGTTGTAGATTAGATAATATAAATAATTGTGCATACCTATTATTGTGTTTTTGCATCGATTCTTGTGTAAATGTAATTGTTCCCTAATTCTTGTTATAAATCTTGAGCTAACGCCTTCATTGAATATGTATATATATGTATGCTTGTGTGACTCATGGTTGTTGGAGATTGCAGGTACTATATCGCCTAGGTGCGAGGTTCGCCTCCATCAGGATTCGCAGGGTTGAGTATAACCCCTTAATCCTTAGAATTTGGATTAGGTGCTCATAAAACTCTCGTCTTGCCTTAGTCATGATCAGGTGAGCATCGTGTGTGGTCCGTCGGGTTCTTTTTTCGTTTGGGTTGTGTGTCGTGTGATTGGTGGATTTTCTTGGTTTGCGTGCCTTGTGTGTGGTAAATGGAGTATTTTATCTTAAGTATTTAATTCAATTTAATGTGTTGATTTATGCATTAGTAATTGAAAAATTAAAATAGATAGGTTTCTTTTATATGATTAATTGTTAATCTAAGAGATCGCTTTATTTATATTTGTAGCAAGCTTAAGTATTTAATTTGAATTAATGTGTTCATTTACGCATTAGTAGTTGAGAAATCAAAATAAATAGGCTTCTTTTAGGTGATTAATCATTAATTAAAAAGATTGCTTTATTTATATTGTAGCGAATTTAATTTAATGATTAATTTTAAATAATGAATTTAATTAGTTTATGCGTTTTAAAAGGGAAATATTTAAAGTTATTTGAAATATAATTAAATTAACCTCTTTTGCATTTTGAAAAAGAAAGGTTAATTTTACTTTTTAAGAAAATCATTTTTTATTAGAAAAGCAAGTTTAATTTAGAAGTAAATTTGATATAGTGTAAAAGATTGATTTTGGGAATTAATTTAATTAAATATTTACCCTTGTCAATATTGCGAAATATAAATGTTGGCTTAATTAATATTGAGAAATTAAAATTTAATAAGAGAGAAGCATTTTAATTAGAAAATCAAGTTAAATTAATTGAATAGTTGAAAAAAATTATTATTTCTTTTTTATTTAAAAAATGTTTAAATTTCAAAATTAGAAATTAGGTCAAAAGGTGATTCATTTAACCTAGGTTGAAAAATATTTTGGGGGTGGTTGAATTTTTGGAAAAGAAAAAATATTGGGATGGAAATTTGGAGATTTTTGCAAGGATGGATTTCTACAGCTGCAGGATTGGGGGCTCTTCTTCGAATCTTACCAGGAATGCTAAAGAGGTAGGATTCTGGTTTTCCCTTTTGTTCTTTGCTAAATCAAAAAAAATAAAAAATGGTATTTGGTTGTTCTTCATGAAATGCTGATTTTAAAATATCCATGAATGCTCTTAAGATTTAAGTTTTTAGTTTGAGAATATTGATTTGTTTTTGAGTCAAGATTGTTAAAAAAAAAAATAGATAGATGGGATTTTATCCATATGTGTATTGGAGAATCATGATCTTGTTGAGAAAATTTTCCCCATTTTATTGTTTTAACATTCTAGAAAAAAAATTATATATATATATGACTGTGGTTGTGAATGAGATCTGGGTTTTTTTAGTGGGAGTTTATTTTAGTTTATATTTTAATTTTTTTTTTTTTTTTAAATAAATTCTAAAGTTTTTATTTTATTTAAAAAAAGAAAAGAGAAAACGAAATTGAAAAAAAATAAAAATTTTGGGTTAGGGTTTGATGGCGAAGGAGTCGAAGCTTGGCTCACACGGCTGCCCCCTTCCCCTCCTACCCCCGCGGGTTCCGCAGCTACCTGCGCCCGCGGTGGCCGCAATGAGCGGTGCCATGATGGGCCCAACAGTGACTCCCCCGTGATTTCATTAATTAAAAGGTTTTTAATTTTTAATTTTTTTTAAAAGAAAATAAAACATTCTTTATTGCATAAAGTAATTTTTGTTTATAAAAAAAAAAGAAAAGTTCATTTTAATTTTAGTGTTAAATATTATTATTATATAGTTTATTAACAAGGGTTAATAAACATATACTAATTAATATTAAGTTTGAAATCTATGATTTATCCAAATTGTTTATATATATATATATATATATATATATATATATATATATATAATGAGATTAATATATATATATTTTAATAATAATAATTAAATTAAAATCATGTATTATTAAAATATTAATTGATTATATTTTATTACCCAGGGGCTAACAATTATATAATGATTAATATTGAAGTTGGGAACTTGTTTAAATGAGGAAATACTCATTTGGGGGTAGATAGAATAACCCTCTTTTAATGGAAATTTATGAAATAAATCATATTTATTATTCGGAGGTGTTTAAATTTATATATTATCCAAGTGCATATTATTTTTAGATTTAGATGTTATAGGACATAAGGGATATTTAGAAAAAGGAGTAATTGGAAAATGGGATATTTAACATTGGTCATTCTAAAAACTCAAATGATATGATATTGAATTATCGGAAAAATTAATAATGCATCGATTTGGAAATTGATAAGTTAATGATATCCTCATTTGTAAAAATAAATGGTTTAGTTACACCCTCCTTCGGTTTTGTGATATAGACAAAAGGAAATATGGCAAGATCAAATTTATGTAATTATTGACCGAAGTGGTCGTTGTATAGTGGTTGTGTTCGCCTAAAAAGGCAGAGATGTAAATGACATGAACCTTATGTAATCTTAACTTAAATAATTGTCAGAGGGGTCTTGCAGTTGAGCAAACCCGGAGATGTAGCCCTCTAGGGGAGAACTCTGAGATCATATCTATGTTATGTGATGCTTTTGTCTCTCTTGTTTCATTCTTAGAGCTAGCATGTATGGTTGCATTTCATAAGTGTTTAATGGGGATTTAATGAAGTTATTTCTTGAATGCATGAATAAAGTCCTCTTGTTAAATGTAGTAATTAGGGTCATAAAAGATTGTAAATATGATTATAAAAAAAATATTTTATTTATGTTAATGAATGAAGTAAGCATGGAAGGAAACTCACTAGGTTGCAATTATTGGATTAACTTGTCATAAAGCATGAAATTTGAACGTAATGAATGGATATCTATTATGGGATTAACTGTCATAATATCTAAATTGAAAATCTAATGGAGGAACCTCATTTGGTTTTTTACCTTTTTATCTTAATAAATGAACATCGTCATGTTAGCTTTATTTCACTAAATGGGATGAATTTATTTAGTTATTTACGTTTTATTCTAGATAAATAATCTTCACCAAATTAGCTTCATTTTAACTATAACGGGATGAACTCAATTGGTTACCCACATTTCAACATCTATAAATGAACTTCATCATAATAACTATAATTGAACTAAAAAGGGGTGAACTCATTTAGTTATTTGTATTTCAATCTTAATAAATGAACTGCATCATCTTAACTTTACCTTAGCTATGATGGGTGAACTCATCGAGTTAGTTATATTTTAACCCTAATGGATGATCTTCATTATGTATTTAAATTTTAATCCTTAATGAATGAATTTCATCTTATTAGCTATATTTTAATTAAATGGATGAACTCATGTGGTTATATTACATTTTCACCTTAATGAATGAACTTCATCTCTTAGCATCATTTTAACTTCAATGGATGAACTCTTTTGGCTATATACATTTTAACCATCTACAAATAAACTTCGATATATTGGTTATATTGTATCTAAAATGGATGGTCTCGCCAAGGTAACCATATTTAAACCTTAATGGGAGAATTCTTAAGTTGCCTACGTTTAAAATTCATTGAGTAAATACCCTCATGTTAGCCTCCTCTCCTATCATAATAGATGAACGCTTCCTAAATTCTAAAATGTCAATTCATCGAACATAGTATATCCATGTCTTAAGTACATTAACATGTAATTAAGACATCCAGCTTAATTGGATCAAATGTTGTGAGTTGAGTTAGGTGTAAGGTTACGTAATCACGTCGGGAAACTCCTTAGGTTCGTTTAGCCTTCCGTTGTGTTATCTAAGCATTAGATAACTCCAATGTATCTTAATGTTGTGTCTTATTAATTAAAACTTTTAAAAAATATATATTTACACTCCATATGAGTGTTTTTAGCTTTATCCCTTCGGGGTTTCTTGGCGGGGCATTACATGTAATGACTCACTCTCTCTTATATTTATTGTCTATTACAATGAAAGCGTTAAGTAGCGAGTGACAAATTTATGTTCAATTTTTATAATTCTTCAACCTTGGAGATTTAATATTTTTATACTTTAGTAGCTCTCAACTTATCATATACATTTTCTTAACATTAAATTATTCTCTCATTAGGCTATCTAATTGGGTTGTAAAAATTGTTGTAGTGTTCTAAGAAATACTTGTAACCACCAGTTGTTGTTTTATTTACTTTGATAAATTCTTGTATATATTAGTATGCTAAAAGATTGAAGTTGTGGGTGACAAATATTTCATTATTTCTCACAGTTCTACCAAGAGCCCTGGAATAGTCTACACCTATTTCTTCAACTATTTGGATTTAATACATATGTTCTCTAGTGGTTATTGATTCATCATGAGTGTTCTCTTCAATACTATACCCCATTTTACTCGGGCTTTCTATTTGAGTTATAGATATTTTTGAGTTGTATTTAAAATTATTCACAACCATTCATTTGTAAATATTCAAACGTAGAGTGTATTTTGTAGGACAATCTCTAGTTGTAAATGTGTCAAATTTACACTCTAATATATATTGAAAAGATGGTTAAAGAAGACCAAATTTGTTGCAAGCATATCACTGACCATTAAATGGTTGAAGCCTTGAGGGCCTAAATGAATTCATGTTCATCCTACTCCTACATTCAATAGCTTTATGTCCAATTTTATCGCAAGAAACATAATTACCATTAAAATAATGGTAGTACTTGGTTTGATTAGCTTGATTAGGAATTGATCTTTTGTAATTCTTCCTTTTGTTACAAACTTGAGTGAATTTGTTCCCATCTCCTTCTATCTTATTGGAATCATCTTGAACCTTTTATTTTCCTTTCTCATTTGTGTCTTTAGTCTTAAAAGATATTTCTCCTTTTTCAAAACCAAGACCACCCTTGTTCTTCTGTGGTTTTTGAAAACTAAGGATCTCATCAAGCAAAACACTACCACCTTTGAGTTTCAGCCCTTTCTCAATTTTATCTTTTGCATCCCTCAATTCTTTTCTTGGAGCAACAATATGGTACATTCAGAAAAAACTTATAAAGATTAGTCTCTAAACAATCAACAACCTTCTTTCCTTTTTCTACTTGAATCTACAGATTTATTATACCTTTTTTCTTCCTTCTTGAGTCTATCATCACAATTTTGACTTCCTTCATTCTCATTTTTTAGTTTGACTATCTCATCTTCTACCATTTTGATTTTTTCTTTGCATTCCTTATTTTATACAACTTGATTTTTCAATTTGGAAATCATCTTTTCCTCTTTACTGAATTTGGTTTTGTAATCCTCATATTTTTCTCTTGCAACATCTAGATCATCAAAGGCAGATCAAATTTCTTCTTCAAGATCAGCCTAACAATTAGCAGGATCAATATCCCATCCTTCTTGAATTTCATTTATTTTAATATCGCTTTTAGAAGATTCTCACTATTCAACATCACTCCAAAATCCTTTGTGTTCCAACGCAAGATCCACCTCAATTGTTAGACTGTTGCCTTAAGAACCTTGATCTAATACTAATTGTTGAACACACTCGGATGTTAAGAGGTGGGGTGAATCAACACAAGCTAAATTTTAACCATTCATTAACCTTTAATATATTAAATCAGATCTACAAACGTAAAGAAAAAAAAAAGAACATTTTCCACACAAGAACACCAAGCTTTTATGTGAAAAACCCAAGGAGGGAAAAAACATGATGAGGATCAACTCACATTATATGAAACTGATATTACAATGTTTGTTTTAAGCTCACTGTCAAGGAAGTTTACTACTTCCTGAATGAACTTGTAGACTAAGGTACACTACCCTAGGGCAAGATGCAAATGGACTTGCAAACTAAATATCACTTCTATCGAGAAAGATAAAATTATATTACAATGAGAAACATTAAATGAACTGTTGTAGAAGAAGCATCCAAGATGACAAATGTTGATAGTGTAGTCCTCTTTGTAGCCCAAATATTTTGTCACATAGATTTCACACACTTCATAATCATTTGATATATCACTGATTGATTTCACACATTACAAATACTTCACATCAACTCTCACATCTCCAAAAATTAATTATCAAGTTATATATATCCTCTAAAACACCATGAAACTCCAATTAGATCAATTCAACAAGACCTAATAAATGAAATGTGTGACATACCATAGGTCGGCCTTAAATGCATTCACCATCAACACAAATATATTTCATATCAATCAACACTTAATCTAAAATAAAAACGTGTCATACCACACCCTTTAAAGAGAATGAAATGGGTCACGATCAATCATAATTAAAGGAACATACCTAGTTGACTCAGATATCAACACCACTATCAAAATTGCTAGGTTCTATTTATCTTAATACCTCTAAGGAGAAGCAAAAAAACCATGCATACCATCATGAAGGCTATGAAAATAATCAAGCACCTTTCTACAAATGTCTCCTAAAGTAATCAACCATCAAGTGCTCGTGCAGAAGATAAACAACACTAAGTTGGTAAACACTATGTAAATCAGATAGACTGTTTGACATCAACGTGTAGAATACTATACATTGGAGTAGGCAAATACACTTGAAAATCATATCATTGATCCAATACGCCATCCTTACCATCCTCCCAAAACCTCATAGTCCTACCAATTAACAAGGTAGAATATGGAGCATTCTAGGGAGCTAACATGAACACTTTACACTGACAAACTGTGATTTCGGATACAAACCCTTATTAACTTTTTCTATACAAATGTGAATGTCATGAATATTGGTATAGAAACAGGTTACATACTTATCTTAACTCCAAAATTTCACACACATAGCATGCAATATGATAAAATGCAGAGCAAAATATTAGTTCACAGATAAAGGGAAAATGCACTATTTCAACACCCAGACAATTTTCTTTAAACACTGAGCATGAGATTGATCTCAAACATCACAAGTAGATAACAACCACAGTGACCACAACTTATAAACAAATCATCAATCATGTTAAACAATACATATCGTAACTTTGGACTGATATATTGTCATGAATATCTCTGATGCTTCTATGTCAAATATCTTCCTTGCATATCTCCAGATACTTAATTGAGCTAGAGACACAACTGCTCTCAAATATGCCTCACCAACATCGATAAAAAAATTCAACACCTCTTCTTAGTGACAAAATATATTGTTAGACATCAGGTTGACATCAATGCCAACACATATTTTCAACACCTTTTCCATTGTATAACTCCAATTGAGGAACCTCCATGTATTGTGGGACAAGAGTATGGACGATTTCATCAAAAAGTGGGCTACCTATATCTATTGTAGGGACATTGAATTTGGATTGGATTAAGGAAGCCAATTGTTGTAAGGATAAAACAATTTGAGCTATTTTTTTATAGTGGATTCGATGGATGAATGGGAATTGGACATGTTGGATTGTGATGGAGGTGTAACATTAGGATAAATGGGTGGAGCTTGAGAATAAGAAGGTGGAACATTATGATATGTGGGTATAGGAAATGGTTGTGACACAAATGGAAAGATAATGGAAGGAGCTATCTAGGAGTATTGATTGATAGGATTGTGCCCATTACTAACATGTGTAGGATTAACATTTTGTGTAGAGGTAGCTATGATGAAACATGTATATGTAGGTGCATTAGGAAAAGATGTAGACATAGGAATGAAATTTTCAACTTTATTTATAGGATTGGAAAGACTAGGGGATTCGGTATGACTTTTCATTGGCATAACATTATTATCAACAATATGAGCAATGTCATACAATGCTTCCACACCATTTTCATCACTTTGAATCATTCTCCTCAAGCCTTCAATCAAGAGGATTGATTCACTATTCTTTACCCATCCATTTTCAAAGCTTATTCGAATCATGGTCAAGATTACCCATTTGGTCAATAGTTACTTGAGTTAAGGAATCATCCTCATCATGAGAGGTGCAAGAGGAATGGTTCTCCAAAATGTTAGGAATGTCTTGTGTAGGACTAGAGAATTCACCCAAGTTCCCATGGAATAGGTTAGTCAACCCAGACTCAATACCCTTAGTATTTAAACTTTGGGAAGCCATAAGTCTATAACTTCTTCTCATTGGGATATTGGATGTGGAAGAAAGGGTAGTGAAAATCATACACAAAGAGGAAAAAGATAGTGAAATATAATTTCACTCACAATGCCTCTCATGAAATCAAATTAAATGATTAAACAATACAATTTTTCAATACAAGGATTGATTAACCAACAAAATACATTAAATGAATGATAGATGTGAACAATAAATGCTTCTAAATCTAAAAATAGCATGCAATAACAATAATATCTAAGCTCATAAATCAAAGGTAATGCAATGCACAAGTCAAATTTATTAAAACATATAGCATTTTTTGTGAATTAAATCTCTAAATTAATGTTATTTAAGTGCATAGATGATGCATTTTAGAAATGATTGCAAATATGAATCAATGAAATGCATACAAATCACATCTCCAAATGAAAATTAGAAGTAATGTAAGCACTATATTGGGTTCACCCAAAATGTAATGTTTGAAAATAGGGTTCACAAGCTTTTGCATGCAAACTAGGAACTAGAACTATTTCCACAATGATCACATTTAAGGAGATGAATGGACCCACTTGGCTCAATCACAAAACTTACTAAAAAGGAACGAGAACAAGGTGTTGACATTAGGTTGTCATTGATGTCAACCGGTATAGAATGGTCACCGGCGAGTAAGTAGTGGTGACCGATATGGGTGAAGTAAGTAGTGATGTCAACCGGTATGAAGGATGGAGTGTGTAAGTAGACATAAAAGGTATATTACCGGTACACATGAAGTGCAACATCTACCAATAAAGCAGGACCACTGGAAAGCAAGCAAAGAATAACAAAGGGATGTGATCACCGATATACAGAGAGAAGTGCAACATCACCGATAAATAGTCTTAGTGGATGGACTGGTGTGTTTAGATTGTGTTTGATGGCAAGCCAAGTGGATCCACCAACAAAGGAGATGTTAGCAGGTATGAAGATCCACCAGTAAGGTTAGGTTATACTAGTAAGGTGAGTTGAACCAGTAGTGAGTCTTGGTCGGTAAAGGATGTCGAACTGACATAGTCGTCTGAAGATTATACCAAATTGACTTTGCAGTCTGAGCAGAGGTGGATGTCGATAAGGATGACAGGTGGACACCAGGTGGTGAGCAAGTAGAGGTCGGTGAAGTGTTCATCGACGTGGTAGTTGACGAGTAAGTCAGCATTAATGGAGAACCTGTAAATCATGGGATGATGGCAGAATGTTGTGGCTCAAGGAAGACATAGAGGTAGAGTGTTTGATATAATCTTGTAGGATGATCCAATCCTTGTGATCGTTGGTCAAAGGAAACAGCTGAAGCATTAATGATGATGTACAAAGAAAGGCCAAAAAACAAGTTGCAGACGTCTAAAAATAGAAAACGTGCATTGGAAGGTAAGGATATGGTAGTGTTGATTGATGTGATGCAAATCATCATTCCAGAAAAGAAGATCCGATCAGATTTGATGCGGATTGAGTTGGTGGAGGAAAACTCTAGCACGCCACTATTTGAATATTGGTTTTGGTGGGAACATTCAGATATAAATATGTGAACTCAAGCCTGAATCGATTGATGATAGATGCAAGTTGTGAGAGAAAAGAGATCTCGAGAAAGAAGAGAGACAATCTAGTTGAGAGTTCTTTCATGGACAGCCAGAGTGTGGAGTTAGCAGACAGAACCGGTAAGAGATCTTTACCAAAAGTGACAAAGTAACTGGTGAGTTGTTCTCGTCTTAACAGTCAAGTGTACCGGTAGGGATTGAATAGTTAGGAAGGCATCCGAAAGTGATACGATGCAGGGTGAAGATTAGAAGAAGAGAAGGAAGGCAGAGAGTAGCCAGTAAGTGATCAAAGAGAGCAATTTGATAACCGGTAGTGAAAGAACCGGTGAAACAGAGGAGATAGGTAACCGACATATATTAGTTGATCAGGTGTTTCAAAACTCATTTGTAACAAGGTGCTATCATTGCATTAAGTTGTATTTCATTGTAATACACTAAGTTGGTGCTCCTTGGGTTGGTCCCCTAAATCAGTAGGGGTTGGTGTCCTAAATCATTTTAATCCATTATTTTATTGTGAGGATGGATTGGAGCAGTAGACTCTAGCAGCATTTCTCACCAAGCTTTTTTCCCATATTGGGTTTTCCTCGTATATCTGGTGTTGTGAGTTGTGCATTTGTGTGTTTGCCTTTTTGATATCCTCTCATATCTTACCTGTTTGATTGCTTGGTTCTTAGGTTGTTAACCGATACTCAAAGCTTGGTTTAAAAGGTTAAGATTTCTTAGGAACCACTTATTCGCACCCCCCCTCTCAGTGGTACATTGTGTTCAGCACAAGGTGGATTCAACTCTCCTTGTTTTAGTTAAAAATGATATATGGAAAAATGTAAATAGAATGCAAGGTCTTGGTCTCAAAGTTTGAAATTGATAGTAATCAACATGCATAGATAGGATCAGATCAAATATGTAGACATAAATTACAAATCTAGAAAGAAGTGGAGAGGAAAATGTGTCTTAAAATTTCAGCTTGAAACTATCAGATATAGATGTGTGGGGTGATTTTGTCTCCAAAGTATTAGATGCGGGTAACAGGTACCTTTCCAAGATCAAGATACTTCTCTGAATATTTCCCTAGAGTTTCACCAAAAAGTTGTTGGACATAGGTGTGGGGTGACCTTGTCTTCCACTTTTTGTCTTTACAAAAGCTTACTCTAAGTGTCTCTGTCTACTCTACCTAAATATGTAATTGTGTCTTTCAAACCTACCAATTGTACATAAAAGAAGAGAATTTTTGTTGTGATAGGGGTTTGCCTAGATTAAACCTCAGGTTTGGAATTAACCCTATAATTGAATTGAAATGGAATTGAAAGTGTGCCTTAAGAGGTCAGAGGCTAGATCTGAAATTAAAATACTGATATTGGAATGTTAAACCTTGACGAGCCTTGCTTTGAAGTCTTCATGCAAAGGTTGATGTTGTCATATAGGAGTGTAGAAATGTCTTTATAATGTCTTGATCATGGATATCATCTTGAATGCTTGAAGTTTGAATACTTGACCTCTCCTTCACTACCTTGATGATGTTTGATTACTTGCTCACTTGAATTTTCTTGATAGGAATTGAATTAAAAAATGAGAGGTGATGGACTTGTCTCAAATGACGGGGCAAGGCTTGCTTTTATACCTCACCTCATGAAACATGTTTGAAATTCTGAAGCAGGTTGACACAAGAAGGGAATTATTGCTCATATTTTTTGACCGTTGGAAGGTCCAAAGTTGGGCCCGCTTTAGGTGGACAATGGCACCTAGGGTGCCATTGTGTAAGGACAATGACACCTAGAACATCCTTTTCTAGCCTATTAGAGATGATCAACAGACCACTGAACCAGATCTTAGGTGAAAATTTTAATTTGAAGCCAGTGTGAGCAAAATCAATCATGGTAAAAGTAAGGAAGGCCAAAACGCTTAAGTGAGGCGTAAGTGAGGATGAAATTGTATCCAGAGACACAATTTATGACGTTACAAAAGTGTCATTTTTTAGGGACTTTACCCATGAAGTGGAGTGGTCATTGATTCTTGGGCACATTATTTTTATATCCATTGATGCATTGATTTGTCCTATGGGGCATTGGTTTTTTCTATAACATGGTTTTAGGTAGTCTTGGTTATAAGATTCCCTAGCTTGCACCTCTCTATGAAAGATTGATAAAATGACACTAGGTATGAGTTATGGAACTTGAAGATGGAGTGTCACTTGGAAGACATGGATCATTGAAATTTTGCTTCAAAGGAAGGAAAGTCTCATGTAATGTTTGATGAATATTAGAAAAGGTTGGACAATAAAGTAGAAGGAACCATTTAGTTCTTTCTTGTAAATTCTATAATCTCAAATGTCTTAGAGGAGAGCATAACATTTGCACTATGAAAGATGGTAGGTGACATTTACCAAACTAAAAGTCTAAAAGAGAAGAATTATCTTAAAAGATGTATATATTCTGTAAAAGTGAATGATGGTAATTATATAGGGGAAGGGACCTAGTTACCGCCTGTGTTCCAATTACCATTCGTTGGATTTTGCTTATTAAAATATCACTACCCAATAGCTAGGAAAAAGTTAGTAAATAGACCAATTTTACACCTTATCGGTACCTATAACACGCAATTATTGGGGCATTTGTGCATAAGGATTGATCAATTGTGCAAACTTTATGGTGGTCAAAGTGGACTATTAACAAGGTAATAGGGAATATGTATAGAACGCCAACTCAAAATGACCACTTTTTGACCATTTTGTGCATAACGAATCCCACAACGTTCATCATAACTACCCATAAGCCAAAACAATAGCTATAAGCACTTAAGCCACGTATAAAGACAAAAATATTCACACAATTGAATCCAGAAGCTGCTCATATCAATCACATGAATTGTGGAAATCTACTAGCATTAACAAAAAAACTGTCAAAATTTAATGTATCCTTACACAAAATTAACTATAACAACTATTAATATCTTTCCCAACATTTAAATCATAGTTCTAGGACTCAGGTCCTGACAAGTCTTGAGCCGAGTGACCCTAGCCTATTCTATTTTGACACCCTAAACTTAAGATTGAACATGTCTCGGAAGTTAAATTAGAAATTGTGACTTTTTAGTTATTTTCTAAACTTAACTCCTTATGGTGTAGATAAGGCTGACGCCATTGTTGTTCTGTGACGTTGAAGAAATCCGTATACAGCTGGAGGTGAAGGCGAAGACCAAACTAGTGTCTAAATACTTTGTCCAGGACCTCCCACCGTCAAAGGAGGTCAATACGTATCTGACCAAAATTCAATGTATGGTCTTTCAGAAATGATCAACTTTTAGTTTGGTACTGTAAATGTACTTTCACAAGTCCTTTCTCTCCCAAGCAATACTTTCGGTGTAATAAATGTGTGTATTATTTGATAGATCAGCTTTCAATTTAGCTTGTTAGTCAACCACAGGTTTTCTACATAACAAACGATAATGGAATACTCTGTTGATAGTTAAGAAAAAGCCTAACACTTACAAATAGTCAGAGTTAGAAAAAAATATTTAAGTATATGATAGATTTAAATTGATGATTTTTTAATCTGATTGTGTGGGTGATTTTTTCATCAACATTTAAGACCGTGTTCCATGATCCATCATCACAATGAAAACTCTTCTCTTTTAGAGTTCTCTCCTGACGATGGATCGTGGAGCATGATCTGAAACGTTGATGAAAAAAATCATGTACAGTCAAATCCAGATTTCTTATGTTGATCTGAAATGATTTTCTACTCTCTTTTCTTGCTATCTTACCCTGAAGATGGATAATAGAGTTTGATCCGTAATAATAAAAGTTCACATGGTAGAAATTACTTAGCAACATTGATATAGACAGTGGAAATTTCATGCTTTTAAATCCCGAAATCGTCAATTTAAACATATTTAACTATCAATTTTATTAATTAATTGCATGAAATTTCCACAGTCCATGATAAATTGTCTTGATGGCTTCTGGATTTGACTGTGTGATCAATTTTGTAATCAAAATTTTGGATCATGCTGCATGTTCCAAGACATTGATGAAAAAATTGATCACGCAGTCAAATCCAAAAGCCAACAAGACAATTTGTCAATTTTATAGCAACTTCATGACATTTTATTGAAATTGTTGTGTTTGAATCAAAGATATTTTTAATTTTTGATAACAGATCATTGAACATGATTTGAAACGTATCAATATACAAAACATATAATTTAAAAAAAATAATGTTATCTTCCTGAACTGCAGAAACCTCATTCCAATGCAAGAATGCAAGGAATCCCACCCCCCTTTTTTGGGCATGTGTGGATATTCATTGGGTTAGCTTTCATGGTCCCTGGCAGATTATGTGGTCCTTTTGCAGTAAAGAGGCGATGTGAGAGAGCACTTTTGAATTTGCAGGTTGGTGGAAAACAGTGTCGGTGGTGGAATGCATGCTTGTAAGGCTTAAGGATGGATGCTGAAGTTATGATTGTATTTGAGGACAAATCTACATCGAATGTCTTTCTGATAAAGACATCTTAAAGAGTGTCGATTTCTTGAGCTAAATCAATCGATATGAAAGGCTCATGCATATTGGGTGAATAGAAACAATGACTTTGTATGTGGGTCCTAAGTAATTTAGCTATTTGGGGATAGAGTATTTATTCCAAAGTACTTAATATTTTTTTATTGAGATAAAGCTGGAAAACTATAAAAAGAGTTTACAGTGATCAATGACAATAAAACTATAAAGCCAAAACAAAAGTATTATAAGTAAAGCTAAGGTACTATGGATCACCAAAAAGCTTTAAATATTGAGAAGCTATCCAAATACAAAATTGTTCTTCAGTAGTAGTATTAAGTGATGAAAACGGAAATTAATAAGGGAGTTGTTTACTCTTCAACAAGAAGAGTGGATGTAACAAAGATAAAAATTTAATAGAGATTATTTTTCTATTAATTATGAGAATGTAGTTTAAAGTTTCGAATTTGATATTGATTTTGTTTTTCTTAGATTTCTTTTCAGTGGGGTTATAACTCATTTAAATTTTATAAGGTTGATCTATAATTTATTGCATTGTTTCAAATCAAATTATACAAATAAATGTTTCGATTTTTTGTTTGTTTGTCTCTGATGAACATAGAAGGTCCAAACCATAACTTAAAGGAATAGGTTCCAAATCATACCTTCTCCACTTGTCTTGTATATGGATTTATTTACTACTCATAAATCTTCTAACGAAAGGGATATGATTTCTTATATGATGCATAGTATTTCTAAGCTAATCTTTCTTCACCACTATGACATTGGTCTTTATTTATCATTAAATGTAGATTCCCTTATATGTACATAATTCACGCCTTAACATAAAAATTAAATAAACTCATTCCCAAACAATACATACTCAAACATATTAAAGTTTCATTACCAAGATTTAGGGGTTAAGGCATGAGCTAGGTTTCTTAATTCTTGGTTAAGGATAATAATGTTAGTTGTTTCTTATAATGTCTCTTCTATTAAATTAGTTCATAGATCATTTAAGTGTAATGGTGCAAAAGTGACCCTTCAAAGGGAAAAACTATGTTCCCTTGAGAGCCAATTTCACAACATATATTCATATATCTCCAACTCGTGAAATTGGTGAAGATTAGAGAAATGGTAAGAGCAGATGAGAGGGAGTTTTCGATTTGAATCTGAGCATCTTGGTCAAGGATGCCAACACGGCACATTGTAGTCTCGTACAGACCGCGAACAAACAACTCAAAAAACAGAGAAAACCCAACTCTATGTTTCAAATGACCTACAAAACCTAGAAGTTAGAAACGTAGCAACAAATATAGAGATAAAAGAATAAAATAAATAACAAGATTTAAGGGATTGAATGAGAGGAACAAAATCAATAATATTGCAAACCTTAATGTGGTTGAATGCCTTCAAGAAACTTGCACCCATACAAAAGAGGAAAAATGTTTGGGGCTATTTGGAGACTTGCCTCAGTTAAGTCCCTATTTTGGTGTTTCCACCTCCACAATAGTCAGATAAATAGATAGATAAAAATATAAATAGAAAAAATAAATGCTTTGATAGATAAGAGTTGTGATAAATCTTTAAGATGCTCGAAGACAAGATAAGTAGATAGATATTACTGACAAGGCTTGAGAAAGCCAAGAGAGATGCAAAGTGTATTATGAGAGCTTGAGAGTGTTGTAGAAAACTAGAGACTATTATAGCAAACGAGAGAGCAAGAGAAAGATGTGAGAGCCCAAAGAATGTGAGATCTTTTTTGAGAGAACCAAGAGAGATTGCATGAATGAAAGAGATAGGTTTAAATGAGAGAATAGGAGGGAAAAGAAATTTGTCCATTTCCACCAACCAAGATAGGTGACAAGTGTTGAAATGGATAAAAACATCGACATTTGAATGTCAACATGTCATAGGAAAAAAATGTGGCACGCAGACATCTGCGTGGTGCGCTAGTGTCCAAACAAATCACACTAAAAAATGATGAGCGACAAGAGAAACACACGATTAATGCAAAATAGAAGCTTAAGGATAGCTGCTAAAAATGTGTCTTGAGCATCTTGAGAGGGAAAAGGTTGATACAAGGGTTAAAATGAGCCTACTCAAATGCTAGGGGAATGGACACTAAAGTGGCTACAAAAGTGTACGTGGAATTGCAAAGGGGTATGCAATTTTGTACTCTACATTTTTCTATGAAGGAAAGCCACTACCAAAAGATGAGATGCCCAATAGAACCAACTCCGCTTGTGCAAGAAAGCCACTACTGATAGAGATAATTAGATGATATATAGGACCAACCTCACTATGGAGGGAGGCCACTATAGATAAGAGCCGCAAAGGGCAAAGATAGATACTCGCCACATCAGGTGACAAAAAGATAGTCACCATAGCGGGTGAGAGATGGGTGCCACCATAGGTGGAGAGTAGGTATAGTAATAATGCACAAATGAGTGGAATATGTAAAAGAATAGGATAGAGGTAAACCTTGATATCACATGTTGTGCAAAGAAGAAGAAGAATTGATGACACTGGATTGATGAAATTCTTGTATCTTATCCTTCAAGGCCTTACATTCACTTGTAGAATGACTAATCACTTGATTGTATGCACAGAAATGATTTTTTTTCTTTATCATCCTTGTGAAACTTCTTATGTGTAGGAGGAAGAGTAATCAAGCATGCTTTAAGAAGCCTCAACAAAATAAGCTCTTGATTAGATAAAGGATGAGGAGAAGGAAGCAATCCTTTCTCTTCTGGATAAATGTTTGATTGCTCACAAGAAGAAGAAGACAAAGGAGAAGCTTTGTAACTTAAATCCATTGTAAAAGGGCATAGTTTCCATTCCAAAGGGACCTTAACTCCTTGACCCATGTGCCCAAGACCATTTCCTTTGTATCTATACTTGGAAGCAATATTGAATCCTAGACCATATCCTGATTGCAACTCCTCCAAAGGGGAAGGATCACCTTTAATGGTATATAGCCAATGGCATTCACATGATCCTGCAATACAGAAGAATAATCATCTTTGATAGTAAGTGCGAATGAAACATTTGAAATGTTACGGTGGATAGGGTTGACTTTATATTCTCCAATGAAGGAGCTTGTAAATTCTATGTAACCCCAATCATCACCAAGAAATGCAAATGATTGAGAAGAAGATGAATTTGAAGGAGATAGTGTAGGAGTAGACTTAGGACTTTCTATTTTAGGAGGATCTTCTTTAGGGACAACCTTCTCATGGGTTTCCTCTTTAGGAGGAACCATAGGAATAGTTGTCAGCATATTAGAAGATAAAGATGTAATATAGTTCTTAAAGGTAGTTGTAACCGAGGCATTTATTGGTAAAGTAAGAGTGCCCAAAGCAGTTTTACTAGTATTATCAAAACCACTGATGCATATAAAAGATGTTGAAAGAGAGAGATAATCCACTTTGATTTTGGGCAATAGGTCTAGACTACAAACATTGAGTATTGAGATAATATCAATGAGATTCCATCTAATGTTGACACCATTAACATAAACAATTATCATTAATGGATCTATTTGATTTCTTACTTCTGGAAGAAGGAGTTCACATGAATAAAATATAATATTCAGCGAATCTGCATGAATATGATCTATCATTGCATTCACATTTGAAGGCCTAGTAAAAGAAGGCAATAAGATCTTCTGAAGAGATTCATGAAGCATATTTTGACAAACTGGAGCAGTCTGAAGCAAATCCCAAAGTGAGATCTTAGTGGGAGTAACACGAAGTTGCTCAATAAGATCATAATCACTAGGTTGTTTAACTGAAGGCTTAGGTGCTTGATGAAGATCTGGTTGAGAAGGTCGTAAATAAGTATTTGATTGATAGATATTTTTTCTTATTTCCACAAGTGTTATAAGTATGGGCTACCATTTAATAAGAAGCAGCCTTAGACTATTTATATCTCATAAGAAGATATGATGGGTCACTTTTAAAAGGAACACCATGAATAGAAATTACCTTATCTGGTGAAGAACTAGATGCAGTCACATAAATGATTGGTCTCTTAGGCCTTTTAGGGGCAGGAGAGATAGCAATGACATTCACGAAATAATTACTACTTGTAGAAGAATTACTTGAAGGAACTTGCTTGTGAGTTCAGATGTGAGATTAGATTCATCAGTCACTAATGCATCAACTCTAGAAGAGAGTGCATTGGAATGAAGATATGGTAGAGTAACATTAAGAAAGGTATCAATGATTTCATCCTTTTGCAAAAAAATATCTTCTGAGACAAAATAACTTTTACAAGAGGGATCAAAGACATAGAGTGACTATCAAAGTGTAGACGAACAGACAAAAGAGGTAGTAGAAGATGTTGTATAAAAATTGACGAAGAATGTATATTCTTTTGCGAAAAAGACAAGCACTAGTACCAGTCCGGTAGTGACTAAAATTGGTACTCCCAGTGGTAATAATATTGTAGATGAGATGAAGAAGAAGACTAGAGAGCAAAAATATGATAATGTAGGTCTATAAACTAGTCTAGATAAACTAAAAGAGGTAGAAAAGGGTGTAGAGATAGTTGCAGAGAAGATTTCAAAGAAGGAGAAGATTTTGGAGAATAAACGTGAAAAGGAAAAAGTGACAAAAGGAGAGAAGAACATGAAACCTAGTGGATAATCTTCTGGACATCCTAGAGGTTCTATTTCAGATCTTTTGAGTCTATAAATGCAGTTTGAACTAGTGATTACCTCTGAGGTACTTCAAGTACCTATATCTCAAGGTAAGATGAACCTTGACTAGTTGTCTCCCCTGCATATGCTTCATTTGGATGATATACCTCACTATTTTCTATGCAATAAGTTCATTAAATCACATATGCAAGGATCAAAAGTAATTAACGATGTAATGAAAGTTCTTCATGAAGGACTTCCAAAAATTCTTTTGGATGAGAGTTTATATAGTGAGGAGCAGCTATAATTGTTTCTTAAGGGTTTTAAGGAACATGCTTCCACATTGAAAACCAAAGTTTTAAAGGAGGTAGAGAAGAAGGCAAAAGAGAAGAGATTAGAGGAGTTAGTAGATAGATATGCAACAATACATATCAAGCTACAAGATAGTAGTTTTTGAAAAGAGTGTAAAGGATGTAGTGGCTACATATAGGTTTTGTCACCAATGGCTTGAATCTACTAAAGACATTGAGGGATATATAGACATTATATAATCACAAATTCTACATTTTATCTAGTACTATAGACTAGAAGAAGGATGTTGATGGTAATGGAAGAAATCAGATAGAAAATTTGTACATGATGTTAAATTTGTAGACTTGTAGCTCACTATCATGGTGAGACTTCTTGAAGACTCTCAAATGTTTGATCAAACAATAAAGGTTACAAATATATGTAGTGAGGCAGAGGATCTTCTTTTGAGGATGGAAAGTAAGCACAATATTTTGATCTTTGTGAAAGAATATTGGAAGAACACTTGGTCTCAACTCAAGTTTGTTCATAAGGGCATTACGCCCCTAGCTATGTAGACTCCTTAATTTTTTATTGATAATACATTTTTGTTCCTACACAATTATATGTGGATGGATGAGTAGAAGACTGTTAGAATAAAGTTTTGGTTTTCAGGAGTTGTTGTGATAGTGGGTAAAATTTTGCAGAGAAAGAATGAGTTTATACAGTGAGGTAGAGTCACCCTTTGTCTTTGATGTCAAAGGGAGAGAAAGTTATTGTTGGAGAGATATACTAGTGCTTTGGTGGTTTCACAAGTGTTTCCATCAATGACAAAGGGGAAACTATTGCAAATATGATTTCATGTTCTACCAAGGTTCAAAAGTCGGTTGGAAGTATGTGATAAATGGTGCTATATTAAGTGACTACTCATTGGTTCATATTGATGTATGGAGATTTGTATATATGGTTGTATTATGACTATTTTAAAGAATTGAAGATGTATTTGGATGATTGCAACAAATTTTGATTGTGTGATTGTTCTAGTGAATAAATTGTCAGATGAGGTCAACTTTCTAGTCTACATTGTGCCACATTGATTCATCTTTGATTATGATTGTAATATGATATTGGTGGATGTAAAAGAACATTATATCTAATATTTCATGTACTCATTTAATTCGTAGTTGATTTGGTGTTAGTTTGAGTGTTGATTTACAGTGGTTTTCTACCTATTTGTAGGAATGATTTGCATTCCTCAACTTTTTGGTGATTTAAGTGTTGTATTTCTCTAATGTTGTATTATTGGTGTTGGGTGATGCTATTTTGTGCTTCCATAAGTGTTGTGGAGGTCCACACCATATTTGAGTATGTCTAACTTGGTTGTACTATTAGTTATATCCTCTGGAGTTGACTTGAGTGTTTTTAGTCCATGCAATAGCATCTAAAGTTGAAGGAAAAGATTTAGGATTGTTAGGAAGGTGAGCCGACATGGTGTGATGCTTCACATATATTGTTTCCCTTTCACATTTCTTTAGATATTTTTTTTGGGCTGACTATTTATACTCTACATATTACATCTAATTAGGTCAACCTAATTGATGTGTTTTCTTTGAGAAGATGATATATACAGGAAGAAATTTTTCACAGGATGGTGTGTGAGTGTATCAGTTGGATGAGACATTTTATATGATGCATGGTGTAAGTGTGAAGTTGTTCAAGTGCATATGAGAAGTGATGAAGTTAGTTTCAAATGTTTATAACAATGAACTACAATCAACATTTTAGAGGATGTGCATCTACTTAGTTCAACAACTATTACTCTTTGTAATTAGATCTATTTCATATTTTCTTAAATAAGTGATATTTCATGTTTTTCAATTCCTTTGTATCTTCCCTAAGGTTGTGTGCTTTAGATTTCAAGTCCACATCAGGAACAGTGTTCTTGGCCTGGAACCTAAAACTTTGTAATCAGTTTTCATATAGTGAGATAATTCTCACTGTGGTTTTTATTCATTGGGTTTTCCATGTAAAATCTTGGTGTCATTGTGTGATTAATGTTTTTCTTTCTATATTGTTTACTTTTGTACTTATGATAATTGAAATGATTGGTTAAGTTTTAATATATGCTACTCCCCCCTCTCAGCATCTAAAAGTGTTCAACATGCATGTTATCTAATACTTTTTCTGCTTGTATTTTGTCCACACGGCAAAGGAGAATGACATAAAAAAAATTAAACAACACTCCTTTGACTAAAGCATACTTGGATTATTGTAGCCTATAAAATATAGCTTTAAAAGGAGGGATAATGGGTAGATATCTACTAGCCTACATAAAATCAATTCGATTAGTTATACAATTAGCTACAAGCTTATATTGATTAATCGATGCCAGTTCTTGATCTTCATCTTGTATTGTTGTCAACTCACCTTTTATAGCCATATGTTCACAAAGTCCTCTTCCACAAATGAATTTAGTTGATTGGACTTCTACATCATATTCTAGGATCTTTGAGATCTAGTTTCCTCTTTTTTCTATGATTTCTCCTTCCATTATGTATTCGTGTACACTTGAATGTGCCACATATATCAATACTTTGTTTCTAGCAATCAAGTGCTGAAGTTTCTTGAGACCTTTGATAATGAAAAAAGCTTGTTTCTCGAAAAAAGTTATATTTTGACTCATAGATTTTGATGGTCCTTGAATGGAAGGTGATAGAATGTTCTACTTTCTTTTCTTCATCTTTTTGGGTCAGCATTGTTGCAATGCTATGTTCACTACCATGGACATACATGATAAAATCCTTAGAGAAGTTTGCGTTAACTAGCACCAGAGTTAAGGCCACAACTTCTTTAATTATCTCAAAATCCATCCTATCTTTGGAATTGAATTTGAATAAATGATATTTTTGTGACATGAGAGTGATTGGTCTGACCAATCCAATGAAATTGGATATAAATCTGCTAGGAAAAATTATCTTTCCAAGGAAAGATTTAACTCCTTTCTTATTGATAGGAAAAGGCATAATGACCTTAACTTTTTCTGGATCAATTGAGATCCCTTCTTTTGTCACAACATATCCAAGGAGCTTCCCTTGCAGGACCCCAAATATGCATTTATTGGGATTAAGTGGCACCCCAAACTCTTGACACCTCTGGAAGACTTTCTCAAGATGATAAAAAATATCCTCCTTTTTCTTTGATAATATTGTAAGGTCGTCTAGGTAAATAAGGATGATTATGTTAATCGAATCATCGAAGGAAATATCGGTCGCTTTCTAGAAAGTGGCTCCAATGTTAAAGAGACCAAACGACATCTTAGCATATGCAAAAATTCCCCTTACTGGTGAATGTCATCTTATGGGTATCTTCTTCTTTCACCAAAACCTATTTATAGCTAGACAAACCATCAAGTAATGAGAACATTTCAAATCCTACAATTGTTTGCAAAAAAAATTCCATAGAGAACAAAGGATAGTGATCTTTTCAAGAAGCTTTGTTTAGAACACAAAAATCTACACACAAGCAAATATCTCCATTTTTCTTTCTAACTGGCACTAGATTAGACACTCGTGTATTATGCTTGATGGGGTATATAATTTGGGAATCAATAAGCTTCTTCAATTATTAAGCCATGAGGGACTCAATCTTCAAGTTAATTGGTCTTTGATTTTGACATGTATATAGGCTTAGCTCCTTCAACAAACTCTATAGTATGTTTAATAGCATTAGGATCATATCCTTTTAGGTCATCATAAGTCCATGCTATGACCCCTTCATACTTATCATATAAAGATATAAGTCGGTCTCTATCCTTTTGAGGCACTTCCTTCCTAACTTTGAACTTCCTGCCATTCTTGACCTCAAGGTCTATATAATTTCCTTTATCAACAATAAACTTTAGTTTGTAATTTCTTACATCATCATAATCAAAGAGATTTTCTAAGGTTATCAACCCTTTGTGAAGCTTGTTACTCATAAGTTGGATGATTTGGTGTTTGTATGCTTCTTCAATCTTCAATTGCAACTTCTTTGCAAACTCACCAGCTTGTTGGATAAACATGGCAATCTTGACATCAATCTCAAAGACTTGCCAATTTTGATCATTGTTTGAGATTGATGGCCTAATAATCACCCGAACCAAGTGTTTATTTACAAATAAGTCTATAGAAAGATCAAATTGAGATTGGATTGTGGCTAACCGATCCTCTTCAACTTTTTGATTTCATAGAACCATCTCAATATTCAAAGCTTAACAACATTCTATTAGGTCCCACATTCAATGTCGATATGTTCTCATATAGACATTTTTGGCAATTGCAATATTTTGTACTTGTTTGACAACCAACTTGGAGTCTCCAAAAATTTTCAATTTCTTGATTCTCATTCATTCAACAAGATTAAGTCCTCTAACCAAACCTTCATATTCATCATTATTATTTGTACAAGCAAACTTAAAGAAAAGATCAATTAAGGTTCTTTCTTTGGTCAGAGAGGTTATACAAACACCAGCTCCAAATCATGTTTTGCATCTTGCACCGTCAAAATGCATAGTCTATTTATCATATTGTTGGTCACTATTACTTTTGAATCCACTCCTATCCTTTTTAGTGACCCAAGGAATAACCTGATCTTCATCAAATATTACATATGTTCCCAAGCCAATAGAATGATAATTTTTGAAAGGGTCATTATCAATAAATTGTTTTAGTAAAACTTCTTAATCTTCACTCTTGTCCCCAATTACATTTTCTTCTAACATCTCAATGCATAGCATCAAAATTCATCATAGTATCATCTACTATATGTTCAAGGTGTAAAGGTTCAAAAAATACTAATTTTAACTTAGATCCATTATTGGTTCTTAGGATTAAGTGTGACCAATAAATGAACATATAACCTCCAATCTTTGTTGTAAAATTATAGGATAAATGAAGGCCTAAAATGGGAGGAATATCAATTATGACCACTTCTTAGGTAACTATGATGCTACCTAGGCAAGAATACAAGATTAAAGGAATATTTTTAATTATGCCTATCTATCTAATTGCATAAATTCCTTATTTAAAGGCTCATATTTCAGCTTAAGAGCTACTTCTATTTGTTTTGGCATAACTGTAGTACTATCCCCAAAATAAATCATGAAATTATTTAACAACTTATCTCCAACAATGAGTGTCAAGAAAAAAGGCATATGCTTTGACTTACCTGTTCCCCCCTCCTTTTGGTTTTCACTTGAGGTAGTGAATGGTGATGGTTGTTGTTCTTGTTCATTATTGATTGACATATTTCCTTTCATATGAGATTTCTCTACAACATTTATAGCTCACACCTAATTTTCTCTACCTTCCAAATCTTCTTTTAGTAATGATTTGTTCTCTAGAATCACTAAGAAATACCATAAGGGCACATTAGAAGGGGATTTCATCAATTTATCCACCACATTAAGTGATGCAAGGGGTTAGATTTTCTTGTCTTCCAAGGAACACTCTACTTTGGATTTTGAAAAGGTTGCACCACTACAGGGGATTGAGAGTTCTTCTCAAAAATAGCTTTAGGTTGTTGGGATTGGACCACATGCTATCCAATAAACCTCCACTTTGAGAAAGTATTACAATCAGATTGCACTTGAGGGGCCTTTGAATTGGATTCTTAATTTGCAAAGCCAACATTCTCTTCTTCCATCCAAGAGAAGAAAATATGGTTCGATGCAATTTTAGCTTCTTTCTCTAGTGACATACCTTGCATTTGGGCACTCAATATTGCATTATGTATGCCAAGGGATGAATAGGCATAAAGTATAGTATCTGGTGTAATGACTTGAGTGTGTTGCTCTACCACCTTTTTTTGTAGATTGCCTCATAGACAATTTTGAGGCATATGGGCATAATTACAGGAAAAGCACTAGGAATTAAGTCATTTGCCAGATTATTATGTCTTGTGACCAACTACTTATTTCGGCTTGGAGGTATAGTTTGGAGGGGAGTGGGAATGAGAATGATTTGATTTGATGGTTCAGGCGGTTTTTTTTCTTTAAGGCCTCCTTGATACTAATTTTGTTGAAAAGGTGGTCTTCCTACTTGGTAGCTTTGGAATGGAGGTTTCGGAGGCATCGCTTGTTGGTGCTTAAAGTTGATGATCTCTTTTTTAAAATATCTACAATAAATTATTCATATCACTTATTTATGTTGCCAATGAGGGTGATATCAAAGTATCATTATTTTGTTGAGCAGTCTAAAATATGTATATTGATTGAGGTGGAACAAAGGTCCTAGGAGTAGCTTCTCCTTGAGGTTGAGTTGGTATCTCACGAAACACAAACATAGGTATCCTTGGTGGAAATTTCTCAACATCGATCAAATTATTTTTCTAGTAGCTCTAATTGCCATCTCATATGTTTGTAGCAAGGTATTACCTCCCAAAGACTAGATCATGATAGATATGTCTAGATTGAAACCTTTGAGACAAAAAGAAAAGGCCATATGAGTAGGGGGATGAGTCGTTAAGGGAATTTTTTCCTAGGTTTTATGGATTTAGGTGTTGAAATCTATCACTGCTTCTTGTGGGTCTCTCTTAATGGTTATCAGTTATTACAACATGGATGAATGGTCCATGGGGGCTTCACTAGATAGGCAATATTATATCACATGCATTCATGTTGGGGGTTTAATATCCCAAAAATGAGGGTACAATATATTGCCTATCGGTGAAAATAGGGGGGTTTTTAATTCTAGCTATGAAAAATACAATATTTAGTGAAAATAGGGGGGCTTTTAATTTGGGTTGCGTATTGGGAGGGGGTGACTAAGAACGGAGTTTAGGGCAATATTTTTTGAAAATATGGGGATTCTTTAGTATGCCATGAATGCACGTGCTATAACTCAGGTTCACTAATTGAAGCCCCCATGGAATGGTCTCCCTCTTCAAAAAGTCTATCAAAGAAACAATTCTTGAGTGCATCCCAATTTGTTATGGAATTTGAAGCTAATGATCTATACTAGTCTTATGCCTTGCCTTTAAAAGAGGTTGCAAGAAATCTAAGAGAAATATTCTATTTCGTAGCATTGTGGATAGTACAATAATTAGCTACATCTTGCAAAAGTTCCACATGTGTTATAAAATCCTCCCCTATACACTTATGTAAATATTTCAATGTTGACGTAGGAATAGGATCCCATTGGATGAAAGGTATAGGGCCAATTAGTGGACTCCTATTATTCCAAGTAATAAAGTTCATGTGTAGTGATGGGTCATCTTTAGTTTTGGTCGAGTTTGCGCTTGAGTTTGTATTGTGCCTTGTCTAGCAACTTTGGCCTAAGCTACGATTACTAAAGAGGGCAACAAAAATCTTAGGTTGTACGAGGTTTCAGATCTAGTAAAAGACCTATGCTCATACACTTGCTTAAGGTTTCAAAGTCTGTGTTCCACCAGGCATGTGAAAAAAGAATTGTTGATCCGCACTTCATTAAATGACCTTTAGGGTTTTAAAAGTTTTCTCTTTAATTATGTTGGATGAAAAAGGAATAGAAGAAAATAGAGAAAACAAATCAATACCTGAAGTGGAATGACAAGATCTTTGTCATACTTTAAAATTCACTCTGGAAAAGAAATATGCAATCCCTTGAAAATTAAGCACATAATACCACCATCTCTTCATTATTAGAAAGATAACAAAATGCATAAGGTCATAGGACACATAACATAATATTCAGATCTTTTAAGAGAAGTGCATATTAAGGCATGTTGAGATACAAATTTCTTAGTTACTCTAGATGATTACTCATTCAATAACTTATAGCTCATCAAATTGATATGATATGATATCGAGTCACAAACATTACAAACTATTAAAAGAGTATAATAACTGTATACACATAAAAATGGCTATAAGCAATTAAATAAATATTTTAGATTTATTTAATAATTATCTTCAATTAGATAGTTAATTTGAAAAGATTAATTTATTTAATTCATTTCGTGTCTTTCTATTAATTAATTTAATTGAAACATTTTATTAATTAATTCATTTATCCTTTTTCTTCTAATCAATTAATTAAATATCTAATATTTAATTATTCCTCTAATCAATTAAATATCTAATATTTAATGGTTATTCCTCTATCCTATAGTCTCGAATATTAAATTATTTAATCTCATTTCCAACTCACCTTCCATCTCCACTTCATCTTTCCTTTGCCAACTCATCCATCATGTGGCTAAATTAATTCAACAAATTAAAATAAATAAATCATTTATTATCCACTTATCTTCAACTTCCAAAATAAATGAAATATTGTGTATGTACACATATTTCCTAACCTTCATCTATATTCTCTCTAACATCCCTATATCTTAGGAAGGACTTGAGTCCGCTTGTCCTCTCATGCCTAAATTCTCTCCAACCATCCCTAGATTCCCTCAATCAGCAACCCAGTAAAGGTGAGATGAGTGACACTTGTTTTCTCCTTCCCCCTTTCTCTCAAGCTTCACCTTTGCTCACAACCATCCAAATCTGCAGATCTAATCATGACCATTGATCCATGCCACATCATCTTATCCTCTCAAAGTCTATAAATGTGGGAGTTTGAATTGAGAAAGAGTTAGTCTTCAAGTGAGTTTTCAAGTTAACAATTTGAATAAATGTATGCATCTGTGAGTTTAATCTTGAAGCAATTTAGCATAGTCATTTACCATAACTAGGTCACCAATCCAACAAGCTATTTCCAAAAAGGTTTTCATAAGCATAAAACATTCAACAAGCTATTGATTCAAACATCTTAAGTGCAAAAAAATCAACATCATTATCAGTTTCTCATCAGGATTTATCAAATCCTCTATCATGAAACTTGATCAATCCACCTTGTGTTCATTGTCTTGGATATATCTTTCCTTTTTTGAACCTAGGTTATATCAAAATCAAATCTACACTCACATTGGAATCAAGAAAACTTGTTAACTATCATACGCTTATATGACTTTTAAATATCGCCTTAAGAAAAGAAAGACCAGTTATAAAGCTACTCAGAAAAGAATAAGATTCTTGTATATCAATTGCAAGATTTTATTAAAGCATATGATATTCTTACACCGTTTTTGTCACTATTTACGTGGCTGCCAGACATAATTTGACGAAGAAATTTTGCAAGGACATGCTTTTCAACAAAGAGATGCTTTATCACAATGAACAAATAATAGTGGTAAAATCAACAAAGCATACCTTCCTAAAACAATAATCACCTATTGAGTTGTCTTTAGAAAACTTCAAAATTTTGAAATGATCACATGCCAATTTGGACTAGAGCTCAATACGAACAATTGATAAAACAACAAAAATAAATGGAGGAAGAAGATAATCCGATGTTCCAAACTTTTCGGTATATAGTTGTTGATGAAGAAGTAGTTAATAGCACCATTAGAGACCTTGAGCAAGATTTCAAACTTGAGACTAATGGAAAAATTATTAGCAAAGAAAAAGGAAAAATATCTTTTGATGTTGGCAAAATCAGGAGCTAAATTGCCACAAGACTTTAACATAGAAAGCTTGAAACAAGATGCAGAGGCAAGTAACACTCAAAAAACAGATGATCCAAATAACGAATATATAAACAAAGAAAGTCGTGAAGAAACAATAAAAGAACATGATGTTACAAGAAAAGATCATAGTGATAGAAGAAATTATGACAAGACAAGGAGAAACCATATGGATAATCTGTTGTTAAACCTCACTCAACAAATGCAAATTCTACAACAATAGATACAAGATATGCAAAATGGAATAAGCTCCAAGAAGTATTCATTGGAAGATATCTATCCATATCCTTTTGATAAAAGTTTGAATATGATACCATTTCCACAGTATTGTGAGATCCCTAAATATTATAAATACAATGGAAAATTTGATCCTCAAGATCATATTAGGGAGTTTTGTACTATGAGTATGGAATTTTCGCACAACAAAACTTACCTGATGCGTCTATCCCTAGGAGTTTAAATGAAAAATCAATGGAATGGTTTTCAAGATTACCATCTAGAATCAAATCTTTTGAAGAACTTGTGAATAGGTTTATTTCAAAATACTCCTACAATGTAAGGAATGAGATAACAATGTTGGATTTATGCAATGTTAAACAAAAGAATGGTGAATCTTTCATGATTTTCCTACAACGATGGAAACAAATATTTAATAGGTATCCAAGAGATGTACCTGATCAAGAAAAGATGGACATATTCATTGATAATATTATCAATGAAATGAGTTATCGTCTAAAAATGCAATGTCCTCCTTTCACTAAGATGATTGAGAATGGTCTAAAAATAGAAGACGCAATGGTAAAGAAAGGAGAGCTAAAACTTTATAATAATAATTCTTACAACAACAACAACAATGACAAACCCAAGTTCTGGTCAAAGAATAGGAATGTCATCAATGGAGGAAATGACGACAATAATTCTACGAAACAACAACCAATCTTTAAATTATCAAGTCAAATCCCAAACAATAACAATCAAGAAAGCAATAAATCCAAGTCTTTCTTCTCCAATCCTTGCAGGAAATTCACAAACATTGGAGAACCCTTGGAATCAGCTTTGAAAACTCTTCTTGCAAACAAATTGATTATTTTACCAAAAGCAAGAAGTTATGAACCACAAGTCAAACCAAATTGGTGGAATGACAATCATTTTTGCAATTACCATCAAAATAAAGGACACCATACTAATGATTGTCAAAGATTGAAGCACCTTATCCAAGATTTAATCGATAATGGAACTATCACAGTGGATAGTCATAAGACAAACGAATCCCACCTAGCCTTTAAAACTCCACTTCCAAACTATGAAAAAGGTGAGCAATCCAAATCAAAAGATGACAAAGGCAAAACCAAAGTGAACTACACTTATAATATGATGATGTGGTAAATGTGATCATCGTTAAGGATAACACACCTTTAGAACCAATCAACATTATTACGAGAAGTAAAGCAAAGGTCACATTTCCAGGTATAACAAATGAATCAACCTCCACTTCACGACAATATAACTTAGTGGAACAATTACAAATAATACCTGCTCAAATATCAATTTTAGAGCTTCTCAAAGTTTCACCTATGCATAAGGAAATTTTGGAAAAATCTCTAGTAGAAACAACAGTTTCAAAAAACTTGGATGTGGATCAGTTCCAAAACATGGTGGGACACCTTATAGCCCCTCATTGCTTATCATTTTCTGAAAATGATGATGCATCCTTGCAACATCCTCACAATGCTCCCTTACATGTTGAAGTCACCATCAATAAAACCCGTGTCAAACACGTACTCATAGATGGTAGAGTTGGATTAAAGATTTGTGCATTAAGTTTATTAAAGGCTTTGGGATATTCAGAAAATGTAGTAGATCCAAAGAAGAAAATAACCATTAAGGCTTATGATGAAGAGGAGCATTCTTCTAAAGGAATTATGGTGTTACCAATCAAAATAGGACCTATGGAAAGGAATACATTATGTCAGGTTTTAGATTTGAATCTCTCTTATAACATTCTTCTGGGAAGGCCATGGATTCACAACATGCAAGCAGTTCCTTCTACATATCATCAATGTGTAAAGTTTCCTCATGAGGGACAAGAGGCCATTAAAATTGTAGACTCTAGCCAATATTGCAATAATCTGAAGCCAACACAAATACAAGAGTTCCACATAACAGAGAATCAATATATCCTACAAAATAAATTCAAGAAAAGCTATGGGAAACCTTCTAGAAAAAGCTCAAATTAAATGATGAAGGAATGGGAAAATATTCTTTGCATAATTTTCCACTTTCACCTAAATCATATGGAAAGCCTGCAAATAACCAACCACATATCTCAGAAAAATCAAAAGAAATGTTTAATGGAAAATTTGTTAGAGCTGGAACACTTGCAAAAGAAATTGAAGACAAGGACATTCTTGGTTGGTTGTACAATGATGAAAATGAAACTATAGCAACAACTACAGAAGTCAATATTCCCATAGAGCAATATGGTAATGGTTATAAGATCATGCAAAAAATAGGATATGAAGGAAAAGGACCAATTGGTAAGCGACATCAAGGTATTTCAGAACCTATTTGTCCTCACTTGTAATCTAAAGAAGATAAATTAGGTCTTGGATATCCAAAATCAAATCAAAAGCAACATAATTATCAACATCCAAAGTGGAGAAAGAAATCAATCCCTAAAGAAGAACAATGACAAGAAAAGATACATCAAGCAGCATAAATAGTAGCCAATAAGCAAAAACAAGAAGAATATGAGAAACAACAAGAAGAACTTGCAATCAAAAGAGAAGAATAACCTTGTAAACAAGTTCAAGGAATATGAGCAAATTCTAAATCTGAACAAGATATTCTAGAATTAGTAAAAGTAGAGATGGCAAAAATCAGAGAACTATTTGCACCATGCAAAATTCTTGTATGGCACAGTGGTGTAATCCTAGACAATGGTTCAGAGACTGATTCAAATGAATATGAATAGGGTCCAGATCTATCATCTAGTGTATCAATTGAAGAAAACAATGAAGAGCAAGAAACTATCACAAATGAAGACTTATCTTTTACAAAAAAAAAGATAGAGTTAGAAAGAAGACAAGAAGAACTAAGAATCCAGAGAAAAGAGGCATATACAAGACAACAAAAGAAAGAAGATGAAAAAGACCAAGAAGTAAAGCCACAAGAAGCACAAACAGATATTGATCAAACATCAGGAAATATCAAATTTCTATCAAATTAAGAACAAGATGTGCCAAGGTATGGAAGAACCATAGAAGAACTAAGAGATAGTCAAGTAGAAGAAGCTGAGTTCGAGAGAAGACAGACGATAGAAAAAGAATCTTCTATATCATGTGCACAAGTATGTCAACTTCAAAACACAAATGAACCTATTGAAGTTAATCAAGAAGGAACTTGCAGTGTTAAAGATGTGAGTGTTGATATAATCTATTCGTTTGAGGGACATAATGGCTTGATGATGATTGTAATGACTTCATCATATGTTGTCATTGATAAAACACATATGTTCATATTGTCTACCAGTGTAACTTCAAAGTTGTTTATACTACAACCGGTATACTAGAGGTTTATATCTAACCGGTACTTGGTGACAACCAGTATATATATGCATGGAGACAACCAGTCATTATACATAACTCGACATCAACATGAGGATCCAGCGGAGACTATCACAGGAGGATCAAGGATAATGGTTTATATATATAACTCCAAGTGGTATTGATTGTTCCAACTAGTATTCATTGATTGTGTGATGATTTATCCTTACTGACAAGTTTTGGCAGTATTTGTGTGATGAGTTATGATCACTTGACCAGATACACTGCACCTAGGTAATTGTGTTATGATTTCTAGAGGTCGACATGAAATCTAAATGTCTATATATTAACATCACAATGAATTATTTTGTATGAGCGAAAGTGATATGTTATGTGTGAAGGTAGAAGTGTTAAGTCGCAAAGTATGTTGGTAAAGAAGTGTTAAGTGCACAGAAGAGGATCTATCCAAGCAAGTTGTGCTATTACAAGATCACACTACCTGTTGTTTTCTAATCACTGCAACAGTCAAATACCCTAACTAGGTAAGCTCTAACAAGCTTCATTGTTCAAATCCTCTAACCAAGTGATCCATTAGTTTAGATTTAGAAATTCTCCACCGAGGTTACTCCTTACAGGGTACGACCTTTTACAAGGTATAGCTTTTAACTAAGCTTTGGGATCTTTAACAGGATTCGCTCCTAGCAAAGTATTATGTAAATCCTAACCAGTCAGTTATCTATTACTGCAGATAGTTAACTTGTGAGTCCCATCTCACCGTGGTTTTTACCTATTTGGGTTTTCCACGTATAAACACTTGTGTTATGGTGGATGTTTTACTAATTGTGGATGTTGTTATATCATTTTTCATTGCATGCATATTGTTTAACAAACTTGTTAAGTTTATCTACTATTTAGTATTTAAAGTAGTATTATTTTTGGTGTCATTGATTCACCCCCCCCCTCTCAGTACTTTACAAGTCCATCAATTGGTATCAGAGCCTAACTTCCTTAAAGCCTAATCACTTGGAAAGAAACCTTAAAGCTACCATGGGGGATATAAGCTACTTTGAGATGGCTAGAGAGCTTGAGGTTAGTAAGAATGATCTTGAAACCCTAAGGGTCAAACTGAAAGATTCTCAAGTCAAAAGAAGAGAGCTAACTAAACAAATGTTAGAAATATCTGATAATAGTTCTTCAGATGATGCCAATATTGATGCTTTAGCTAAGGAAGTTGAAAAACTAAATAGTGAAAAGATAAATCTGAGGAGAGAGCTAGAAGGTCTTACTATCCGTATGAGTCAGGAACTGGAAGCCAAGAGAACTGCTGAAGATCTCGCCAAGGAAAGAGATCATGAGATTGCCAAAATTAATGAGAGAATTCTACCTTACACATGAGCATTTGAATGCAGAAAGAGAAGAAAAAGAGAACCTACAGCTATATCTTGAATTAGCATCATCTCTGAGAGAGAACCTGTCAAAACATAATGAAGATCTCATCAGACAGCTCACTGAAGTGAATGGGAAATTGGAGAAGTTCAATAGAAGTTCTATCTTGCTGGAAGAACAAATTCAATCACAAAGGATGAATGGTGATACCTCTGGACTTAGTTTTCACACATCTGAAAAAGGTGAATCCTCCGGTACCAAGAGCAACACTCTTAAGAACAAATCTGCTTTTTAAGGTCAAAAAGCCTACTGGTAAGGTATTTAAACTTGTTTGTTTTGTTTTCCATAAACCTAATCACACTGCAAATGTTTGTAGAAACAAACCTAATAGAAATGCAAGCTACAATACTAATGCTAGGTATTGCTTCACATGTAGAATGTATGGACATAGATGAGTTGAGTGCATATATGGAGCAAATAATATTGTACCACATATGCATCCAAGACCAAATGGCAACTAGATGAGAAATTTTGACAACCAGATCAACATGAACTGGCAGAGACCCTATGGTAACCAGTTTAGTCCATTTGAGATGGAAAAGGTAACAAATGTCATTTGCACCATCTGTAACAACTTTGGTCATGTGGCTATGAATTGCTGAAGAAGAACTGGGAGAGGTAATGCAAGACCTTGGAAAACATTTGGTATGGCTTGCTATCACTATCATAAACTAGGACACTTGGAAAAATTATGTAGATCCAGAAAGAGCCAACCAGTCAATCCTTCTAAGGATCAGAAAGGAAAGAAAAAAGTTAATGTTGAAGAAACCAGAGAAGAAATGAATCGAATATGGAAGAAGAAGAGTGATGACTCACCTAGAGAAGAAATTGTTCCTTCACCAAGTGTGGAGAATCTTGCACTAGTGAATTAAGCCTTTTCAATATGGCTAAGGGGAGCATAACGGTAAATCCACCTCCGGACCCCTTGAAATGAATGAGTGGTAAGAGAATTTGAATGAATGAAATTTTGATAACTTTTTGTCAATCGATTATCAACCAGTTTTACATCCATGTATCATTAAGTGATGTAATTAGGGTTTGTAACCCTAATAGGAGAGCATTTAATGCAGAAGGTAAAAAGGATAAAAGCAAGTTTTCACTTTGTTATTTTTACCCTAACGCATATGAGAAAGAATTTTTGAGCACTTGTAGAGCTAAGAAAGGATTGTTAGTTGATTTCAGTCGAAGTTGCATTGTGATTTGTGTAATCAAGTTGATTTGAAGGTTGGAGAAGACTGAACTGGTGTGCACTTGGGCATTCAACCAGTAAACAAGGCAGTGTGCGTGAAATAAGGTATTTCTTTGAAAAATCCTACTTCGAATCTAGTTTATCTAGAATGACGTCGTCTTCTAAACCAGCGGAGAGATTAATGATTACATCTGAACCTATGGAAGTTGTTGAAGTGGAACAAATTGTGTCTTATAATTCTTTATCACAAGTTCCTAGTGGTGTTATAGTGAAAGGAGATTTGTCTAGCTACATTGATTGCAAGATTGAGGATTTAGGATCATTGTAAATATATTCTCAGTTAAAATCCCTTTGCGATGAAAACGGAAAGATTCAATCAGAATATATTAGGGTTTATGAAAAAGGTTTTCATAACACAGCTTACTTTCTTGAATATTTTGAAGAACATATCCGAATTATTTTGAGTCAAGTTCATGGGGAAAACATATATTTGGAAAGGACTCATACTATAACCAAGGAAGTCATTCAAGCTTTAACTGGTTTTTACTCAACCGGTGAAGTACCTAAGCTGAGGCGTATTTCAAAAGAGATAGTATACACTCTAACTGGATCAACATTTGATAGGCGTTGTTTTTCTATCAATAACATGAGGGACCTAGCGGTAAAGTTGGCAGCTATGGTTATAGGCTACTGGGTATTTTATTCTAACAGATTAAATAGTGTTCCATCAGCAACGGTGCATACTAATTAAAAGATGATAGCTGAAAATGTTGATTATGACTTATGTGAGGTCATAAGGAGCCAATTATTGTTAAATCTTCAGTCTATCAAGAATGAAAGCAGTCTAAAGTTTAAATTTGGATAGTTATTGATCGGTCTATTCTTTTATTTCTAGAATTTCCTACCGGGAATAGGTGATCTTGAATGGTCTAAGGATCTACCGGTATCTACCCAGATTAAGAACAATATCAAGGTTGTGAAGAACACCTTTTCTATTGCAATGAACAAATACTTCAATGAATTTCAGAAGAAAATGAGCATGAGAGTAAGATTGACTGAGGACGTGGTAAAACACTTTGCTAAGGACATTGTTTTCATAGTTACCACTGATTTTTGTTTGATGGAGGCAATTGAGCCTAGAGAAAAAGAATTGGAAGATATGAGTTATGAGGTCAACTATGACTTACTGATTGGTTATGCTAATAACTTGTTAGCATCTCCAAAGGATAAAAAGAAGGCAAAATTGGATATTGTTGAAGTTCAGACTGCATAAGCTGGAACCAGTATTGTTCCTACCATAAGTGGTAAAGGTAAGAAAAAGAAGGTTGAGCAAGCACCTCCGGTGATGAAAAATACAATAGTGACACAAAGTGTCCAAATCAAAAAGGAACCAGAACCTAAAGTTTATACAAAGAAGGAGAGTGCATCAAAGAAAAGAGGTCGGAAACTAATTCTCCAAGAAGAATCTGAAGGTACTGACATTCAGGAAGAACCCAAGAAGATGAAAGCAACTGGTAAAACAACCAAACCAGTGAAGGAAGTGTTGAAGGCAACTGTGCCTTTTGATATCTCAACTTGCAAGCCTAAGACCAACTTTGAAAGAACAGTGAAGACATTAGGGAGAAACAGATTTGATAATGTCAAAGAACATTTTGATTCTTTCACTGAAGCTGAAAAGGAGAAAATCATTCAATAGGTAATCAATTATTTATGCAATTACAATAGATTACCACATGATCTTGAAAAGGATATCGCTAATTCCTTGTATACTATTCTTTTGAATAAATGGGAAGTTGTAAAGAAGGAAAAAGAAATTATAGATGATATATTTGTGCAATATTTTCCTTAATTGTCCAAAGATGAATTGAGTGTGTTGGTTGATAAGTACAAAGTTCCTTTTGCTTACAAAACAAGAAGATTGAAGCTAATTAATGGAAAGAGGCAGATTGTTGAGATTGAGACTCATCAGATAGCCTGTAACATCCAATGGATGGAAGAGCTTATAGATTCTTCTAAGGATGAGAAAGACATTATTCATCAACCTGAAATGGATGAAGAAGAAATTTTGCAAGTTGGTGTTGTCTATCCTGTCAAGAAGAAGGATGACACTATTATCCAAGTTGTTGATGATATTTAGGATACAATTGTGATGGAATTGAAAAGCACTGAGAGGGGGGGTGAATCAGTGACACCAAAAAAAAAACTAACTCAAACACTAACCAGTAGATGAACTTAACAAAACTTTTAAACACAATGCATGTAATCCAAAATGATATAACAACATCCAAAATAAGTAAAACATCCCCCATAACACAAGTGTTTACACATGGAAAACCCAAATAGGTAAAAACCATGGTGAGATGGAACTCACAAGTTAACTATTTGCAGTAATAGATAACTGACCGGTTAGGGTCTACAAAGTTCTCTACTAGGAGCGAATCTTGTTAGAGATCCCAAAGCTTGATTAGAAGATTATACCCTGTTAAAGGTAGTACCCTGTTAGTAGTAACCTCGGTGGAGGATTTCTGAACCCAAACTAATGGATCACCTTGTTAGAGGATTTATACATTGAAGCTTGTTAGAGCTTACCTAGTTAGGGGATTTGAATTCTATGTGATTGTTAGAAAACAACAGGATTGGTTTGATCTATCTCAGTAGCACAATAATTTCTTGATCGGATCCTTCTAAACATATTCAACACTGCTCTTCTGCATACTCTACTAACTCTTTTGACTTTCGCACACAACGTATCACTTTCACTCATATGAAATAATTCATTGTGATGTCAATATATAGACATTAAGATTTCATGTTGGCCCAAAGAAATCATAACGCAATTTCCTAGGTGTAGTGTATCTCATCAAGTGATCATAACTCATCATAAAAATACTGCAAAAATTTGTCGATGGGATAACTCATCGCGATTTGTGATAACTCATCACAAAATCAATGAATATCAGTTGGAACAATCAATATCGGTTAGATTTAAACATATGAACTGTTATCCTTTAATCTTCTGATATAATCTTCGATTGATCTTCATCTTGATGCCAACTAATGTGTATACATTGGTTGTCTTCTATGTATATACCGGTTTGTCATAAAGTAGCGATTAGAGATAAACCTCTTAGTATAACCTCTAGCATATCGGTTGTAGAATAAACAACTTGAAGTTACACCGATAGACAATATAAACATGTGTGTGTATGTGTTTCATCAATGACAACATATGATGAATATATTACAATCATCATCAAGCCAACAATCTCCCCCTTTGGCATTGATGGCAACACTTAAAATTTTACAGTAATACCACTAAGTGTGCATACAAAACAAAATTTACACATATACACATGCTCCCCCTTAATACATACATTGTACAAAATTTTCAAAAATACACATACATATTTCTACTCCCCCTTTGACAACAATGCCAAATTGAAATATATATATATAAAATTTGTATCAAAGTGTTCAGCATATACAACAATAACTTAAAATGTTCATGCATTAGCTAGTCTCATAAAAATATCATTAAAGTTCTACTTCAACTGTGATATGGCATTTGTCCATGTCGCTAGCATGTTCTCAATGTACTCTTTTGTAGACATAAGTTGTGTATGGAATTCTTCCATCAAATCTAGTGTACAGGTTTCTAGAGTTGTTAAGATAGCTTTTGCATTTGAGTAGGCTCTTTGTAGTATGTCCACATGTGATGTGAGTAGACTCTTGAGTTCCTTGAGAGACCGGAGTCTCTTTTCCTTCTCATGGTCATAAGTCTCCAACCTATTATGTAGATTATCTACAGATTTGCTAAAAGCAAATATAGAGTCCTGAAGTGGGATATATGCATTGCATATCCTTTCTTGCTCTTTCTCTATGTTTGTTTGTCTTTTTGTGATATTAGAATAACAAAATGAAACATTAGAGGTAGAAGCAAGATACTTTCCTCCTATTTTAATAGCTTTGCTCAACAAATCTTTATTATGTGATAGAGCCTTTTTGCCAGTATCAATGTCCTTTGCAAGTTTCTCTCCATACTTCTTCTTGTGACTCTTCTCAACATAGGTTAGTGTTGCTTCTTCAAGTGACTTGATTTGATCAAATGCATCAGTAACCAACTAACCAAGTTTTCTAATAGGGGATGTCAGATGTGTTGTAAGTTTTCCGGTAGTAGACTAGATAAAATATCTATTGCATTCTAAATAGTTTCAGCTTCAAACCTTTGCTCTTTAAGTCTCTTCTTATGCGCTCTATATTGCATAACACTTGCAATATTCATCATTTCAAATGCGCTCATGTTGTCAATGATGATAGGCCTTGAAATGCCTAATGAATTATCATCATCCTCATTAGTCTGTTGAGTGACTAATGGCTTTGCCGATTCAGAGGATGTAACCTTAATGATTGCTTTCTCTATATTTTTCTCTACTTCCTGTTCAGAAGTCTGTGTGACAACATTTTCCATAGACTCCTTCTGAGTATCTTGAAAGACCGGTGGGGATTGGGATTTTCCGGTTGTTCAGTTTCTGGTGGATGGTCCACTTTCGATTGAGTTGTCGGTTTCTCAACTAAAGTAATATGTGTATTAGTGATTTCAAGAGGTTCCATATCTGGGGCAGTGTTGTCTCTAGGTAGATCAACTATATCCTGAACATCATCATCAACATGAATAATGGTTTCATCCTTCTTCTTGACAGGATAGACCTTATCAGCTTGTACAATCTCTTCTTCATCCATTTTCAGTCGATTAACAACATCTTCCTCATTCTTAGAGGAATGGATGAGTTCTTCCATCTTTTTGATTTCATAGGCTATTTGATGGGTCTCGGTTTCAATAATTGCCCTCTTTCCATTGAGTAGATTCAATCTCCTTGTTTTGAACTTAAACTAAGCTTTGTACCGATCGGCTAAAGCACTAATTTCATCTTTAGAAAATTCTAGAAAATATTGTACAAATACTTCATCAATGATTTATTTTTCCAATTTTATAGCTTCCTCCCATTTATCTAAAAAAATAGTGTACAAAGAATTTGAGATATCCTTTTCCAAATCATGTGGATATCTACTGTAATAACGCAAATGGGTGATTACCTGTTGAATGACTTGCTTCTTCTCATTTTCAGTGAAGGAATCAAAATGCTCTTTGACATTGTCAAATTTGTTCCTCCCTAATGTCTTCATTGTTCTTCTAAAATGGGTATCAGGCTTGTAAGTTGATATATCAATAGGCAGAGTTGCCTTTGGCACTTCCTTTACTATCTTTGCTACTCTACCAGTAGCTTTCATCTTCTTAGGTTCTTCTTCAATATCTGTACCCTCAGATTCTGCTTGGAGAATAAGTTTCTGGTTTCTCTTCTTTGGTAAATTCTCCTTCTTTGTATAGACTTTAGGTGTCGTTTCCTTTTTGGTTTGGATACTCTGAGTCACCCTTGTATTCTTTATCACCGGAGGTGCTTCATCAGTTTTCTTTTTCTTTCCTTACCCACTTGTGGCAGGAGCAATACTGGATTTGGCTTGTACATCCTGGAATACCAAAATATCCAGTTTTGCCTTCTTTTTTATCTTTAGGAGATGCTAATAGGTTATTAGTATAACCAACCAGTAAGTGATGGTTCACCTGATAACTCATATCTTCAATTTCTTCATTCCTTGGCTCAATTGCTTGCATCAAATAAAAATCAATGGTAACTGTGAACAATGTCTTTTGCAAAATGACTTACCACATCTTCAGGCAATCTTATTCTCATGCTCATCTTCTTCTGAAACTCATTGAAATACTTATTCATAGCAGCAGGGAAAGTATTCTTTATAGCCTTGATGTTGTTCTTGATTTGTGCAGATACCGGTAAGTCCTTTGACCTTTCAATATCACCTATTCCCGGTAGCAAATTTTCAAAATAAAAGAATAACCCAATCAATAGCTTTCCATACTTGAACTTTAGACTGTTGTCCTTTTTGATAGATTGCAAATTTAAAAATAGTTGTCTCCATATAGCCTCGCAAAGATCATAATCTGCATTTTCAACTATCATCTTGTAAGTTGTATGAATTGTTGTAGATGGAACACTATTTAGTCTACTGGAGTAAAATACCCAATAGCCTATCACCATTACTGCCAATTTCACAGCTAGGTCTCTGATATTGTTAACAGAAAAAGCACTCTTATCAGATGTTGAACCAGTTGGTGAGAATACCGTCTCTTTTGAAATTCGCCTCAGCTCAGGTACTTTACCGGTTGAGAAATAACCAGTTACAGCCTGAATGAAATCCTTGGTAATTATGTGAGTTCTCTCTAAGTACATGTTCTCACAATGAACCCGACTCAAAATAATTCTAAAATGCTCTTCCTCAAAATCTTCTAGAAAATAAGCGGCGTTGTGAAAACCTTTCTTGAAAACCCTAGCATACTGTGTTTGAATCTTTCCATTCTCATCATAGAGGGATTTTAGCTGAGTGTAAATGTATAGTGATCCTAGATCCTCTATCTTACAATCAATATAACTTGACAAATCTCCTTTTACTAAAACTCCACTCGGAGCTTGTGATAATGCATTATATGACACAATTTGTTCTGCCTCTACAACTTCCATTGGCTCAAATGTAATCATTAACCTTTCTACGGTCTTTGAAGATGATGCCATTGCAGATGAACAAGATTCAAAGAAGGATTTTTTAAAGAAATACCTTATTTCACGTACATTGCCTCATTTACCAGTTGAACAACCAAGTGCACACCAGTTCAATCTTCTGCAACCTTCAAATCAACTTGATTGCAAATCATAATGCAACTTCGACAATTATCAGCCAAAAAACTCTTTTAGCTCAGCAAGCGCTCCAAATTTCTTTCTGGATTGCGTTAGGGTAAAAATGACAAAGTAAAAACTCACTTTTATCCTTTTTACTTACTACATTAAATACTCGCTAGTTAGGGTTACAAACCCTAATTTCACCGCTCAAGAAGAAAACCAATTGATAACATATTGGCAAAAAATTATCAAATTTTCATGCTTCAAAATTCTCTTACCACTCATTCATCTCAAGGGGTTCGGAGGTGGATTTATTGTTATGCTCCCCTTAGCCATATTTAAAAGGCTTAATTCACTGGTGCAATGTTCTCTTCACTGGGTGAAGGAACAATTTCTTCTCCAGGTGAGTCATCACTTTTCTTTTTTCATATCTGATTGATTTCCTCTCTGATTTCTTCAAGATTAACTTTCTTCTTTCCTTTCTGATCCTTAGAAGAATTGACCGGTTTGCTATTTCTGGATCTACAGAATTTTGCTAAGTGCCCCGGTTTATTACAGTAATAGCAGACCACACTAGATGATTTCCAAGGTCCTACATTTCCTCTCTCATGTCTTCTTCTATAGTTCATAGCCACATTGGTGCAAATGACATTTCTTACCTTTTCCATCTCAAATGGACTAAAACAGTTGACATAGGGTCTTTACCAGTTCAAGTTGACCCGATTGTCAAAATTCCTCATCCAGTTGCCATTTGGTCTTGGATGCATATGTGGTACAGGATTATTTGCCCCATATCTGCACTCAACAGATCTATGTCCATACATTCTACATGTAAAGCAATGACCTTCAAATTTCTTGGACACATACCTAGCATTAGTATTGTAGCTTGCATTTCTGTTAGGTTTGTCTTTACAAACATTTGCAGTGTGACCAAGTTTATGGCAAACAAAACAAATAGTTTTGAAGACCTTCTTATCGGTAGGCTTCTTGATCTTAGGAGCAGATTTGTTCTTAAGAGTGTTGCTCTTAGTACCGGAGGATTCTCCTTTCTCAGATGTGTGAAAACCAAGTCCAGAGGTATCACCTTTCATCCTTTGTGATTGAATTTTTTCTTCAAGCAAGGTAGAATTGTTGTTAAACTTTTCCAATTTCTCATTAGCTTTGGTAAGTTGTTTGGTGAGATCTTCATTATACTTTAATAGGTTCTCTCTCAGAGATGATGCTAATTCAAGATCTAGCTGTAAGTTCTCCTTCTATTCTCTTTCAGCATTCAAATTCTCATGCAAGGTAGCATTTTCTTGCTTGATGTTGGCAATCTCTTGATCTCTTTCCTTGATAAGATCTTCAGTAGCTCTTCTGGCTTCCAGTTCTTGACTCGTGCGAATAGTAAGACCTTCTAGCTCTCTCCCCAGATTTAGTTTCTCACCATTTAACTTTTCAACTTCCTCAGCTAGGGCATCAATATTAGCCTCATATGAAGAACTATTGTCAGATATCTCTAATAATTGTTCATTTATCTCTCTCCTTTTGACTTGTGAAGCTTTTAGTTTGACCCTAAGGATTTCAAGCTCATTTCTACAAGCTTCTAGCTCTCTAGCCATCTCAAAGTAGCTCATGTCCCAATGGTGGTTTCAAGGCTCCCTTCTAAGAGATTAGGCTTTAAATAAGTTAGGCTATGATACCGATTGATGGACTTGAAAATCACTGAGAGGGGGGGGTGAATCAGTGACACCAAAAATAAAACTACTTCAAACACTAACTAGTAGATGAACTTAACAAAACTTTTAAGCACAATACATGTAATCCAAAATGATATAACAACATCCACAATAAGTAAAACATCCACCATAACACAAGTGTTTGTACGTGGAAACCCCAAATAGGTAAAAGCCACGGTGAGATGGAACTCACAAGTTAACTATCTACAGTAATAGATAACTGGCCGGTTAGGGTCTACAAAGTGCTTTGCTAGGAGCGAATCTTGTTAGAGATCTAAAATCTTGATTAGAAGCTTATACCCTTCTAAAGGTAGTACCCTGTTAGGAGTAACCTCGATGGAGGATTTCTGAACCCAAACTAATGGATCACCCTATTAGAGGATTTGTACATTGAAGCTTGTTAGAGCTTACCCAATTAGGGGATTTGAATTCCATTGTGATTGTTAGAAAACAAAAGGATTGGTTTGATATGTCCGAGTAGCACAATAATTGCTTGATTGAATCCTTCTAAACATATTCAACACTACTCTTATGCATACTCTGCAACTTAACTCTTTTGACTTTCATACACAACATATCACTTTCACTCATATGAAATAATTCATTGTGATGTCAATATATAGACATTAAGATTTCATGTCGGCCCAAAGAAATCATAACACAATTTCCTAGGTGCAGTGTATCTCGTCAAGTGATCATAACTCATCATAAAAATACCACCAAAATTTTTTGGTGGGATAACTCATCACAAAATCAATGAATACCGGTTGGAACAATAAATATCGGTTAGAGTTAAACATATGAACTATTATCCTTGACTCTTCTGATATAATCTCCGCTTGATCTTCATCTTGATGCCAACTAATGTGTATCCATTGGTTGTCTTCTATGTATATACCGGTTTGTCACAAAGTACCGGTTAGAGATAAACCTCTTAGTATAACCTCTAGCATACCGGTTGTAGAATAAACAACTTGAAGTTACATTGGTAGACAATATAAACATGTCTATGTGTGTATGTGTTTCATCAAAGACAACATATGATGAATATATTAGAATCATCATCAAGCCAACAAATTGATCTATCTACATTTTATAGGGTACTACATTTTATAGGGTATAGCTTTTAACTAAGCTTTGGGATCTTTAACAGAATTCACTCCTAGCAGAGCATTTTGTAGACCCTAACTAGTCAGTTATCTATTACTGCAGATAGTTAACTTGTGAGTCCCATCTCATCGTGGTTTTTACCTATTTGGGTTTTCCACGTATAAACACTTGTGTTATGGTGGATGTTTTACTTATTGTGGATGTTGTTATATCATTTTTGATTGCATGCATATTGTTTAACAAACTTGTTAAGTTTACCTGCACTTGTTAAGTTTATCTACTGGTCAGTGTTTAAAGTAGTATTATTTTTGGTGTCATTGATTCACCCCCCCCCGTCTTAGTGCTTTACAAGTCCATCCGGACAAACGTCAGATGAAGTGTCACTGGAGTGCGAATCACAAAATACTAGTACTGATTTTGTTAGAACTGATTGGAGAACACTTGGGAGAGACTATCCTCAAGATCATTCTATCTATGTCATTACCTACTCTAGGCCAAATTATGACTATTATGTCATGAACTTTGAAGCACCTAACACTGACGATGACTATGACTTACTCCTTCTTCATCCAGAACTAATTGATTAGGATAACCTAGAAAACCCTGAATTGGATGTCTTTTCTAATGATCATGATTTAGTTGTGTATCTTAATATCATTGAACCCATAACACATAAGATATCTTCCATCATGGAATCAAGTAAATTTTCTTGCAGTCAAGAGAATACCAAACTTTTTATTCAAAAAATTGAAATAAAACAAGGAAAAAGACCTAGTGTTGAAAACCATTTCATGGCAACAATCAATCAATCAAAAGAAAAAATAAAGGATGTATCTAACAGTGAAAACCTCTTTGAGGCGCTAGAAGATGGAAAGTTTGACATCCTCCCTGCATATATTTTCAGGAGAGATCTGCTATTCTAATAGAACCAACAGAAGCAATAAACATTGGCACACCAAAGGATCCCAAGATACTTCATTCTACTGCATCATTATCAGATGAAGAGAGGAAAGACTACATAGAATTCTTTAAACAGAGACAAATAAATTTTTCTTCATCCTATGCAGACATGCCAGGACTAAATCTAGATCTTATAATGTATCATCTCAATGTGGATCAAAAAGAAAAACTAGTTAAACAAAAGCTAAGAAAGATGCATCCACACATCGCTCTCCTTGTAAAATTTGAGCTAAAGAAACTATTAGATGTGAGTTTCATAAGACCTTTTGCCTATCCAAAATGGGTTTCAAGCATTGTGCTTGTGTCAAAGCCAGATAAAAGCATAAGAGTCTACACCGATTTCAGAGATTTGAACAAGGCATGTCCCAAAGATGATTTCCCACTACCCAACATTGATATAATTGTGGACTTATCAGCAAGACATGAGATGTTTTCATTAATGTATGGATTATCAGAATACAATCAAATAAGAATCACTCCTGAAGATCAAGAAAAGACAACATTCACCTATGCATGGGTACTTACTGCTGGAATTTTATGCCATTTGGGCTTAAGAATGCAGAAGCAACTTATCAAAGAGCTATGACAACAATTTTTCATGATATGATGCATACATTTATGGAAGATTATGTAGATGATATACTTTCAAAATCTCATACAAGAACATTTGAACATCTTGGGCAAGATCTTTGATAGGCTTGAAAGATATTTGTTAAGGTTAAACCCAAAGAAATGTGCATTTGGAGTAACCTCTGGAAAACTTCTTGGGTACATTATATCAGCTTGTGGAATTGAATTAGATGTAGAAAAGGTCAAAGCTATCATGTAAATGGAGTCACCTAGGAATATAATTCAATTGCGTTCTCTACAAGGAAGATTGCAATCAATCAGAAGATTTGTCTCTCAATTAGCAGACAAATGTCATCCATTCACTCATCTTTTACATAAGAATGTTCCATTTAAATGGGATCAAAAGTGTGAAGAGGATTTTATGCAAATCAAAGAATATCTCATAAATCCTCCAGTACTTGTATCACCAATCAAAGGGAAACCATTGTTACTTTATATCTCAGCGACAAATGTATCATTAGGAGCTCTCCTAGCACAACATGATGCAAAAGGTATAGAAAGAGCAGTGTATTACATCAGTAGAACACTTGTAGGCTATGAATTGAATTATACATCAATAGAGAAGGCATGCCTAGTAGTTGTATTTGCAACTCAGAAGCTGTGACATTATATGCTAACTCATTATGTGAAATTGATAGCAAAAATTGATCCACTAAGGTATTTGCTGAACAAGTCAACTTTGATAGGTAGACTGGCAAAATGGGTTATGGTACTAAGTGAGTTTGATATAGAATATGTTGATTGAAAAGCTATCAAAGGATAGGTCATTGTTGATCAATTAGCTGAAGCACCTTTACAAGATGACATACCATTACACATTGAATTTCCTGATGCAGACATTTTGACAATAAGTACAAAATTTTGGGAGTTGTACTTTGATGGTTCTTATACACAATATGGATCAGGCACAAGAATTTTGTTCATCACACCTCAGGGACACACAATTCCAAAATCATATAGACTGTGGTTTCCATGGACAAACAATACTATAGAATATGAAGCATTGACTATTGGTCTTAAAATGGCTATTGAATGGAATATCAAGGAATTACATGTCTATGGTGATTCACATCTTATCATCAACCAAATAAATGATGATTATAAAAGTAAGGATGACAAGCTCATGCCCTACAAACAATTGGTAGAAGAATTTAAAGAACACTTTGAAGAAATATCATTCACCCAGATCCCAAGAAATGAGAATAAAGCAGTAGATGTAATGGCTACAATAGCATCTCTCTTACAGAATCAAAAAAATCAACAATGTTACAAATTCTCAGTGGAATATATTTTAACCCCTACCATTAAATCCTAGCATACCTACATGATTTTCCATGTATCGGGAACTAATCAATCCTTATACGGACAAACCTATCAATACTTAAAAGAGAATATCCTTCCCCCTAACCTATCCCGCAATCAAAGAAGAAATTTTATCTGTCAGTCATCTCGCTATACTATTATTGTTGATACCTTATATATGTGAGGTCTAGATAGCACTTTATTGAAATGTCTCAAACAAGAAGAATCTGAGAAAGTTCTTAATGAAGTTCACGTAGGTATATTTGGCACACACTCAAGTGGATTAACACTGGCTAAGAAACTTCTTCATATGGGTTACTATTGGCCTACTATGGAGAGAGATTCATTTACATATTCCAAGATATGCAATCAATTCCATATCCATGGGAATCTTATTCATGCACCAACACAAGAATTGTATCCTATGGCAGGATCATGGCCATTTTCTCAATGGGGTCTTGATTTGGTGGGTAAGATAAACCCTTCATCTTCTAATGGACATAAGTTCATTCTGACTGCTACTGAATATTTCACTAAATGGATTGAAGCAGTACATTTGACAAAATTGATAAGAAAACAAATATCATCATTCATCTTGAATTATATAATTTGTCACTATGGAGTTCCTATGACCATTATCACTAATAATGGATGACCATTTAAAAATCAAGATGTGAAGGAACTTTGTGAGCAATTTCATAGCCAACATAGGTTTTATACTCCATATTATCCACAAGGAAATGGCCAAGCTAAGGCATCAAACAAGACTATCTTGAAAATATTGAAGAAAATAGTCAATGAAGCTAGGAAAGATTGGCACATTCAGCTAAATCCTGCTCTTTGGGCATACTGAACCAGCATCTGGACACCAATAGGGGCAACTCCGTATTGTTTAGTCTATGGATTAGAAGCCATCTTACCAATAGAAGTAGAGGTACCTTCTCTATTAGTTTCCTTGAAAGGTCTCATACCAGAAGAAGAAGAATGAGTCTCTAGACTTCAAGAACTTGAGCTGATTCAGGAATGTCACCAAAATGCAACAGATCATTTGAAGGTATATCAATAGAGAATGGAAAGAATTTATAAGCATAGAGTCAAGCCACACATTTTTCAAATTGGAGATATAGTTCTAAGGGAGAATCCAAGAAATCAGCAAGACCGAGAAAAGAAGGGTAAATTTGAACCAAATTGGTTAGGTCCTTTTGTCATAGCAGTATATGGCTCAAGAGCATACAAGTTATCTACTTGTGAAGGTGATTGGTTTGATGAACCTATCAATTCTATCCATCTTAAGAAATTCTATGCTTGAGATGAGAAGTCCTGGAAAAAATCAATAAAGCATATAAAGACCTGAAGAAATCAGTAAAAATCAGAAAAAGAAGAAAATCCTTAAAAAGCATAAAATAGGGAAAATAGAAGGAAAAAATTAAAATCTGGAAAAATGCGCTAAATTTAGATAGTGAAAACCTAGCAAATAGGCACTATCTAAAAAGTGAGTTCCTCCATCTATAAGATCGCTTTGCACACCTATTCACTCCATTCTATCGCATCTACCACTTCCATTTATCCTAGCTTATCCATTTCATCTTTCACATCCATTTCTTTGAACCATTTAGTAGGAAATATGCAGCTTACCAACAGTTATCAATCTTTGACATACTTGTCGTAGTCACTGTCTTAGATTTTATCAAAATCAATCAATTTGCATTTTATCCCGCCATGATTTGGATCTTGATCAATTCATTTCCATAATAAAGTTTGTTTCCATTGGGGGCAAAATCCTAATTCCTTTTGCCAAGGTGATCTTTTAAAACTTTGAAAATCCAAAACATTTAGAAAACATAGAAAAACCAAAAACACCTAGGGTTTTGAAACATATAACAAGCAACAAAGCAACGAAGATCAAGGCCTTTCATATCAACTAAATCATGAAACTCAAGATACAAACAATCAACCAACAAGTAGTAAAGGATTATCAATGATCATTCATCAAGATGATTATATCAGTCAATGACCATGAGAACATGTGAATGGCATACAAGATTCAGTGTTTATATCTTGATTTTAATGCTAATCATGTACTCTATGCGACTCAAGGATGTCCATGACTAGAGAAGCTATGATGGGGCATGCTTATTTTATTTGTTTGTTGTTTGTGGTTTATCTCTTATTAAGGTATGTACTTGTCTAAGGATATGATCGACAAAAGATCAAGGAGAACGTTCTGAGTCATGCATGAAAAGAGATAATCCTTGTTTGTTCTGCAAGAAATACTCAGGTCAACTTGATTCATTATATCAAGTTGCTTGTATTAACTTGCTATATCAAAATCCATGTAAGAAATACTCAGGTCAGCTTGAATATTTATGTCAAGTTGCGTGTATTCTCTTACAACATTTTTAAAGCTCAATGATGAAATCAAGCACTATTACAAGATAGCATATGAAGAATGGAAATATCATTTTAGATCATTTTTTAGATTAGCTCATTATTCATCTACATTATAAGTATTCATTGTCAGTTGTATTATAAGCATTTCATTTCATTCATAGATCAATAGTCATAAATAAAGATTGAGTATACTTGGACAAACAAAAACAATTTGCATTTGATCATTGTAGGTGCATTCATTTTAGAATCATTTAAAACATCATTCATTTTATTTAGTTTCATTCAATCATTGCATTAGTTTGCATTCAATTAAGTGCATTTCCTTTAAATCATGTAGTATATCATCATTATTATTTGCATTAGGATCATTATCATTGCAGTTCTTTTTATCCATTAAAGTTATTTAGTTGCATCTTTGCACTTAGATTCATTTATCATTATAAGCATTTATCATTATAAGTTTGATCAAACATAGCATTCATAATCATCATTTGCATTTAAATTATCAAAACTTGAAATAAAAAATAGATCATTTGCATTTTCACATCATTATATGCATATACATTAAAAACAAAAATAGTCATTCATTTACATTCCCATATAGATCATTGCATTTGCATCATTTAGGTTAGTAACCATTAAAGTGCATTCATGATCATCAAAATCAAAAATCAAAAGAATTTTTTCATATATCATTATCGCATTATATAGAACATCATCATCATGATATGGAAAGAAAATATCATCAAAATATGCATCCATGTAATATCTCATCGAATGGAGTCGATGGGTCGAGCAATGAGAAAGGCTACTAAGTGAAGTCGACATGCATAATAAAACATCATCATATAAAGTCCATGTCTGCATAATAAATCATCATAAACAATAAAAATTCCAAGTATACAATGATATCAGATCAAAAATATAAATGCCTCATCCATATAAATCAAGTCACGGCTGCCCTGTACCACTACCACCTAACTCTATCTGTCTCTATGGTTGTGGCCGAGAAGATTCTTCAAATGCTTGTCCTACACAATCACCACTCCTTTGAGGAGGTCCCATCACTCCATTGTTGCTAGTATCCATCCTCACAGTGGTCTAATAGCTACATTCCCTCTGGCTCTCTGCGACTAAATCCTCATATAATTGTCGCCAATGTGATGTCTCCTTCCCAGCCCAAACTAATGCTCTGATAGTATGAGATGAGAGAGTGCCTGATCCAACCTGTTGAATATGATCAAGGAGACCTTGAGTGTCCTGATGTCTCCTAATATCCTTGTCCCTCTTTGGCATGAGTGTCTCTATTTGTGCTCTAAGTTGATCTATCTATGCTCTGAGACTCTCCAAGGCCTCCTGCTCTGGTACATCCTGCTAAGGAGCATGACCCTGAATCCCCTCATCTCCACCTCCTTGTCCACCTGCTGGAATTTTAACCCGAGTAGCTCTCAGAAATCGTCATCTAATAAGGGGAACATAATCCTTTGGATCCTCTTCCTCTCCACCATGAGTTGCAATCACCCTAGGGTCTGGCTGAATCTGACCAAAATCAATGCCTCCCGCAACCCCCATCCAGTCCAGTAATCATGCCTCCTCCTATAAAGGGTAACCCTCTCACTGATCTCATCCCTACCCTATCAATATCCCTCCCAATCCATAATGCCTCTCTCCCACCCATAGGAAGTGGTCTCCCAATCTTGCCAACTGGTCCAAAAGATCCTCCACGCACTCTCAACTGACCTCCTCTTCGTTCAGGTCTCCTACTGCCTCCGCCTCCATCTCCTCCCTCATCTCCATCACCTCTGCCCTCCTATGCCACTCTCAGCTCTCATCTCTGTCTTTGTCTCCTAATAATAGAATCATCTGAGTCATCCTCCTCATCTCCTAAGCTGGGAGGAGGGTCTACTGGATTGGTAATGCAAGGAAATGGGTGTGCAAGCATGTACTAAGCATAATCTGTTGTCACCCTAGGATCTAGAATGTGTAATCTCAAAACATAAGCCACCCTAGGAGTAGCCAGAAACTCTATGTGTGCTATCTCAAAAGAAAAAGATGGTCCCCAATCTCGCCTATCCTTGTACCGTTGTGCATATATCGTACCACTAGTAGGCATGTGTTGAATGATATCAAACTGTCTCAAAATGCAACTAATCAACTATCGCTCAATAATGTATGGAGTCCAACCAATGAGATATCTACTCTACATAATAAATGGTAATGTATGTACATCATCCATCCATGGCTCACAATCGATATAAGGTATCCAAATAACACTATCAAAAGAATCAAGAACCCAACGCCAATACTCCATCTTACCCATCTGCGTAAGGATACCTGCATATAAATAAACATATGGCTGCCTCTCACCGTGAACTCTATGATAGATAAGTTGAGTAATGGCAATGTGCTCCTAGCACTAGATCTGTAAAAGTGTGCATCCTGTCAACAGACTAGCACTCTCATCGAAAACAACTTGATGAAGATCATGATACAAATGAGAAAGCATACAAACACCCCAAGCATATCGAGTCCAATGTTGCATCATTCTCTGAAGAATCTCACCCCACCCAACAACAAAACCTTGAGATCTCCTGTCTGGACAGATAAATCCCCCAATCAAACCTGCATGAATCACGAGGAGAGTCTCGTAATACATAATCATATCCTCCCATCGGATCTCTCCTCTGGAAATGATCTCATCACCAAATATGGCTCTACAATCCTCTGTCCCTCCGCGATCCTGAAAATCATACTGGACTAACTCACTAGTCACCGAGATGTGGAGAATCCTATTGACATCCTCGAGTGTCACACTAATCTCACCAATGGGCAGGTGGAAGGTGTTATGCTCGCTATGCCATCTTTCTGCTAAAGCAGTCAACAATCCCCTATTATGGGTAATATCAGGCATGTATAACAAGTGGCGTAATCCGTAGGCATCTATATGTCTAACCTCAGCCTGTGTAAGCTCTGGTACTAAGTGGCGCATAGCCGAGAATTTCTTCCGACACTGAAGAACATCAAGTTTCTCATGATTAACAAAATAATTTGATCTATATCAAACATGAATCATCTATCTATCAAATCAAAGAGATTTCTAATCTCTAAAATCAACAATTGGTACATCTTTTCAAAATGAAGCAAATCAGGCTATCAAATCAATCTAAACCTATCAATCATGGTTTTCTATCAATCAATGAGTTCAATCAAACTTTGCTACACTCTTCATTAGAAACTGAATCAGTTTCTTAGAGCTAATCTATCAATTTATCCAATAAATCAATAAATCATTTATCCTATCAATCAAACCAATCAATCAAGACATCAATCAACTACCTATCAATCACAATTGTGCATCAAAAATTCCTCAATTTAATCATCATCTCAATGAATTTTAACATGAACACCATTAAACAAATTCATCTGGAGCATAAGCGTTAATCCTTTTAACAAAAGTGCTATTCTATTGAACATGAGTGCTAAACCACACATATGCGTGAACCTTTTTCACAAAACTGCTAAACCTTGTAACAAAAGCGTGAAACAGCCATTAGCACTAAGCTTTTTAACATATGCGCAAACACTCAAGACAAATGCGCTGACATAACAAATGCACTAGCATACATCTCAAAAGTGTAAACAAAACAAACAAATGTGCTAAAACTTGCACAATTGCTAACATCAATTGCAAAAGCGCTAACATAAAAAACAAACATGCTAACATAAACGGTGAAAAATCAAAAAAAAAATTATTAGCCTCACACGCGTCGAAAAACAAGGAAAATTGTACGGAAAGTTGCCAACAAGCTTGGGATAAGGTACATACCAGATAACCATAGTCAAGAGGTCGCTAATATCGTCGAACATGCTCAAATCGATGGTTCTCCAACGGGATCACCATTTCGCCACCTCACCAAAGACAATTCTATTCACAAGCTGACAAGGATGCAAGTGATATTTAAATTAGCTTTGGTTAGTTTTATATTTACTATTTGGAATGGTAATTAATGTTTTTAAATGGGGCAATTTTATTTATTTTTCATAAATGAATTTAATTGGAGGACCTTTTCAATTATCGTGAGATCAATCGCTTATCCAAAATTTTCAACAATTTCACGATCAATCTCCCGAGGGGGCACACAATCAAGATTTTTATCTCCATCAGACACATTATCGAGACTTGATTTAATCTTTGAAACAATGTTGTCTCGGTATCATTTCAAAGAGGGGAAAAATGTATACACATAAAAATGGTTATGAGTAATTAAATAAGTATGTTATATTTATTTAATAATTATTCTTCTATTAGATAGTTTTTTTTTTAGTTTTTTTTTAATGGTAAGAGCTATCAGTACAGGGATAGCACCCTTCTATTGCATAAAAGAAAATATTATAGGAGGTTTCGCTGCCTATTGGCAGGTCCATACAAACACTGCTATCTACAGTGAGTAAAACTATCTACAGGACGATAGACATAGACAAGGCATACTTGGTTATGCCTCTTACTAATCCCCATTTAGGGTCTGCATGATCACCCCAACATATTCTCCAATGTTGATTACACTGGCAGTGGCTCCAGTCGAGAACCACCATGTTTCTGAGTTAGTTACTCTACGAAAAGGGGCCATGTTCCCGTTCTGCACAGCGCACCTAAACACCTCCCACGTATTTTCCCCAAATGTTCTCATCAACTCTTTTAACTCTTCCCTTTCAACATGTCTGCACTCTGCCCTACTTATCTCGTTGGCATCTGATTCATTGCCCTCCTCATTATCACTCTCCTCTTCTTCTTCTTCTTCAGAGTCTGATGGCAAGAAGTAACTCGGCTGGAAATAATTCTTGAGAATGTTAATCCATTCATTCTCTGGCAAACTTAGGATGGAATCTGCAATGTTGTTATCGTTGACAAGCTTGACGAAACCACTCAGGATCTCCACTATTCTTTCCTTGCACTCAATGATGTCGACCAATGGCATGAGCATAGCTTCATAAACTATGGCATCACACCAGTTATGATCAAAGTTAAGTGTGATCCCCACTAGTCCTTTGATCGCATCATAAACATAGGCCTCAGTGACAAATAAGTTGCAAAGCTGCACATCTAATGTTTCTTCACAGTTCATGCATCCAATGTTACCAAAGTAGGCCATGGTTAAGTCTCAGTCCTGCCCGGGCACTATCCAAGATGTGGATACCTTCAAAGCACCTTACTTAACCATGCATTCGGCTCTTGAAAAGGCCAATAAAAATACTTACAAACTCTAGAAGATTCTTCCAACCTAATCTAAATCCCATAGTCTACAAGAATCTGCCATTCCATCACATCTGCCTATCCTCTGTAAATTAGACCGTCGTCGCTACATCTTTTGAGGGGTTGGCCTGTTCTCGGTGCAATAATTCTATCATTTGTCCTTCACCCATAGGCCTAGTTCAAGGGTCATCATCCCACTCCATCGCATTTCTTTATTGATAGGTCTTCTCTACACAGGTCCGTAATCTCTGAACTTGGTGTCTTGGAATCAGCTATCACTTCTATAACCTGTGAATTGACTCCTAAATTTTCTAATAGGTCTACTACTCGATTTCCCTCCCTGTGAATATGTGATATTTCATATGGCTCAATTGCTTGGAGTAATAATTGAATTAGAGGTAGCCATTTAGTGAGTTTCCAATTAAGTAACCTACCAATAATCACCCCATTTATAATTATCTGAGAATCTCCTTCAATCTATACATTAGTTAAACCTTTCTCTTTGCAGAGAACAAGCCCAGCCTCAAGGGCTCTTATTTCTGCTTCATTATTGGTAGCACAGCCAATATGGCCATACATACCACTCACCATATTCCCTTCCTCATTTCGAATGACTTCTCCAAAACCGGCTTGGCTCGGATTACCTCTGTAGGCCCCATCAAAGTTAAGTTTAACCCAATTTCTATGCGGCTTCTCCCATCTGACCTCTTTCCAGTTGATTCTTTTCTTGGGATGATGGAATAAAGCATTTTTGAAAGACCAATTCCTTTCCATTTCCATGTCCCAATCATTGAATTTGAATTTTCTGACATTTCTTGACTTACCACAAATGACTTCTTCTATGCCTATCTTAAGATTGTCCATGACTATTTCTACTGGCTTGGCCGATTCTTTGAATATTCATTTATTTCTCTCTTTCTAGATATACCAAACAATCATTGCTGGACCAATCAGCCATAGGATGCCCCATTTTGACTGACTAGATCTAGGCCATGCAACAAGGAAGTCTTTTAGAGTCATACTTTTGGCTGTAAATAGGCTAACCATTCCAAGGAACCAATCCTAACACCTCTAAGAAAATCTGCAATTGAAAAGTAGATGGTCCACTATTTCTTCCCCATTATTACATAACACACACCAGCTTGGCCCTTGTATACCTATTGTTTTCAGCCTATCACCAATGAATATCCTCTCATTCAGCGCAACCCATAAGAATGCCCCTGCTTTGGGCAGTACCCATTTGTTCTAGCATAACTTACTGGGCCAGTCCGGATTGAGGATTTTGTGCCTTTTGATTTCATAGCCCAGCCTAACACTGTACTCCCTTGACTTTGCTAAACACCAGAATAAGTTTTCCTCTTCATCTGACACTAATATTGATCTACTATTAAGTAATTCTTTGAGTTTTTGGCACAATTGCGTACTGCCAATAGTTACCCTTTTCCAAGTCCTCATACCATGAGGCTCAGTACTCTCAAAATAGTTGCCAACTTGCATTCCAAAAGTGGCTTCGATGGTGTTGACCCAATCTTGATCTTTGAAGCACTCTAATAGCGGCAGCTCCCCCTCCCATGAATCCTGCCAGAACTTGGCCCTATTACCATTGCCAATCTTCCAAGAAATATGATTCGTTAATATGCCCCTACTGTCCCAAAGAAAATTCCAAGTGGGAGAGCCCCTGGCTGCGTCTGCAATTGTGAAGATACGTTCCGAGTCATCTGAGTCCAAATACTTTTTCTGAAAGATCCTGCACCATAATTTATTGGGGCATTTGTACATTTTCCAAGACAGCTTCCCTCCAAGTGCCAAATTTTGCATACTCATTTTTCTCAACCCTACACCTCCATCCTCTTTCCGCATGCACATTGTATCCCAGTTAATCAAAGGTATCTTCTTATGATCCTTGGCCCCATCCCAAACAAACTTTTTTAGAAACCTATTCTAATTTCGCTCCCACCGAATTGGGCATTTGAAAGCATTGCATACTATAGATTGGAACTATTGATAGCACCGATTTAATCATTAATAGTCGTCTGACATGAGTAAACCATCTATTCTTCCATTGCTTCAATTTAGTCTTACAAGAATTAAGTACATCCTCCCAAATATGTGATTGCCTATAGCCCATGTTAATTCTAATCCCAAGATATTTGAGGGGCAGATCAGTAGTTTTTAATCCAAGCAATTGCGAAATACGGTTCTCTAACAAGCTTTCTGTGTTAAAAAAGAAAATCTGTGACTTATCCATATTCATTACCTGGCCTAACAGCTTTGAGTATTCCTCTAATACCTCTCTAATTCCATTGGCTTCTTTCAATGTTGCTTCACCAAACAAAATAGTGTCATCCACAAATTGAGAATGGGTAATGGGCTCTATCAATCTATGAACTTGTATACCTTTCCAATGACAGACAGATTGCTTGGTTTTGATTAGATTGCTAAGGACTTCTGCCATGAGAACAAAGAGGGCTAGAGATAAAGGGTCCCCTTGCCTCAATCCATTGGTAGCTTTGAAGAAGTCACAAATTGCACCATTGACAAGCACAGAAAAGCTAACCATGGAGATGCAAAAACTAACAAGTCCATCCATTCCTTTGGAAAACCAAAATAGCTAAGAACCTTAATTAAGAATTTCCAAACTACCTTATCATAAGCTTTTGCAACATCAAGTTTAATGATCATACCTTTTGATTTCTCTTTATGGATGGAGTGCATGATTTCAGACACCAAAATAATGTTGTCCACAAGCTCTCTTCCTGGGGTGAACCCATTCTGATTTTCTGAGATGAGGTGAGGTAAGAGTTTCTTCAGTCTATTGCCCATTGCTTTTGAGATGATTTTGTATATGGTATTGCATAACGATATGGGCCTAAAATCGTGCATTGAAGTGCATTCCTATTTTTTGGGAATTAAAACAATGACTATATTGTTCATCTCTCTTACAAACTTCCCTTTTTTCCTGAATTCTTCTACAACCAACCAGATATCATATCCCAGAAAGTCCCAACACTTTTGATAAAACTCATCCATCATACCGTCCGAGCCTGGTGCCTTGTGACGATGGAGTTTGAAAGTGGCCCTTTTGACTTCTTCTAGGGAGTATGGTTCATAGAGCAGTTTAGCCTCCTCCACACTTACCAACTTGTGCATAAGTTCAGGGAGCTTGTTATCCGGCATATCGCCTGCCTGATAGAAATTGCCCAATAATTTAACAGAATGGTCGAGTGCCACATGCTCTAACTCAGCCTCAGTGCTTCTCAAAATGCCTCCACCATCCAAGATAGCAGTAATTTTATTTATGTTTCTTCTGACTTTTGAAGTTGCATGGAAAAATTTAGTGTTACGTTCTACCTCAGTAACCCATAATGCTCTCGACTTATCTCACCAATATACTTCTTCTCTGCTTAGCAGTTCCGCATACTATTCCTTGAGGAATTTTTCCTTCAAGTAGTCTTCCTTGACCATCCCAACCAGCATGACTCGATTGTTGATTTCTTCCAATTCTTCCTCAATTCTAATTTTTTCAGAGAATATATTCTTGAATGAGGATTTTTTCCAGAGTTTAATGTTGTTTTTGATATATTGAATTCTCTTTACAAAACAGAAGCTAGGGGAGCCCGAAAAAGAGTTGCTTTCCAGCCACCATGTTTTGAGTAGTTCAATAAATTTAGGGTCCCTCCACCACATACTCTAAAATTTAAAGTAATTTATGTTCTTATGAGCCTCGTGATTAATTGACAAAGTGACCAGGAGATGATCCGATCCAGCTCGCGAGATGATTTTAGTGTCAATGGAGAAGCTACCATTAATCCACCATTCCCCCACAAAAAAACGATCTAATCTTTCAGAAATTTTTGAAAAGTTAAGCCTTCTATTGGTCTAGTTGAACTTACCATTCTTTGGAATAACATCCACCACTTGATAGTTCGAAATGAACTCTCTAAATTCTTCCATTACTCTAGTGCTCTTCCTTAGCCCTCCTTCCTTGTTGTCAATATCTAAAATTGCATTGAAGTCCCCAACCAAGATTACCTTATGCATTTCTAAGAGCTGCAATTGCTCATATATCTCTCTCCATACTCTTAGCTTTTCATCTATCTTAATTGGCCCATATATATTAAACAAGGGAAATCCAAAACCTCCCAGTTTGTATATAATGTTGCACGCCATCCAAAACTTGTTGGACTCTAATGGGATCACCTCTAAAACCTCTGAGTTCCACAGAATTCCAAGTCCTCCAGTAGATCCTCTAGCGTCCTGAAATATTCCTTCCCACTTATTGCAAAATTTTATGAATTCGGCCACCTTATGACCATTCAATTTGGTTTCCTGAAGTAAGATCATTTTAGACTCTAGCTTGGCCAAAGATCTTTTGACCAAGCATCTTTTGTTAGGGGTTGTTAAGCCTCTAACATTCCAAGATGAGATTCTCATTTCTGTCCAAGCAAGGGGATGCCTCCCTTGGAGTTCTTCATGTATTCCAGAACACTAACGATACCTTTCTCTGATGCTTTTTCTTCTCTGATCTATTTATGACTTTTCCTGCCTTTAACCCCTTTTGCTCTGCCCAAGAGGGTATTGGTTGATTAACTAATGCATCTGGGGTCTAGGCTATCCAAGACATCATCTTCACCCTCCCAGTCTAAACTACTCCCTTCTGTATCGCTTGTGCATTCCTCAGCAATGTTTTCAGTCTGTGAGCCTGGCAAAGGAGGCAAAATTTGGCTTGGTATTGCCGCTTCTTCAACATTATTGATTTCTGATTCTATCTGACAGGGTTGAGGGTTAGGTTCAAGATGCATCCTAGCATTAGGCAATAATTTTATCTTAGGAGGCTTCTGTTTCTGCTCATTTACTTTCTTTAACCAAATTGCCTTATCCTTATCTTCTTTCCTCTGCTTAGTATTATATGCCCTACGAACAAAAATTCTGCAACTTTTGATTTGATGGGTTTTACGTCTGCATCTTTGACATGCATAAACTTCTCTCTCAATTTCAATGCCCTGCTTCCATAATCCATTGTCTGTTCTAAGATTTATAATGGAAGGAATCTGTTCAACTGCAACAATTTTCATCATGGCATATATATATGAATCATTTTCAATGATTTCTTCATCAATTTCCAGAAGGGTTCTGAGCGTTCGCCCAATTTTCTCAAGACTTGAGTCCCCCCATTATTCGATTGGGAGATTATACAGTCTGATCCATACCGGAGTTTCATAGACTGCGAGTTTCAATGGGTTAAAATTGGGTGTCCATGGCTGAATGTAGAGTGGCAAATTATCAAAATACCAGTTTTTTGAACTTAAAATTTGATCCCTTATTCCTTTCAGCAGAAATTTCGCCACAACTTGACTACTTCAATTGTCTTTTATCCATGGGTTAATGATTTGCCTAGGTTTTTTTGGCCCAATGATTCTGGCAATAACTATGAGATCCTCCCAAATACCTTTGTCATCAATAGTTTCCTCTATTAAATCAATCTCTACCAGTCTCAGCATGTTGCTTCCTTTCATGGTATTCTGATTTGGGGCATCATCCTTCTCCATAGAGATATCATCATTGTTGCAGCAAGTATGATTTGGTCCCTTATTATTCCATTCATCCTCCAAAATTCGCCTCTTAGTCTAATTGTCCATTGATTGCTTCTTTTCATCTTCCTTGGCCATGCCCCGTATGCGGTCATAAGCTTGTTGCTGGATATTGTCCCCCATCGAACGACTTCCAAATACTTCCCTCTATACTTTGCAATTTGTTCTCTAATTTTCGCTCTCGCCCTGCCCTGCCTCACTCACCATTATTTCCCACTATACATTAGTTTGATATAAAATTTATCTTTCTTTCTTCTATTAGATAGTTAATTTGAAAAGATTAATTTATTTAATTCATTTTGTGTCTTTCTATTAATTAATTTAATTGAAACATTTTATTAATTAATTCATTTATCATTTTTCTTCTAATCAATTAATTAAATATCTAATATTTAATTATTCCTCTAATCAATTAAATATCTAATATTTAATGGTTATTCCTCTATCCTATAGTCTCAACTATTAAATAATTTCTTAAATTATTTAATCTCATTTCCAACTCACCTTCCATCTCCACTTCATCTTTCATTTGCCAACTCATCCATCATGTGGCTAAATTAAGTCAACAAATTAAAATAAATAAATCATTTATTATCCACTTATCTTCAACTTCCAAAATAAATGAAATATTGTGTATGTACACATATTTCCTAACCTTCTTCTATATTCTCTCTAACATCCCTATATCTTAGGAAGGACTTGAATCCGCTTGTCCTCTCATGCCTAAATTCTCTCCAACCATCCCTAGATTCCCTCATTCAATAACCCAGTAAAGGTGAGATGAGTGACACTTGTCTTCTCCTTCCCCCTTTCTCTCAAGCTTCACCTTTGCTCACAGCCATCCAAATCTGCAGATCTAATCATGACCATTGATCTAGGCCACATCATCTTATCCTCTCAAAGTCTATAAATTTGGGAGTTTGAGTTGAGAAAGAGTTAGTCTTCAAGTGAGTTTTCAAGTTAACAATTTGAATAAACATATGCATTCGTGAGTTTAATCTTGAAGAAATTTAGCATAATCATTTGTATTGCATATCATAATATCAGTTAACTATCAATTATCAGTCCATTCTTCATATGCCATCTTGGAAGTTATCAGTGCTTGTCTGAGAGCACATCATCTGCAACCAGCTGGAACAGTGCAGTTAGGACATAATGAGACTTAAATAATGAAGGTTACAATAATTGTTTTTATTTTAATATTCATTTCATGTAGTTTCATTGATTGAGTTTGGATTTCCTGTAGCATTTCCTTTGTATTTTGTGAAACTAACATGTTGCAGGTAGTATTCTGATAATGAAATTCAAGTCGACACAATAATACATGATTCAAGAGCCTATTCAATCAAATTTAAATCATAAGAGTCAAAATTAAGAGAAGTATTCTACTCACTTGTGACATAAAAATTTAAATCATCCACCAAAGAAATCAAATAGAGAGAAGAGGAAAATTAGGCATAGTCTGATATGCTTTCCTTTATTGATTTATGAAATGAAACTAAAAGTTAGAGAAATAATATAGTCTTGATATCTTTAAAAGATGATGAACCCTTAATTAAAATTGCCCACAAGCTGAAATCAAAACTTCTAATCAACAAGAAGAGAGGAACTGAAAAAGCTTATGCATATTTGTCATGTGTAAAGATCATTATGAAGTTCATTGCAACAACCTCTAACTTGTTAATATTTCTTCATTATTATCCCCTCGCATGCATGATAAATCAAGACACCTGGACTAATTCATTGGCTTTGATGCAACAACTTCAAGGATCATTACCTAATTTTTGTTGTCATTTTCTAGCACACATGGCACGCAGGCAGAGACTATTGAGTCTTTTAGTTTTCCTTTCCATTGAAAGTCACATGGGGATGACACTTGGCAACCATCATGGTGAACGCCTCAAAAAGTGAGACTATAAAATAAGAACGCATGAAAAGACAAGTGGTGGCTCCACATGCCTCAGAAAAACTTTGAGCTATGGCATAAAAAGAAAGCTTCCAAGTGGCAAACTTTGATGGAAATCAAAATTTTAGTCTGTGAGCTACAAAAAGTGAGTGGCATTAGTCAAAAAAAAAGTTATGAACTTATAGGAATATGGCCACCTTTTAAAACTTAGCCTTGAACTATTGTAGATTTATCTATAATCAATATTTTAAATTTTTTGCTTTAAATTACTGGATTCATTACTCGATCAAAATATTATCAAGAACAATACAAGTAATGAACACATCTACACAAGAGAACACTAGATTTATGTGGAGAATTAGAAGGGAAAAACCATGGTGAGAATAGTTGTTTGTCTCTACTACCCAAATCCATCCTAACAAGAATAATAAGGCACCGACCAACAAGAATTAAAACCCAAGGAGACACCAATCCATTCACTTATACTGACTTGCAGGCATCAATCTATAGGAGACACCAATCCCCATTGACTAAGCTACAAGCTATTAATTGAGTGCCAACTCAGATCTACCTCAATTATAATGAAGACAAAGAAACAAAAAAATAATTGTCATGCAAACATTTTCAATACAATCAACATCGTCAGATGGATTAGATCTCCTTTACAATCCAATCATAACTTGTGGAAAGGATATTGCATCTTCACTCACACACTTTACAACTTGTTAATTCATTCACCACCTTCTTCAGATCATCATCAACGCTCACCTCTCATCACTTTGTGTAACATGATTGGTAGTTGATGAATACTAAGAGCAAGGGGTGAATTAATATACCAAACAATACTGTAATCAATCTTTTAAACAATTTAGCAGATAACCAGTGCAACAAATTCACTAATAAACTAGTTAAGATAAGTGCAAACCAAATAGAAAACAAAGAATTCACCCACAAGAGCACAATCACCATAACACAAGATATTTGACGTGGAAACCCAAAATGGGAAAAACCATGGTGAGCAGAAACTCACAAGTAACTATCTACAGAATAGAAACTAGACTGGTTAAGGTCAGACCGGTTAAGGTCATACAATGTTCTTCACCAGAATAGATCCTGTTAGGAATCTAGATCTCTCTTAGGAGATAAGTCCTATTAAAGACTACCTTGTTAAAGGATTTCATATCCACAGTTGTGAACCACCTTGTTAGAGGTTTTACAAAGGCTTTGCTGAGCCTACCCAGTTAAGGGCTCTAGACTTGTCAAAGATGTGAGTAATCAACAAGTGAATGATCTAGCTAATAGCACAGTCTTCTTAATTAGATCCTTGACAACTCCTTGTTAATGCATTTCAGCATTACTTGAGTCTTCAATATCTCCACACTATATCTCTTCACACAGGCCTAATCTTCTCTTCGATGATCGCACATAACCTTTTCTATTCTATCTCTCATGCAAAACCTAGACATGATGTCCTTATAAAGGAATCTGATTTCATGTCGGTCCAATAGAATTAGACTACAAGTTCTTAGGTACAGTGCATCTAGACACATTTGGTAACACGGCACAAAAACACCGCCAAAGTGTTGGTGGATGATAACTCATCACACATTACAGTAATACCAGTTGGTAACTCATCACAGAGTAATACCGGTTACTACAATATACCGATTACCAGTTGTCGAAAATGAAGACTGGTAGATCGTAGTGTTCCGATCAAAAGTTAACTACCACTTGGTACCTTTGTACCGCTTGAGCTCCTTGAACCACTTGGGATCCTTGTACCGCTTGGGGTCTTCATACCGCTTACAGTCTTCATACAATCTATGACTGGTAAACCATTTTCTACAAAACACCGATAGTCTAAAGACTATACATTCAATAATACACAATATCGGTTGGAGCAACTACAGGTTGAGCATAACTCATACATCAAGAAAGTGTGTGTCCATCAATGACAACCAAAACATCATCAAAATGCCAACAATATTCCCCTTTGGAATTGATGGCAACACTTAGGAAAATTTTGACATCTAAGTGTTTTTACAACAAAAATGTCATAATCAAAGTTACTCCCCCTAAGCATATACACTACCCCTTTTGCAAAGATTACAATGTACACTACTTCCCAAAATGGTAACAATCACCAAAATTTTAATGTACAGTACTCCCCCTTTGTCAACAATGACAAAGTAATGCAAAGTAGCCCCTGTTTCCTTATACAATAAAAATAGAGTAAATGTTCATGACAATAAGGAATGAAATTTCTCAAAAACAAATTTAAAGTCCTGCATTAAAGTTTCCATGGCCAATGTCCATGACTCAAGTAAGGAGGTAGCAACCTCACTTTCAGTCTTCATCCGGAATGCCATTTCTTCCATTGCATCAATGGTACTCATCTCTTGAGTTACCGTGATAGCTTCCAGGTTGAGAAAACATTTCTGAAGAATTTGCAGTCTTGGCAATAGGAGCAGTTGAAGCTCCTACAAATCTTGAGTCTGGTTGCTGATCTCTAAGTCCATCTTGGCAATCTGACGCTGATAATGATGAACAGTTTGTCCATAGGTAGTGAATGAATCATATGGCATCTTGAAATTGTTGATATATGCCTGTAACTCTGATTGGAGTTGAGCTTTCTATTTAAGCACATCATCACAAAATAGATGGGATTGGTAGATTTTACTCAACAGTAATTTACCTTCACCCATAGCAACACTGATATCATTTTGTTGCTTCAGTAGTTGTGTCCTCAGTTCATTCATTTGCTTGACTAAGGCAACATTGAGTGCCTTTTCATGGTTCTTCTTTGCAATTGCTCCAGCAACATCTTCTAAGCATTGTATCTAGTCCTCTACTACGGTACAAAGAAGTTTGAGCTTGGATAGAGAGGAATCGGCATTGGGGAGGTTGGTACTAGGAATTAGACTAGTAAGAGTGTCATGTTCTTTCTTCTTTTGCAATTCTTCCAGTCTATCCTGTGCAAGTTTGATGCTTTGTAGTAGCTCAAACTCATCTGTTGATTGAGTTAGACTTGCAAGAGTTAGATCAATAGGACTGGTGGTATCAACCTTTTTGGTTTGATCACCTGTTGCCTTAGGAGGCTACCCTCCTTATTTTGTTTTGATCTCTGCTTGTTTGTTCTTCTCTGCTTCCTTCTCCTCTTCTGCTCTTTTCTTATCCTCTTCTTTCTTATTTTGCTCCTCTTCTTGTTTTTTCTTCTCTTCCTCCTTCTTCCTTTCTTCTTCCTTCCTCTTCTCTTCTTCTTTTCTCTTATCTTCTTCTCTCTTCTTCTCTTCCTCTTTCTTCTTTTCTTCCTCTTTCTTATTCTCTACCTCTTTTCGCTTATTTTCCTCTTTCTTTTTCTCTTCCTCTTTTCTCTTGTCTTCCTCTTTCTTTTTCTCTGACTCTTTCCTCTTGATTTCTTCTTGCCTTTCTTTTTCCTCTTGCTCTTTCTCTGCTTTCTCTTTGTCCAGTTTCTCTTTTTCAGCTTTTTCCTTGTCCTGTTTCTCTTTCGCAGCTTTTTCTTTGTCCTATTTCTCTTTCTCTGCTTTTTCTTTGTCCTGTTCCTCTTTCTCTACTTTTTCTTTGTCCCATTTCTCTTTCTCTTTGTCAAGAATGACATCCTCATTATCTAATGGATCAACATCAATAGGATCAATTTGTTGTCACTCTTTCTCCTTGACTGTCAAATACCTCATCCGGTTTGCCTGATGATAGGTCAAGTTCTTGTTCAGTCTTCTTAGTGGCTTCAGCTACCCGGTATATTGTGACAGCAGCTTTAACATGTATATGTGTGTCCTTTTCCACTTCAAAAGCTTTACCTTCTAGTAGCCTGAGTATTCTCCTTCTCATGAAGAAGATGCCATTGTTCTTATCCATTATTTCAAATAATTCAGAATTTGAAGCATCAAGAAAGTATTGTGCAAAACTTTTCTCCCTGATCTCCTATTCTCTTTCAATGGCAATGCGCCATTTATTATCTAAAGAATTATACAAAGAATCTGGGGTAACCGATCTAACCTCAGATAGCGACCGATCATTAATACATAAGTATTTAATGACTTCCTATTCTACCTCTTCTTTCTCATTATCATTAAAATCATCAAAATGTTCTTTTAAATCATCCAACAATTTCCTCCTAATGTTCTTAATGATGAATTAGTATGCCAAAAACCTCTGCACTTAAACACTTTACAAGACTAACAGTAAACTGGTAAAATAGTTTAGCAGACAAACTGGATAGCACACATGCAAACCAAATAGCAAATAATGCATTCACCCACAAAAGTACAAATACCATAACACATGAGATTTTGACATGGAAACCCAAATGGGAAAAACCACGGTGAGATGGAATTCACAAGTAACTATCTACAGAATAGGAACTAGACCGGTTAAGGTCAGACCGGTTAAGGTCTTACAATGTTCTTTACTAGAACAAATCCCATTAGGAATCTCAATCTCTGTTAGGAGATAACTCTGATTAAAGACTACCTTGCTAGAGGATTTTAGATCCATAGATGTGAACCACCTTGTTAGAGGATTTACAAAAGGCTTTTGGGCCTACCCGGTTAAGAGCTACAGACTTGTCAAAGATGTGAGTAATCAACAAGTATTTGATCTAGCTAGTAGCACAGACTGCTCGGTTAGATCCTTGATAGCTCGTTCTTAATGCACTCCAGCATTACTTTAGTCTTCTACACATTCATATTCTCTCTAATTCCTCAACCACCCTCAACCCTAGCAACAACATAAACTTTCGCTATATCCATATCAACAACCTAAAACCCTAGACATGATGTCCTTATAAAGGAATCTGATTTCATGTCGGTCCAATAGGATTACATTACAATTTCCTAGGTTCAATGAACCTAGACATACTTGGTAACACGACACAAAAAGCATTGTTAAAGTGTCAGCACCGTCAAACAATCGGTGGATGGTAACTCATCACAAAATGCCGGTTGGTAACTCATCACAGAGTATTACCAGTTTATACAAAAATGAAGACTAGTAAAAATGTGTTATGCTGCTTTAGTCCCCCGTACTGCTTGGGGTCAACATGTCACTTTAGACCGAGAAACACATTCTGCAAAACACCAATAGTCTAAAGATTATAATACAACATACCGGTTGGAACAAATACCGGTTGTGCTCTAACTCATACATATAAAAGGGATCTCAATGCAAGTGTGTGTCCATCAATGACAATCACAACATAAACATCAAAAATGCCAACAATCTCCCCCTTTGGCATTGATGGCAACACTTAGGAAAATAAAATTTTGACATCTAAATGTTTTACAACAAAATCATGCCATTAGCAAAATTGTGCCCACTAAGCATATACACTATCCCTTTGTCAATACAATGTATAACAATTTTGCATAAAGAGCATAAACATTGAGATATTCAGAGTATATATCAAAATTTTGATTACCAGATACTTCTCCCAAATAGAATTCTTCTCCCCCTTTGCCAACAATGACAAAGTACAGCTGAACAGCCATGTTTTCATTTGATATTAAAATAATAAAAGTTTATGACAATAAGGAATAATACTTGTCAAAAACAGATTTAAAGTCCTGCAAGAATTGTTTCATCGACAAAGACCAGGACTCAAGTAGGGAAGTGGCTACTTCTTTCTCTATCTGCATCTGGGAGACCTATTCTTCCATAGCATCGATTGTACTCATCTCCTGTGTAATTGTTAAGGCATCCAGGTTTACATAGCACTTCTAAAGAATTTGCAATTATGGAAGTAGAACCAGTTGTAGCTCCTGCAAATCTCTAGACTGGGTGCTCATCTCTTGCTCCATTTTAGCTGACTCGATGTGAAACCGGTGAACGGTTTGCCCATAAGTTGTAAAGGAATCATAAGGTGGCTTGAATGTGCTCATGTAGGACTGCAAGTCCGTTTGAGGCTTTTGCTTCTGAGCTAGCACATCATCATAGAACAGATGGGGTTGGCAGATCTTGTTGAGTAGAAGATTCCCCTCATCCAGAGTGTCCCTTATATCCTTTTGTTCTTTCTTCAGTTCAGACTGGAGCTCATTCAACTTCTTCACTAGAGCTATATTAAGAGTTTTTCGATGCTCCTTCTTGACATTTGCCTCTGCTGCCTCTTCTAGGCTCTGCACCTTATCATCCACTACTATGCATAGGAGCTTAAGTTTAGCTAGTGATGAATTGGTGTTGGGAAGATTTGTACCAGGTATCAAATCCGTAAGAGTGTCCACAGCCACTTGAATTACATCCTTCTACTTCTTCCTTCGAATAATTTCAAGGCATTCTTGAGAAACCTTGATGCTCTGCATTAGCTCTGTTTCACTTGTAGACTGGAGATCGATAGGACTAGTGAGATCAGCCGGTTTGGCTTGACTCCTGGTTGCCTTTGGAGTTTCTATCTAGGTGCTCTTCTCCACTTCTCCTGCCTTGTCCTCTTCTACTTTCTTCTTCTCCGCTTCTCTCCTCTTTTCTGCTTCCTTGTCCTCCTCAGCCTTTTTCTTTTCTACTTCCTTCTTCTTCTCCTGTTCCTTATCTTCCTCTTCCTTCTTCTTCCTCTCTGCTTCCTTCTTTTTCTCCTATTCCTTATCTTCCTCTTCCTTCTTCTTCCTCTCTACTTCCTTCATTTTCTCCTGTTCCTTATCTTCCTCTTCTTTCTTTTTCTTTTCATCTTCTTGCTTCTTTTTCTCTTCTTCATCCTTCTTCTTTTTCTCCTCTTCATCTTTCTTCTTCTTCTCCTCTTCATCCTTTCTCCTCTTCATCCATTTTCCTCTTCTCTTCTTCATCCTTTTTCCTCTGCTTGGCCTCTTCCTTTGCCACTTCCTGTCTGTCATCGGCTTGCTTATCAACCTATTTAGCCTGTCACTCTTGTCTTGTTGCCTCAGATGGTGTTTCCTGAGTAACATCCTCTATGTCTAGAGCATCGAAATCAATGGTGTTGATCGGTTCAACAATTAGATTTCCTTCATCATCAAATACTTCATCCAGTTTGGATATAACCGGTTCTTTTTCAGCTTGTCGGTTGGCTAGGCGCGCTTTGTGAGACTAGACAGCTATTCTCATATACTGATGAGTGTCTTTTTTGACATCATCAACTCTACCTTCTAACAGCCAGAGTCTTCTTCTTCTAGTGAAGAAGAGTCCTTTATTTTGGTTAATAACATCAAATAATTTAGAATTTGACAGGTCGGGAAAGTACTGTGCAAAAAATTTCTCCCTAATTTCCTATTCTTTCTCTATGGCAATATGCCATCTATTATCTAATGACTTATATAAAGAATCCGGTGTCTGAGGTTTAATCTCTGAGGGCGATCAGTCATTGACACATAAGTACTGAATTATTTCCTTTCCAACCGCTTCCTTTTCATCATCATTAAAGTCATCAAAACACTCAATTAAGTCATGTAGGACTTTTCTCCTAATATTCTTTATTGTTCTTTGACAATGTGTCAAAGGTTTATAGGAAGAGATATCTATATTTACCAGTGCAGATGATGTCAGTTCATTCTTTGTCTTTCTCTTTGCTTGACGTGTTTTCTTTGGTTTTTCCTTAGACATAGTTTCTTCTGAGTCTAGAGAGGTATTCCTTGTCTTTCTCTTTCTCTAGAACACTTTAGTCGGTGCCGCTTCTGGTTTCTTCTTGGCTGGTGATCGCTTGGTCACTTTAGGAGTTGTAGTAGTAACCGGTGCTGATGCTGTAGGCACTACCTTTGCCTTCTTCACTGTAGGTTCTTTTCCTTTCTTTGCAGAGGGTTCCTCGACTAGTGTAACCCTTTCCAGATAGGTTCCGGTCCTCTTTGCCTTAGGATCAAGAGGTGAGGCAATGAGGGTAGAGGCATACCCTTCCAGCATATCGTACATCACCTCATAGCCCATTGGCTCCACTTCTTCCTGTATGGGCTCAACAGCCTCCATTATGCATTTATCTACTTGGATGGTGAAATAGATATCGTCTTCATATTTCTTGATGATGTTACTTGATATCCTCATTCTTTGGCACATTTTTTCATCTGAACTCATCAAAATACTTGTTCAGAATATCAGGGTAACCAGTTCCAATTGCTTCAATGCTTTCCTTGATTTGCTTGGTCACCGGTTGGTCAACAAACCACTGGACATCTCCTACTCATGGAAAGTAGCCTTGGAAATAGAAGAAAAACCCAACCAGTAGTTGTCCAAACTTGAACCTTAGTGCATTATCCTGTTTGATTGACTTCAGATTCAATAGGAGTTGTCTCTGCATACCGGTGCATAGACCAAATGATGCATCCTCCTTTATCATCCGGTAAGCGGCATTTACCGCTATAGTAGATACAAAGTTAATTCTGGTGGCTGAGAATGTCAGGTATCCAATCACCATACATGCATACTTCACCAGATCATCCTTGATAGAATTGATTGTCATGCCTCATGAGTCGCTCACTGAACTGGTGAGCTTGGACATTTAAGTTTTGCTTACTGTCCTTAGGGCTGGCACTTCCCTTGTGTTGTAGAATCTAGTGACTACATGAATTGCCTATGGCGTGATATCATGTGTTCTCTCCAGGTACATCTTATCACCATGGACTCTACTCAAAATGGTCCTTATATGATCCTCTGTGAAATCCTCCAGGAAGTAAACAGTATTGTGGAGCTTCTTCTTCTCCAAAATATTATACTTCGGTTTGATCTTCTTATCCTTTCAACAAAATAAAACTAACTGGGAGTGGATAGCTAGAGACCCTAGGTCTTCAATCTTGCAATCTATGTAGTCAGAAATTCCCTCTTCTACTATCACACCAACCGAAACTTGTGATAGGGCATTATACTTAGACTTTCATTGAATAAAACTTGTAAACTTGACAGATGCACTAGAACTGGTATGAGATGTGGAAGCCATGATAGAAATTTTAAGAACTCGAGAAATATCTTTTGAAACACGTAAATTTAGGGCTTGCTGATTCTCCTTCAATTCACACTCCGTCGGTTGTTAAATCACCGCTTTGTGTTTTCCACTTGACCGTTTGCAGTTTGAATTTGAATCCCTTTCGTGGTTTCTCAATTTCTCAAGATCTCAGCTCAAATTGCCTTTTCGTCGCTATGCTCTTTGAAAAACTTTTCTTTGCTCGAAAACTGATAGTGAGAAATGATTTGAAAAATCCTTTTAAGTATGTTTCTCACCTACCCCAATTAATGCTCCTCCATTAGGGTGTAAACCCTAATTTTCCTTTTTACCATTTCCGGTCTTCTGCCAAACGACAAGTATCACATACCGGTTAAGGTCTTTTACCGATGTAAACTGGGGGTTTGAAACATTTCGCCGTTTGCTCCCCCTAAGCTTTTCTGAAGCTTAGTTTGTCAGTTCCGTGATTTCCACACTAAGGGCAGAAACCGATTCCTCTTGTAACACTGCTGGTTTCTTCTTCCAGGTTTTGTTCATGTCCGCTTGAATAGTGTCAACATCAATGTTTCCTTCTGAAGTGACCAATATATCATCAAATATGTCCTTTCTTGATCTACAAAATCTGGCAATGTGACCTGATTTGTTGCAGTGATAGCAGACCAATCCAGGTGCTCTCCAAGGTCCATTGTTCATGTTTCCATTCTTCCTTCTGCATGTTGTAGCAGTGTGACCATGACCATGACATACCATACAGTTTTCTCTCCATCTGGTTGCCTCTTGATAACCACCGCTTCTTTGTTGATGATTGAAGGTATTAAACCAGTTGTGATTCTGGTTCACAAAAGGTTCAGGACCAACTCCTTGGGTCCTCTGAGGATATCTTCCAGTGTTATTCATAACAGACCTACATTCAGATGCTCTATGCCCATACTTGTTTCATGCATAACAGCTACCATCAAATCTATAGGATCTAGGCTTATCATTTAGGAAATAAGAAAAATTGTTGTAAGCCTTACTCCTACACACATTTGCAGTATGTCCTTCTTTAAGACAGTTGAAGCAAACAGGTTTAAACTTTTGCTTACCTGTATCCTTTGATGTCAGTTGTTTCTTTGATGTTCCAGCATTTGTACCAGAGGTCTCACCTTCCTCATGACCGGAATAACCAAGTCCATTTGTATTCTTGACCAGTTTGGTAGATTCAAGCTTTTGCTCTAGCTTGACAGTACTCTTGTTGAACTTAGCAAGTATTTCCTTTGACTCAGAGAGTTCTTTGGAAATAGCAGCATTTGTTTCCAATAAGTTTTCATTCTCAGAGATGGCAATGTTCAGTTCTCCTTGCATGTCTTCCTTTTCCACTTTGCTTGCATGGAGTTGAGCAGTTAGGGCACTGATCTCTTGTTTCAGCTTGGAGATCTCATGATCTCTTTCTTTCACCAGATCTTCAGCTTTCCTCTGGTTCTCAAGCTCTTGACACATCCGGATAGTCAGTCCTTCCAATTCCTTTCTCAGGTTGGAGTTTGATTCATTCAACTTATTTACTTCTGCAATTAGGGCTTCCATGTATGCTTCATCTGAAGAACTATTTTCAGATAGCTTCATCAGCTTTTTTGCATGTTCTCTTCCTTTTGCTTGAGATGCCTTGTATTTGACCATAAGATCATCATAGGCTTGCTCAGACTGAGTGAGCCAATGAGTAAGTTCCCTTATAGAGTATTCCCCCATATCTCTTTCCAAGTGGTTAAACTTATAGAAAGGTAGGCTCTGATACCAATTGATGAATACTCATAGGGGGGGTGAATTAGTATGCCAAAAATCTTTGCACTTAAACACTTTACAAGACTGACAGTAAACCGGTAAAATAGTTTAGCAAACAAACCGGTTAGCACACATGCAAACCAAATAGAAAATAATGCATTCACCCACAAAAGCACAAACACCATAACACATGAGATTTTGACGTGGAAACCCAAATGGGAAAAACCACGGTGAGATGGAACTCACAAGTAACTATCTGCAGAATAGGAACCAGACCGGTTAAGATCAAACCGATTAAGGTCTTACAATGTTCTTTACTAGAACAATCCTATTAGGAATCTCAATCTCTGTTAGGAGATAAGTCCGATTAAAGACTACCTTGCTAGAGGATTTTAGATCCACAGATGTGAACCACCTTGTTAGAGGATTTACAAAAGGCTTTTGGGCCTACCCAGTTAAGGGCTACAGACTTGTCAAAGATGTGAGTAATCAACAAGTATTTGATCTAGCTAGTAGCACAGACTGCTCGGTTAGATCCTTGATAGCTTGTTCTTAATGCACTCCAGCATTACTTTAGTCTTCTACACATTCATATTCTCTCTAATTCCTCAACCACCTTCAACCCTAGCAACAACATAAACTTTCACTATATCCGCATCAACAACCTAAAACCCTAGACATGATGTCCTTATAAAGGAATCTGATTTCATGTCTGTCCAATAGGATTACATTACAATTTTCTAGGTTCAATGAACCTAGACATACTTGGTAACATGACACAAAAAGAACCGTGTGTCGGCACTGTCAAACAATCGGTGGATGGTAACTCATCACAGAGTATTACCAGTTTATACAAAAATGAAGACTGGTAAAAATGTGTTATGCCGCTTTAGTCCCTCATACCACTTGGGGTCAACATGCCGCTTCAGACTAGGAAAGACATTCTGAAAAACACCAATAGTCTAAAGACTATAATACAACATACCAGTTGGAACAAATACCAATTGTTCTCTAACTCATACATATAAAGGGGATCTCAATGCAAGTGTGTGTCCATCAATGACAATCACAACATAAACATCAAAAATGCCAACACTTAATTGTCCTCTGACAATATGTCATTGGTTTATAAGAAGAAATATCAATATTTTCCAGTGCAGAAGTTGCAGGTACATTACCGGTAGACTTTGTCTTTTTGCTTGATTGCCTTGTCTTCTTTGTTTGAATCTCTGGTTCAGTGTCTTCTTCCTTTGGTGAGTGATTCCTAGATTTCCGCTTCCTCTCAAAGACTTTTGCTGGAATGATCTCAGGTTTCTTCTTAGCTGGTGACCACTTGGTCACTTTCGGACTGGCAGAGGTAACCGGTGCAGATATTGATGGCACTGCTTCACCCTTTTTCTATTTTGGTTCTTCAATTAGTGTGACCCTCTCCAAGTAGGTATCGGTTCTCTTTTTCTTTGCATCTAGTGGTGAGGCAAGTAGGGTAGAGGCATACCCGATCAACATGTCATTCACCACTTCATACCCCATAGGGCCAACTACTTCCTTTCTCGGCTCCATCGCTTCCATTATGCAGTTATCTATCCTTATTGTGAAGCAGATGTCATCTTCATACATCTTCACAATATCACCAGATATCCTTATTCTCTGGTTCATCTTTTGTTTGAATTCATCAAAATACTTATTTAGAACCTCAAGATATGTAGTTCCTACTGTTTGTAGACTTTCCTTAATTTGTCTGGAGACTGGTAGGTCAGCAAACCATTGAACATCACCTACTCCAGGGAAATAACCTTGAAAGTAGAAGAATAAACTGACTAGAAGTTGGCCAAACCTGAACCTTAGAGAATTGTCTTGTTTGATGGACTTCAGATTCAATAGCAATTGCTTCTGTAGACAGGTACATAGGTCAAATGTAGTGTCTTCCTTGATCATCTTGTAAGCAGCATTCACTACAATAGCAAGGACAGAATTCATTCTGCTGGCATAAAATATCCGGTAACCAATCACCATGCAAGCATATTTTACTAGATCATCAAAGATGGTGTTGACGGTAATCGCCCATTGGTCACTCACAGAACTGGTGAGCTTTGTCATTTTAGTTTTGGTGACCTTCCGTAGAGCGGGCACCTCTCTAATATTACAGAAACTGGTGACTACATAAATTGCTTTCGGTGTGATGTCATGGGTCCGCTTGAGATACATCTTGTTACCATACACTCTGCTAAGGATGATGCAAATATGTTCTTCTGTGAACTCTTCCAGAAAATATGCTGCATTGTACAATTTCATCTTCTCAAGAATACTATACTCAGGTTTGATCTTCTTGCCATCCCCACAAAATAGACTTAGCTAGGAATGAATCACTAGGGATCCTAGGTCTTCCAATTTACAGTCTATATACCCATAAATATCTCCCTCAATAATAACTCTAGCGGGTATTTGAGATAGGGCATTGTATTTCATTTTCTTTTGAAGAAATTCGGTTGAATCTACAGGTGCACTAGAACTAGAGTGCAATGCAGAAGCCATGATCAAATGATAAGTAAGAATTTCAGAAAATACCTTCACAAACTGGGATTTAGGTTTTCCAATGTTGCGCACAAAACACCACTTCGATTGCAAGTTCACCGTTTAGAGTTCTTCATTGATTGCTTGAAGATGGTTGCAAGATTTTACACAAGATTTCGTCAACTACTAGACAAATCGCTCTGGTTGTTCTGCTCTTGCAAAATTCTTCTTTCGAAAACAGATAAGTGAAAATGACGACAAAAACCATTTTAAACAAATTCTCACCTACCATAATAAATGCATCACCGCTAGGGCACAAACCCTAATTTTGCCTTTTACCACTTCAAGTCTTCTGCCAACTAACAAGTAACATATACCGATTAAGGTCTTTATCGATATAAACCAAGGGTTCGAAATATTTCACCAATATGTTCCCCCTAAGCTTTTCTGAAGCTCAGTTTGCCGGTTCAGAGACTTCCACACTCGATGTAGAAATAGGTTCATTCTGTGACTCTTCTTCTAATTTCTTTTTCCAAGTTTTATTCATTTTTACCTGAATGGTTTCAACATCAATCTTCCCTTCTGGAGTGATCAATATATCATCTGATAGGTTCTTTCTCAGTCTGCATGTTCTGGCAGTGTGTCCCAGTTTGTTGCAATGATAACATACCATTCCAGGTGTTCTCCATGGTCCGTTATTCATACTTCCATTCTTCCTTCTGCATGTTGCAACAGTGTGACCGCTACCATGACAGATCAAACAAGTTGCTTTCCAACTAGTTGTCGCTTGATAACCACCTGACCGATGGTCATAGGTATTGTACCGGTTGGGATTCCGGTTCACAGAAGGTTCAGGGATGACTCCTTGAGTCCTTGGAGGATATCTCCCAGTGTTGTGCAAAACCAACCTGCATTCAAATGCTTTATGCCCAAACTTGTTGCATGCATAACAATTTCCATTGAATCTATTGGATCTAGGCATATTGTTTGAAAATAAGAAAAATTGTTGTAGGCCTTGCTTCTACACACATTAGCAGTATGTCCTTCTTTGAGACAATTAAAGCAAACAGGTTTAAATTTTTGCTTACCTTTATCCTTGGATATCGGTTGCTTCTTTGATGCTTCAGCTTTTGTTCCAGAGGTCTCACCTTCCTCATACCCAAAGAAACCAAGTCCAGTGGTATTCTTTACTAGCTTTGTCAATTCCAGCTTTTGCTCTAGCTTAACAATACTCTTATTGAATTTGGCAAGTATTTCCTTTGACTCAGTAAGTTCTTTGGAAATAGCAGCATTGGATTCCATCAAGGTTGCATTCACATAAATAGCCATGTTTAGTTCACCTTGAATTTCTTCTTTTTCCACTTTACTCTCCTGGAGATGAGCGGTAAGGGTACTGATTTCATGCTTTAGCTTGGAGATCTCATGATCTTTGTCTTTTACCAGATCTTCAGCTTTCCTTCCATTCTCAAGCTCTTGACACATTCTGATAGTCGGTCCTTCCAACTCTTTTCTCAGATTGGCTTTAGATTCATTCAGTTTTTCAACTTCTTCAACTAGGGCATTCATGTCTGCTTCATCAGAAGAGCTATTTTCAGTGAGTTCCATCAGTTTCTCAGCATGCTCTCTCCTTTTGGCCAAAGAGGCTTTATACTTGACTTTGAGTTCATCATAGGCTCTCTCAGTCTGAGTGAGACAATGAGTAAGTTCCCTCACACTATATTCCCCCATATCTCCTTCCAAGTGGTAGACTTATAGAAAGGTTGGCTTTAATACCAATTGATGAATACTAAGAGGGGGGATGGATTAGTATACCAAAAAATACTGTAATCAATCTTTTATACAATTTAGAAGATAACCAGTGCAACAGATTCACTAATAAACTAGTTAAGATAAGTGCAAACCAAATAGCAAACAAATAATTCACCCACAAGAGCACAATCACCATAAAATAAGATATTTGACGTGGAAACCCAAATGGGAAAAACCACAATGAGCAGAAACTCAAAAGTAACTATCTTCATAATAGAAACCAGACCGGTTAAGGTCATACAATGTTCTTCACCAGAATAGATCCTGTTAGGAATCTAGATCTCTATTAGGAGATAAGTCATGTTAAAGACTACCTTGTTAAAGGATTTCAGATCCACAGTTGTGAACCACCTTGTTAGAGGATTTACAAAGGCTTTGTTGAGCCTACCTGGTTAAGGGCTCTAGACTTGTTGAAGATGTGAGTAATCAACAAGTGAATGATCTAGCTAATAGCACAGTTTGCTTAATTAGATCCTTGACAGCTCCTTTTTAATGCATTTTAGCATTACTTCAGTCTTCAATATCTCCACACTCTATCTCTTCACACAGACCTAATATTCTCTTCGATGATCGCACATAACCTTTTCTATTCTATCTCTCATACATGCATCTCTCATGCAAACCCTAGACATGATGTCCTTAGAAATGAATCTAATTTCATGTCGGTCCAATAGAATTAGACTACAAGTTCCTAGGTACAGTGCATCTAGATACATTTGGTGACACGACACAAAAATACCACCAAAGTGTCGGTGGATGATAACTCATCACACATTACAGTAATACCAGTTGGTAACTTATCACAGAGTAATACCAGTCAATACAATATACCGATTACAAGTTCTCAAAGATGAAGACTAGTAGATCGTAGTGTTTTGATCAAAAGTTAACTACCGCTTGGTACCTTCGTACTGCTTGAGCTCCTCGAACTACTTGGGATCCTCGTACCACTTGGGGTCTTCATACCACTTGCGGTCTTCATACAATCTATGACCAGTAAACCATTTTCTGCAAAACACCGATAGTCTAAAGACTATACATTCAATAATACACAATACCAGTTGGAGCAATTACCGGTTGAGCATAACTCATACATCAAGAAAGTCTATGTCCATCAATGACAATCAAAACATCATCAAAATTCCAACAGTAGTATATATTTTCACTAAATTATTATCATTATGTTGGCCTAGAATCAATTTACATAATTGGCAATTCACCATGTTAGCCAAGGATAAATCGTTATTTCAAAATAATATGAAACATGTTGTCAACTTGAACCAAAACCAAATGTGTTAGGTGAAGTAAGAACATGATACATGCATTTCCTAACATGAACTCAATTGGTCCCATATCACCTTCACATACTTCCTCCAACCAACATATGTTTCCTTTCTTTGGTGCATCCAATAAAAACTCTTACACAATCACCAAGCTAATGTAGTGTGCACTCCATCATGTCTAACTTCCTATCATCTGGGTAAAAACCTTTGAAACTTAAATATAACATAGTTGATGTGTAGCCATACTTAATTTCCAAACCAAAAGTAAAAACAATCATTGGTGGTAAAATGCAACACCAAAAATAATAGCAGTTTAACTTTGTACAGTTACCATCTCTAAGAAACACATCTCAAAAAATTAATGCAAACACTTCTAGAGTTCTACAAATGTGCTAGACATTCAGAAATAGTCAATTCTAGTGCCTACTCCCAATGTTACTTCTATAATGATAATAATAAAATTCAACAAATGGCATTCCAACATGATATCAATGACAATATGTGCCCCACATAATCTATCCAACACTCTAAACAATCTCCAAATGATCGTAGGCATCCTTTGACATCTTCCTCATGCTATAATTTTTAAGTGGTAAGGAATATTGTGATGGTATGATGAAAGAATAAGGATCCGGTCAACTACTGAGAGGGGGGGTGAATCAGTAGATAGAAAACTGATATAAACTTTCACCAATCTCAGAATCAACCTCTCAAAGTAAACTCTCAACTAACAAGTTAAACCACTGAACTACAAATGCAATATCACTATCAAGATAAATTGTTTAATTGTTATAACAAACTAACAGTAAACCAAGACCAATGCTTCATCATGTGTGCCCTCCAGTATATTGTTGGTAGAAGATATTCATTCCTACATTCATTGCAAGCTTGAAGAACTTGGAGATAAATTCATTCGAAGTGATTTAAAAGGGTTTTGTGAAAATGGTCAGTTGAAACCAGGTTTCCCACATCTGAAGACCAAGGGTTTGGCATATGATGTAGACTTTCTTGATCCGTTTCATGGTGACTGGGTTAGATATGTATTGAGTAGGGTTCATGATCAATTTTTGTGGCTGGAAGATCATGTATCGATGAAGATCACAAAGGAGATGATTTGGAGAGTGACAAGGTTCAGTGCAACCGGTGAAGCATTAACCCTAAGAACAATTTCATCAACTAAAGTCACCCAGTTGACCAAATCTCGATGTGATAGTAGAGAAATGACAATCACTCATATTGAGGATGTTGAAGTAAGATTTTCCTCTGTAGTGTTGGGATACATGGTTTATCAATCAAGTCGGATGAATAGTGTGTCGAGTGGTGCCATCCATGTTGGATATCGAATTATCAAAGAAGATGCAACATATGATATATACGAGATGATTCAAATTCAGTTCATGGTGAACATGGAAATAATAAAGAAGGATAAGAAGCAATGCTTCAAATATGGTTCTCTACTGGTATGTATATTTTTCTATGTGCTAAAATATGTTCTCGGTAAGGGTAATGTAGTATGGTCACAAGAGAAACCTATCATGGTTGAGATAGGTGAAATGATTAGGGATCTGGGAAATAAATTTGGGGAAGCAATGTGGGGATATTTCAAGGAATTCCAAACTAGAATGCGCAAGAGGGAAAGAATTCCAACCGGAATAGTACAGAAATATAAGAACAACATTTGTTTTCTTGTAGATACAGATTGTTGTATTATCAAAGCAATTGAACCCAAAACTTTTTGGGTTCCACCTATGGGGTATGAGGTTGTAGCAAATCTGGTTAAAATTCATATCAATATGCTTCTATCTAAACTGGAAGACTTGAAGGCAAAGAGGTTGGTTTGGAACATATGAGGAAGCAAGCTCTAAAATAAAACAAGAACTTCAGGTGCCTATCATTAAAAGAAAATTAAGAAAATTATTGATACCCTTGACAAGAAATATGGAGGTGAAGCATCCGGTGCCACTACCTCCACTGGTGCAAGTGAGAAAAAAGGGTTCACACCTGCCAAAGATGAAGAACTGACCGGTGGAAAGAAGAAAGTGACAAAAACAAAACCAAAGGGGACTGCAACAACTAAATTGGCATCATACACAAAGGAAAATAATCTAGGTACTCTGGTATCTTCACCAAGAAAAGATAGACCAGTAGGAGTAACTTACACCAGAAAGAAGAAGAGTGATCCAAAGCTTAAAGAGGATAAGAAAGAAGGTGACACTGTATCAGATGTGGAAATAAAGGAGGTTAGAAGAACTTAAAGGAACAAAGCTCCAACAATTGATGAGATGGTGCATGGCATCAAAGAATTTGGACGTTTGTCTGGTGTTGGAAGAAGATATTCTCTCAGTAATGATGAAGACAAGAGGAAATTGAGGAAGCTCTGATTTGGAACTTGCACAACTTTTTTAGAACTCCCAGTGAATTGTATGGCATGCATAATCCCATCAGATTTGCTAAATCAAATTGAAGGAAGATAGAAGACTTCTCTAGCTACTGAAAAGGAACTCAAAATATAAGCACTCATGGAAGTGCAGCATGACTTAAATCTTGATCAAGCTTCACTGGTGGTTGAAGCATGCATTCAGCATTTCAAAATAAGGAACAAAACTAGAAGAGTGGCAATAGGGGAAGTTAGAGAAGTGCACATTGAAGGTGTTGCCTTGTGGAAGGAAATTATGGATCAGCAAAAGAAGGTTGAAGAAGAAATTGAATAGGAAACTAAACAGGGCAAAGGTGCAGCTATCCTTAATAAAGGAAAAGCAAAGGAAAAATAATCCACTGAAGAATTTGATTCATTCACCATTGAGGATGTCATAGGAAATGTTGTGTTAGACATCCCCAATCTGACAAAGGGTATTGAACAACCGGTTCATACTTCACCTTTGGAGGAAGCTGATAAAACTAAGCTTTCCGGTCAAGATGAAGTGTTAGTTGAAGACATTCCTTATGAGGATACACCTCACAGAACCTTATTGACACCAAATCCTAATCTCTCTCAAGAAGGAAAAGAGGAAGAAAAGATGATAGAGGAAGAGAAGAGAACAGAGGAAGAAAATGAGGAAGAGAATAAAACAGAGGAAGGAAAAGAGGAAGAAAAGAATGCAGAAGAAGGAAAAGAGGAAGAAAAGAAGATAGAGGTAGAGAAGAGAATAGAGGAAGGAAATGAGGAAGAGAATAAAATAGAGGAAAGAAAAGAGGAAGGAAAAGAGGAAGAGAAGAAAGCAAAGGAAGGAAATGAGGAAGAGAAGAAAATAAATGATAGCATAGTAGTGATGGATACCCCTCCAGCAAAGAGGAAGTTAGACTTAGACAATGAAAATGAAAAGAAAAAGGTAAGAATCATCACAACAACTAGCTCAGAAGTTGAGACTTTAGAAATGGAAGAAGGAATGGAGGAGGAAGATGAAGGTGACTCGGTCATTGATATAAAGAAAATGACCCCTAAACAGTTGATGAAAGTCTCAGAAAAACTGAGAATCCAAGTTGAAAAGGTAAAACTGAGAGAGAAGAAAAAGAAGGCAAGAATCCTCACTTCTACCAAAACAATACTCTTATCTCATCCAGGACATTGCAGTTGATGATACTGCACTCATTATTGATCAGTTGGATACTCGGGTTAAAGCAATCGATTCAGAGGCAACCGATCTGCAGAAGGTTGCAGTAAGACAATATGAAACAAAGTGAGGAGATAACCTAATGGAGTTGATAATAGTTGGAAAAGTTGCTCTCTCCACCAGAATAGAAGAAGTTAAAAATATACTGCAGCAAGTTGGTCAACCACCGGTGAAATCTTCAAGTTTTCCTACTTTATTCAAAGACTTAGAAGATAAAAGAAGTCAAATTCAAAAGGAGATTCAAGATCTGGTAAGCTCCTTTGATTCTCTTATCATTTCAACATCAACGTTTATTGGAAAAGTCAAAATGCTCAATCATGACATGAGAAGATTGAAAGATGAAGAAGACAAAAGAAGTCTTAGCTTGTTAGAACTCCAGTGCTATTTAGCACCTATTATTGATTTCATGCAACTAAACATTAATGAAGTAGACCGCCTAATAAGTAAACCTGACTGCAAGGCAATTGATGATATGGAGGTCTTCATTGTAGTATTGCATGGCCACTTCAATACCATGAAACAAATTCAATCTTCATGGGAATCTTCCTTGAACCTGGCTCAAGAAAACTTTAAAGAGATTTTTGCTTTATTTTGACAAATATTCTTGGATAGTCTTTGCCATTGATGGCAAAAGGGGGAATTTTTGGAATTTTTGGAATCTTGTTAGGAACAAGGGCCATGGAACTGACACAACAGTTTGTAGAATTTTCCACCAATGCCAAAGGGGGAGTTTGTTGGCATTCTAATGCAGTTTTGTATGATCGGTAAATGGTATGGTTGCCATTGTTGGCAACATCATCTCCTTAGTCTTCACAGTCCATAAGCAGTGAGTAAACCGGCAGACCGTGAGTGAATCAGCAAGCAGTAGACCGGCAGGCAGTAAGTAAATCGACAGGCAGTAAGTAAACTAGCAAGCAATAAACCAGCAAGCAATGAGAAGACCGTCAAGCAATAAGGAGATCGGGTAGTGGTGAGTAAATCAGCACAGAAGATGTCCACCGGTTAAGCAAAGAGCAACCAGTATACAGGAAGAAATTGGCTAGATAGGTTTTGATCAGAACACTGAAAGAATAGGTAACTGACAGACTGGTAATGTTTAGTTACATCCAGGTAAATCAAGAATCTTCTCTAGTCAATCGGCTGACTTATCGGCATGTTCGACTATATTGACAGAGATTCCTTCAATGATTTCAGAGACATGATTTGAGGCCTGTCAATGGAATTTTGAATGGTATGTTTTGGAGGAAAAGTTTGCGACAAACTAAAGGGTCTATAAATACACATATCTCATTCTTTAGATGGTTGTTGTCCAGGTGAATTAAGTCAATGTAAAAGTGGACACGGGGGGAGTTTTAGAGTTTGCAGAGCTAAGTGACAGAGGACCAATAGAGTGGAGGTTTCACCGGGTGGTGACTTGGATGATAGAGGACCGGCAGTGTAGAATTCAAGTACCAGCAAACCGGCTAAAGGCAGAGTTGTGGAGAACAAGCACAACCGATGCAAACCTAGAGTGATACTTGATTGTGATCTGATCGGGCTAATGAGTAGCATTTTATATCTAATCATCCATCTGTTGCTTTCTAACAACTGCAACATAAATCCCTTAACTGGGTGGACTTTAATAGGTCCCCTTTTATAAATCCCTTAACCGGGTAATATCTTTATTGATGTTCTAAGTCCTTTAACCAGACTACCTTTAATAGGGTAAAGACACTAACTGGCCTTGATCAAAATCCCTTAATCGGGTGGCACCTAACCAGTGTCTTTGTAATCTCCTAACAGGGATGGATCTTCACTGAGCGTACTCCAGAAGACTACAAATTTTGTGAGTTCCAACTCACACCATGGTTTTCTCCCTATTGGGTTTCCATGAGATAAATTTGTGTGTTATTATGTATCTTTTCATGCTTGGTTATTCTTCTACAATAGTTATTTATGTTGATGAATGTTGAGTTAGCAACATCTAAAGTTAAAAGGTTTTATTGAGTAAAAATTTGATAATGTGTTGATTCACCCCTCCCCTCTCAGCACCACTTGGGACGAACAATTGGTATCAGAGTACAGTTTCTCTAGAGAGAAGCTTGACAGCTTGAGGATAAAGATCATGGAAGAGTATCGGTATCAGAAGCAGATTGATGAAGTTAATGAGATTATTGTTCAATTGAAAGAGAGACTGAGAAAATCTCTTGCTAAAAGGAACAAATTGGCTCAATAGCTAAATGAGAGCCAAGATATCATAGATCAACTCTCTGAACAAAGTGGATCTGAAGAAGTTGAAGAAGCAGTCTCATAACTCATGGAAAAGAACAAGAAGTTGATCGAAGAAATCACACATCTCAAAATAGAACATGAAGGTCAGGCCCTAAGAATGACTAAATTACTAGAAGCTAGCAGAAGTGTTGACCAAAGAAAGAGAGAGGCAGAAGAAGATCTGTCAAAAGCTAAAAGAGCCAGAAGGCTTGCTGAAGATGCCTTGAGAGAAAATGATGCAATCATGATTGAGAAAGATGAAGAGATCTGAGTTCTCACTTAGGAAAATGAATACATACATAAACAATTGAATGCAGAAGAAAAGGAGAGGGTGATGAAAGAGATTGAACAACTCAAGAGTGAGTTGAAAACTGAAAATGAGAGAAATGAGAGGCTGAGAAAATTCAATGAAATCTCTAAGAAGGTAGATGGATAGTTGAAGGCTCAGAGAATAACAAAGGATACAATCGGTCTTGGTTACCCCGGTTCAGGTCCTATGGAAACTGGAGAATCATCTAAATCCAAAAAGATGAAGGATGATAAAAGAAATCAATTGGAAGAAAGAGGAATGAAATATTTCAAATTCTCTTGTAATCATTGTGGAAAATTGGGTCATAAGACCAATGAGTGTAGGAACAAACCGGTTAATCAAAAAAAGACTTTCACTTTTGATGGTTACTGCCACAATTGTCATAAGTATGGTCAAACTGCTTATGAGTGTAGATCTCAGTCAAGAAGCCTACCAAGTGCAAAAATATTTAATGGACATTGCTTCACTTGTAATAAGTTTGGACATAGATCAGAAGAATGCAGGTTCAAGACAAAGGTATCAAGACCACCGTTCAAACCGGTTAGTCCTAACAAACAGAGTAATCAGGTGAATGCCACTTGTTCCATGTGTGGTAATTTTGGTTGTGTTGTTAAAACATGCAAAATGAGGATGGGTCAGAGAAACAATCCAGGACCATGGAGGACAACTAGTATGGCATGCTTTAACTACCATAAGATCAGCCACCTATCCAGAGAATGCAGAAGTCGATCCTACAATAGGTCTGCAGACAAGAATTGGTTTAGCAAGAAAAATGAGCAAAATGACCTGAAAGGAAAGAAGACAACTGAAGAAATAAGAAATGAAATAAAAAAAGACATGGATCAAGAAGGAAAAGGACATTCTAAATCCAAGTCATCATCCATCGGTGATGACAGTTCCTCTTCAAACTAGGCATGTCGATGCTTAGGGGGAGCACATATGGTAAGATTACTTTTGAATCCCCTTAACAAATATAAGGATGTGCTTTATCTGCATAGTTGTGATGCATGAAAGATGGTCTAAAAGTTCTCAATTGAAGTATGTTATGTGAGTTATTTAGTTGCGTGTTAGTATCAGCAACAAATAACTGATAAAGTCAAATTGGTGTTCTTTAAGTTATAAGTCTCATTACTGACCGTTGGATGACAACACCGACAAATCTCAATAGATAAAAAAGGAAATGGTAGCACATTTTCATTTACCTAACTACTTATGAATTTTCATGAGCTCATGTGCGTTCAAAGGTGATTCGAAAATTGCTAAGCTTTGTTTGTGCAAAATAAAAATTCAAGCAGAGCGATAGTGGTGTTTGGTATTCCCTAGGAAAGGGTTTTCAACTGCATCTTGTTGGCATTATAACAGACAAGGAGAGATTGTTGGCATTTCAATAAGGATATTGAGAAGGTTGTTGATGATTATGGATATAACTGATTAAGGATGTTTAC